>NC_053396.1:171015140-171330167 GCF_905171765.1 Bufo bufo | reverse complement strand
ACGGTACATACTCAGATTGGGTCACTGTCACTAGTGGAGTACCTCAGGGGTCAGTATTGGGCCCTATTCTCTTCAATATATTTATTAATGATCTTGTAGAAGGCTTGCATAGTAAAATATCAATTTTCGCAGATGACACTAAACTGTGTAAAGTAATTAACACTGAAGAGGACAGTATACTACTACAGAGGGATCTGGATAGATTGGAGGCTTGGGCAGATAAGTGGCAGATGAGGTTTAACACTGACAAATGTAAAGTTATGCACATGGGAAGGAATAATGCAAGTCACCCGTACATACTAAATGGTAAAACACTCGGTAACACTGACATGGAAAAGGATCTAGGAATTTTAATAAACAGCAAACTAAGCTGCAAAAAACAGTGTCAGGCAGCTGCTGCCAAGGCCAATAAGATAATGTGTTGCATCAAAAGGGGCATAGATGACCGTGATGAGAACATATTCCTACTACTTTACAAATCATTAGTCAGACCACACATGGAGTACTGTGTACAGTTCTGGGCTCCAGTGAACAAGGCAGACATAGCAGAGCTGGAGAGGGTCCAGAGGAGGGCATCTAAAGTAATAACTGGAATGGGGCAACTACAGTACCCTGAAAGATTATCAAAATTAGGGTTATTCACGTTAGAAAAAAGACGACTGAGGGGAGATCTAATTACTATGTATAAATATATCAGGGGTCAGTACAGAGATCTCTCCCATCATCTATTTATCCCCAGGACTGTGACTGTGAGGAGGGGACATCCTCTGCGTCTGGAGGAAAGAAGGTTTGTACACAAACATAGAAAAGGATTCTTTATGGTAAGAGCAGTGAGACTATGGAACTCTCTGCCTGAGGAGGTGGTGATAGTGAGTACAATAAAGGAATTCAAGAGGGGCCTGGATGTGTTTCTGGAGTGTAATAATATTACAGGCTATAGCTACTAGAGAGGGGTCGTTGATCCAGGGAGTTATTCTGATTGCCTGATTGGAGTCGGGAAGGAATTTTTTATTCCCCTAAAGTGAGGAAAATTGGCTTCTACCTCACAGGGTTTTTTGCCTTCCTCTGGATCAACTTGCAGGATAACAGGCCAAACTGGATGGACAAATGTCTTTTTTCGGCCTTATGTACTATGTTACTATGTTACTATGTAAGACCATAAAAAAATTGCCCCTGAAGGTGTTCATAGCTGGAGATGAGTAAAGTATTGGAAAATTCGATTCGGCTGCTTCGCTGAATTCTACCAAAAAATTACTTCGTCACGAAGAGCATTTTTTGTAAGCAGTGGGTGCAATGATAGGGAGCGGCGATTGCGCTGCCCCCTGTCATCGTACCCATCAGATGCCGCGTTCATACATAATCCGGTGTAAAATAAAAATAAAAAATGTATAAAATCATACTTACCCTCATCCATTTGAGCCAGCTACCGCCATCTTGATTGAAGATCCAGCGTGAATTTTCACGCGGCCCGTGATGCTCTCATCACACCGACCGGTGTGTTTTGACGTCATACGTCACCGCGCACAAGATTTTGTGAGAGATCTTCAATTAAGATGGCGGCGGCCGTCTCTTCACGCTCAAATGGAGGAGATAAGTAGGATTTTTTTGTTTTTACACTATTTCAGGTAAAATCAATTCGTTACCACCAAGCACGAGGAAATTCGGCGAATTGAAATTTCCCTGAAATTCTAATCGAATTCCACTTTGTGCAGTTCGATTTGCTCAGAACTATTCGGAGCCTATAATATTCCACCATGCACATGGCTTGTCTCTGTAGCTGCTGGACCCTGGCTAATAGAAGTAGGGGATCCACCTGTATGACATGCTCATGTCCTCTCCTCTACTTTATATCATTATATTAAAAGCTGCCTGATATGTTATTACTGTTCCTTATATTCTATATGTAGCCATTGTATTGATATGTATATTTCTTCATCGTCTTCAGGATAAAGCTCTACTGGCCCAGTATTTACTCTCTACATGTACCACTTACTACTACCATCCTACCACTTAATTCTGGCATACCATTTATACACTTTGTGATGTCCCATATATTTTCACTATGATACGTATTTTATTTTTATTTTTGTTCTACCTTTTATGTTTCATTCTCACTTTGCACTCGTACCATTTACTCTTGTGCACCCCTTTTTATCACTGTCATTTCTAGGCTGAAACATCACATGTTATTATGCCATAAATTATAATAACTGAATTCTGCATCTTCGGAGTTTGCACTGACCCTGCTTACTCAAACCACTCCCCCAAGCTCTATCTACTGCCCGCGAAAACCTCTCCCCTCCCCCTCAACCAGCTTCCAACCTTAACCCTTTCCTAGCCTGACGACTTCCACCCAAGTCAAAGCGCACTCCGCTATATCTGCGCCTTGCTCCATTGCTGTTATTTTTCTACTTGTACTCTTATTTCCTCCCTCTCAGGAAAAATACTTAACTTTAAAGAAAAGGGTCCAGGAAGCATGAGTGTTCGGCAGGGGTGGATTGGCCATAGACCCTACAGGGAAATTTCCCGGTGGGCCGATGCCCCATGGAGCCAACCAAGTCTTCCTCCTCTACCTCTGACCGGGTACATAATGAACTCTCAACAGTAATTAACGCTCAACAGTAATTAACGCTGTCAGGTACTCCTGTACCCAGCCAGGGACTACATCTCCTGAATTCAACTGTGGCCCGCACCTCACTTCTTAAGCCCCATGCTCCATAGATGACTGGAGGAGAAGGACAGAAGAGGGTAGCTATTAATGGCCACCACAGAGGAATAGCTTTTGGGGCAGTATATTGTGCTACACCGTGTTATTTGGTTCTGCTGGGATGGTATTTTGCACTATGGTATTGTTGACCCCGTCTACTTGTGCTGCCCCGCTTTCTGTTAATTTGGACTTGCCTACAAAATGGGGCCACTTTTATTTTTTTTTCCAGGGCCACCTTAAGTTCCCAGTCCACCCCTGGTGTCCGGAAACTTCCACTATTCTAAACTGAACATTACTCCACTGCTGCACTTTTAGGTAGTCATGAGTCTCACACAGCATTCACACAATTTAAAGAGGACCTGTCCGTCTCCTGACATGTCTGTTTTAGTATCTACATGCATTCCCATTGTAATAACAATTCTGGAGCATCTATTCTTATGACTCTATGATGTGCTATTCCTGTATTATTCCTGCTAGAAGTTATCAATGAATTACTAGCAGGAATAATAATTTGAAAAGAAGGTCCAGGTGGACGTTACCAGTTGGAGGGTGTCCCTGCACAGTCTATCACTATCAGTGCTAATCAGTACTGCCAGTGTCAGATTGTGCGGTCAGATTGTGTAGGGACAAAACCCCAACTGAGCCATCTGGACCTTCATTTCAAACTGCTGGCAATTCATTCATAACTTCTAGCAGTAAAAATAAAGGACTAGCACTTCATAGAATAACAAGTATAGATGCTCCAGAATTGTTATTGGATGAGGCACGTCAGGAGAGGTGAGAGGTCCTCTTTAAATGCCATGTGCTATTCTCAGAGAGGCTCATATATAGGACTACAGAGGAATGGGTTCACAGTGCAGGCGTTCCATTGAGACCTTGCATAGGAGTCCCAAAACTTTGTATTTCTCTCTAATCAGCAGTGTTCAACCTACTCCTATTCTAGCTGCACAAGTAGCCGTGCTATATGTGACAGCATCTGTATATATTCTGTCCAGATAGATGGACACAGTTTATTCTAGAGAATTTGGCACTTACAAGATAATAGCAAGATGGCATCCAAGTAGAGATAGTGGTAGCTACATTTGAAAAAAAATAACATATCTTTCATGTTGCTACCTCAAAATTTCTCCACCATGTATATGATATTTGAACCCTTTCCCTGCCAAGGATGTATGTCATACATCCTTGTAGGTTGGCAATTCAGTAGCCAAGGACATACGTACTATGTCCTTGTTACTGAAGGCAGGATCTCAGGATGTGTAACAGATATAAATTTATTCCAGGTCTTTTTTAATGCAGTCAATCTCAGCTTTATAACAAGACCAAGTTCGAGGCTCTAGCCATAATAAATCGAATTAGAGCCCTTACAAAGCAGTCTCAGTGAAACATGCCTACACCTGCAGCTTTCATTCCCGACCCAATTTCTATGTGTTCCAACTTTCAGTTTCTCGCTGCTTGATCTTGTTTTAAACACGAGATTGTGAGCTTTAAAACAAGATGTGGCATGAATCTATAGCTCTTACACAGTCCGAGACATGCCAGCAGAAAGAAGCCTTCCTCTTTTCAACCACCTTTGATGTCAGAGATGAGGCAGGGCCAGTGGGAGACTTGCTGACAGGCTGTATAGGCTACCTAGGAAGAAATACATATCGTCTCTCCCTGTGTAACTGTATATGTCCCCAGGGGGCGAATAACATGGACCTCTGTAGATGTTATCAACCCCCTTCACCCATCAATCAAAGAGCATATGTGATCTCTAATTGTCATATATCGGGGATATTTTTCCAGGAAAGGAGTGAGAAGATGAGAGCTTTCTTATCTAATCACTCCTCTTTGACTAATTAAACAGTTTATTGATAAGCTGCACTAAACGAATGTCAATAAAGCTTACATTTTGCATCCTGTCTATACACGATCTATAGAGATTCTCTAGTGATACCCATTACACATTGCAGTAATAGAGATAATGAATATCACTAGAGAGAAATTTCTAACATATTTTTGACAGATGGAAAAAAAATTTCATCATTCAGAAAAGTCATTTGCACTAATTGACTGCCGTTTTAAACATTTGTTTTCAACTGCCATGCTTTTTTTCTTTAAAAAAAACCCAAAAAACTGTATCCAGCTGCTTTTCAGTTTTAAAACAGGGTTTTGCGCCCATATTATGAATGCAAAACACACAACTCCAGCGGTTCATCAGAACCAGAGGTATGGCGCTCTAACTCATTTTCTGATGAACTACAGGAGGTTCAGCTATTGTATCCACAATACAGAAGTAATAAAGAAACCATACAATACCTGTCTGAAAGCGAGCTTAATAAATGTATTAAATGTTTGTATAGGACAGTGATGGTGAACTTTTAGAGACCGAGTGCCCAAACTGCAACCCAAAACCCACTTATTTATCACAAAGTGCCAACATGGAAAGTTAACCTGAATACTACAGTCCAATATAGAATATCTTCCATGTACTTTATCATTTAGCTATAATAGCCTGCCTACATTCAATGCACTGCCTGTGTGGCAGAAAAACTCTAAGGAATATACACCAAATACAAATGCAATAGCACTCTGCAACCAGCATTCTGCCCTGCCTCTATGCTGGATGAGGCATTGGTGTACCGGACGGGGTTAAAAGCAGAGTGTGCTTGGCGTGCATGCTGCACCTGCATTCCCTGGACTTTGTGTGGCTGTCATGGCCCATAAACAGGTAGGAACTAGTGTTAGGGACCACTCATAGAGGCGACCTTGACGTGGTGAGTGGCTTATTACGCTTTGGCCAAAATGTACACCAATGTCTCATCCAGCATAGAGGCAGGGCAGAATGCTGGTTGCAGAGTGCTATTGCATTTGTATTTTGCGTTTGTATATGTATTTCGCCATAGCGATGTGCACCTGCATACAGGGTTGTGCTGACTGAATCACCCACATTTTTTCTTTGTAGTATATATTGGAGGCGTGGCGATCTCCATGCAGTCATGCACACCTGACCAGTCAATCTGTCCTCGAGGCTGGTTTTAAAGTCAGTATAAAACTGAGTCTGCTTATATAGAACCTACCAGTGGCCATTTGTCTCCAGGAGAAGTATATAGTGGGCTCAGCATGCATGTTGGTACTTGCATCCCTGGATCCGATGAAAGCTGTAATGGCACCGGACAGGGTTGTGCTGACTGAATCACCCACATATACACCAAATACTTTTTCCAGGGAGCAGGTGCCCACAGAGAGGGCTGTGAGTGCTGCCTCTAGCACCTGTGCCATAGGTTCGCCACCACTGGTATGGGGGGATGGAAAATACTACATAAATCTCAATACTTGCATTCAAAAGTTGGTTGTTGCATCTTACAGTTTTTTTTGCAAACTGTATTTTATTTGCATAAGGATTTTATAAAAGTACGCATTATAGTCACACTTTTGTCCAATATTCCCAATATTGTTTGCAGCAAAGTTGCATGAATGGTGGTTTAGATTTTGGTAACCTAGAAGCAGTTTGCACAGTATGCATTTTTATCACATATGTGAATAATGGTCAGTGATTTTAAGAGAACAGACTCTTGTTGAGGACTATGCTTGTGGTACATATGAGATTTGCACACCTTAATATATTTCATGTATGCTGTTTTTATGAGAAAACTTCTGCTTGGATGTACATTTTAGGTCCAAATTTTTTTTTTTTAATAAATTTTGTTTGTCACTAAGTTACCTGAAGGTGGACACAGTTGTCAACAGTCCGTGAAGGCAACTGCAATCATCAGGTTGTCCGCTTTCAGGAAATATATAGGTTTTGGGGGTGCACTTACTTTTCAAGGACTGTAATCCCTGTACTGTAAAATGTCTAGCTTAAAACCAGATCTCTGGTCTCTCCAGTTCTGGTGATGGTTCTGGTTATGGAGATGTGTGCACAGGCTCAGACTGGCCCACAGGGGGAATACCCCGGTGGGCCTCTGAGCAAGGTGGGCCCCTAGTCCCCTACCCCCTGCTCAAGTGGCACATGGCACAGTAGATTGACATATAGATAGGCTGGATGAGATGCTATATAGTACATTACCTATGTCCATATAAAAAACTGGGTAGTATATGCATGAAGCTTTACAGTGGGCCCCCAGAATGAGTTTACTGGTGGGCCCTAGATACCCCAGTATGAACACTGTATGTGCATATAACTATAGGCCTAATTGTGTGTATGAACTCTGCACATGTTGATTGTTTATTTGTAAGACATTTGTGAAAATTGTCCTGGCTACCAGAGGTGCAGAATGTCCAAACACCCCTGAAAGTGAAAGGGTTAATGAATGGGTTTAAAACACTGAAATTTTCATTTACCAGAAAGTTATGGAAAAAATAAAAACAAGCATTACTATATATAGATAGATAGATAGATAGATAGATAGATAGATATGGATTGGAAGGATATATAAAAGCATAGATTGAAGGATAGATGGAAAGATAGATAGATAGAGGAAGTATAGATAGAGATGAGATATGGGATGGATGCAGGGGTGTAGCTATAGGGGAAGCAGGGGAAGCGGCTGCTTTGGGGCCCAGACCCACAAGAGGCTGCCTCTGGAGGAAGACTTAAAGATTTTTATTATCAGGGCCCCCTCAACAGTATTATACAATGACATTAAATACAGTGACACTGTAGGAAACAGACAGAGCGGCTGCCGGGCCTCTTCTGCGCGCTCGGTCTTTACTAGCCACAGGAGTGGGGTATGCATGTGAGTTGGGGGTTGCAAAGAAGTTGCTGGGGATGAAGAGGAGACCCGTACAAAAATTTGCTGTGGGGCCCAGTCACTAGTAGTTACGCCACTGGATGGATGGATAGACGGAGGTCAGAAGCTGCACGAGTGAGGAGTGGGTAGACATCAGCTATAGGAGGGGAAGCTGGCATGGTAAGTGAACCATAACTGCTCCATTGTAGAGAAGTACTGTGATCTATTGTCCACCATCAACCAACCTCTTGGCCACTTCACAGAATAGAAGTCTTGGTAGGTTTGCCCGGTATTAGGTATTCAGGTGACTAGCTCTGGTCATAATAGTATAATAATCACATAAAAATGATGACACTGAATGATCAGCCGTCAATGTGTTTAGCATTCACTGTGTTCATCTGTTCTATAATTACAAGTCCCCGGCTTGTTAGAGATTCACATTACAATGTTCTCTCTGTGGTCATCTGCATTCTGAGACTGTCTGCTGGTTCTGCAAGGAGGCAATTTAACAAGGAGGCAAAATAACAAATGCCTTTTTCTGAGTAACTAAAGGAAAATGTAATTACATGTTACAGTGGGACTATAACCCGGCCTTCTAATTGTCTCTGACAGACTGACGCCAGCATCATCTGCGGTAGGAGCTTTGGTTTGGTGGCAGATCTTTTAGATTAAGTCCAGCACTGAAAGCTCTTCAGTCTTAGGCCGAATGCACACGGCCGTGTTCCGCGGCCGAGAGCGGTCCGTTGTATGCTGGGCTGGATTCCTGTTCAGAGAAGGAGCGCACGGCGTCATTGGTTGCTATGACGCCGTGCGCTTCATGCCGCCGCTGCTGTACAGTAATACACTCATATAGTGTATTACTGTAGTGCAGCGGCAGCATGAAGCGCACGGCGTCATAGCAACCAATGACGCCATGCGCTCCTGCTCTGAACAGGAATCCAGCCCGGCATACCACGGACCGCTCTCGGCCGCGGAACACGGCCGTGTGCATTCGGCCATAGAATCTCTAGACCAGGGGTGCACTGGGCTTTAGGGATGTGCGAGGTGGAACTCATAACCATAGTCAGATGCTCTGCTATTTTATGTGCAGGGAGAGCAAAATGTATCCATTGACAACTTGTCCCATCAGGACGTGCCAATTTTTTTTCATTTTCCTCCCTACCTTCTGAAAGCTATTTTTCTGTTAACATTGGATCTGTTTTATTTTATTTGCAAGACAAATGTTTTTAATGGCACCATTTTGGAGTACCTACTGTATGTACTAAAAACGTATATTCATTTTCTTTCTTAATGGATCTAAAGCAGCAGTTCCACAATTTTTGAGCTTTGCTTTTACAGTCTTCACCACACGGTATAACTAACATATTGGGGGTCATTTACTATATTAGGCGTTTTTTTCTGGAGCAGATTGCGGTGCAAATGTCCTTTGTGCCGCAATCTGCAACCTTTCCCCGCTCACGCAAGGTCTAAAAAAGTGGGTGTAGCGGGTAAGGGGCTGGGCCAGCAGGCCTGTCTCATTTACCATTTTCTATGCCAGGTTTGGGTGCAGAAAATGGTCTAAATCAGGGATGCTTAACCTGCTGCCATCCAGCTGTTGCAAAGCTACAACTCCCAGCATGCCCTAATAGCTGTAGGCTGTCCAGGCATGCTGGGAATTGTAGTTTTGCAACAGCTGGAGGGCCGCAGGTTGGGCATCCCGGGTCTAATTATAAGACAGCTAGGTCTTACATTTAGAAGCGGCGGTGGATCCGCCAAAGTTATGTAGAGGCCGGCGTCGGATATAGGGGATATTAAGACCGGCGTCTAAAATGCTGGTCTTAATAAATGAGCTCCATTATCTTTAGTCTGTGTGTCATTATGATTACAATGCTAAATTTAGATGTTTTTTTTTTTACCGCTTTTGCATGTGTTTTTGTGTCGCCATATTCTGAGAGTCAGAGCCTTTTATTTTGTGGGGGGATAGAGCTGTGTGGAGGCTGGATTTTTGATGGACAAGTTGACTTTTTCATTGGTACTATTTTGGGATACTTTTTTGAACATGCTTGATTGCACTTGCAGTAATGTGCAGAAATTGCATTTTTAGGCCCCTAGATGCCACAGCAACACGTCATCATCCTGTGGTTTGGGAGAGGGGTGTAAAAAGTGATGGAGTGACAGATGGAGCCTCTACTCTCTCTGTGTATGGCATCTAAAGGGTTAAATGGCTGGGATTGGAGTTATCTCTGGTCCTGGCCATTGCAGTATATGTTATAGATGACACCCACTGCTGATGTCATATGCTCAGCCCCTAAGCCTGTGCCGGGTCTGCACCGTGAGTGCTCAGCAATTTATGGAAACAGCTTCCTACTTGCACAATATATTTACAGCCCAGGGAACATATATCATTTCTGTTTATTTAGTTATCTATTAAAGGGAACCTGTCACGTTGAAAATGGGGTCTGAGCTGCAGGCAGCGTGGTATAGAGCAGGAGGAGCTGAGCAGATTGATATATAGTTTTATGGGAAAAGATTCAGTATAACTTGTATTTCATTCATTTATATTTTTGCTCATTCTGGGCTTTGACGTCCAGGAGGCGGTCCTATCAGTGATTGACAGCTATCTCAGTATACACAGTCATAGAGAGAAGGCTGTCAAACACTGATAGGACCGACTCCTGGACTTCAGAGCCCAAAATGAGCAGGAATTTAAATGTATAAAATACAAGTTTAACTTAATATTTTCGCATAAAACTATATATCAATCTGCTCAGCTCCCCCTGCTCTATAACATGCTGCCTGTGGAATTTTTTGCATTTTCATGATGACAGGTTCCCATTAAAGTCTTTTTTATCAGGATTCTATTTCAGACTAGGTTGTGTTGTGCTGTTAAAACCACAATTATTTTATATCTGGACTGCATACTTATTCAAGGTCAGGGGTGGCCTGGGATTGTCCTGGATCCTCTTAACCACCTCCCGACCGCCTAACGCACGGATGCATCCGGAAGGTGTTAGATTCATTCCTCCTGGACGCATCCGTGCGTCATCTCGCGAGACGCGAGATTTCCTGTGAACGCGCGCACACAGGCGCGTGCGTTCACAGGATCGGAAGGTAAGCGAGTGGATCTCCAGCCTGCCAGCGGCGATCGTTCGCTGGCAGGCTGGAGATGCGATTTTTTTAACCCCTAACAGGTATATTAGACGCTGTTTTGATAACAGCGTCTAATATACCTGCTACCTGGTCCTCTGGTGGTCCCTTTTGTTTGGATCGACCACCAGAGGACACAGGTAGCTCAGTAATAAGTAGCACCAAGCACCACACTACACTACACCCCCCCGTCACTTACTAACCCCTTATTAACCCCTGATCACCCCTGATCACCCCATATAGACTCCCTGATCACCCCCCTGTCATTGATCACCCCCCTGTAAGGCTCCATTCAGACGTCCGTATGATTTTTACGGATCCACTGATACATGGATCGGATCCGCAAAACGCATACGGACATCTGAATGCAGCCTTACAGGGGGGTGATCAATGACGGGGGTGATCACCCCATATAGACTCCCTGATCACCCCCCTGTCATTGATCACCCCCCTGTAAGGCTGCATTCAGATGTCCATATGATTTTTACGGATCCACTGATACATGGATCGGATCCGCAAAACGCATACGGACATCTGAATGCAGCCTTACAGGGGGGTGATCAATGAGGGGGGTGATCACCACATATAGACTCCCTGATCACCCCCCTGTCATTGATCACCCCCCTGTAAGGCTGCATTCAGATGTCCGTATGATTTTTACGGATCCACTGATACATGGATCGGATCCGCAAAACGCATATGGACATCTGAATGCAGCCTTACAGGGGGGTGATCAATGATGGGGGTGATCACCCCATATAGACTCCCTGATCACCCCCCTGTCATTGATCACCCCCCTGTCATTGATCACCCCCCTGTAAGGCTCCATTCAGACGTCCGTATGATTTTTACGGATCCACTGATACATGGATCGGATCCGCAAAACACATACAGGCGTCTGAATGGAGCCTTACAGGGGGGTGATCACCCCATATAGACTCCCTGATCACCCCCCTGTCATTGATCACCCCCTTGTAAGGCTCCATTCAGACGTCCGTATGATTTTTACGGATCCACTGATACATGGATCGGATCCGCAAAACACATACGGACGTCTGAATGGAGCCTTACAGGAGGGTGATCAATGACAGGGGGTGATCACCCCATATAGACTCCCTGATCACCCCCTGTCATTGATCACCCCCTTGTCATTGATCACCCCCTGTAAGGCTGCATTCAGATGTCCGTATGATTTTTACGGATCCACTGATAGATGGATCGGATCCGCAAAACACATACGGACATCTGAATAGAGCCTTATAGGGGGGTGATCAATGACAGGGGGGTGATCACCCCATATAGACTCCCTGATCACCCCCCTGTCATTGATCACCCCCCTGTCATTGACGACCCCCCTGTAAGGCTGCATTCAGATGTCCGTATGATTTTTACGGACCCACTGATACATGGATCGGATCCGCAAAACACATACGGACATCTGAATGGAGCCTTATAGGGGGGTGATCAATGACAGGGGGGTGATCACCCCATATAGACTCCCTGATCACCCCCCTGTCATTGATCACCCCCCTGTCATTGATCACCCCCCTGTCATTGATCACCCCCCTGTAAGGCTGCATTCAGATGTCCGTATGATTTTTACGGATCCACTGATACATGGATCGGATCCGCAAAACACATACGGACATCTGAATGGAGCCTTATAAGGGGGTGATCAATGACAGTAGGGTGATCACCCCATATAGACTCCCTGATCACACCCCTGTCATTGATCACCCCCCTGTCATTGATCACCCCCCTGTAAGGCTCCATTCAGACATTTTTTTGGCCCAAGTTAGCGGAAATTATTATTTTTTTATTACAAAGTCTCATATTCCACTAACTTGTGTCAAAAAATAAAATCTCACATGAACTCACCATACCCCTCACGGAATCCAAATGCGTAAAATTTTTTAGACATTTATATTCCAGACTTCTTCTCACGCTTTAGGGCCCCTAGAATGCCAGGGCAGTATAAATACCCCACATGTGACCCCATTTCGGAAAGAAGACACCCCAAGGTATTCCGTGAGGGGCATATTGAGTCCATGAAAGATTGAAATTTTTGTCCCAAGTTAGCGGAAAGGGAGACTTTGTGAGAAAAAAATATATATCCGCTAACTTGTTCCAAAAAAATAAATTTCTATGAACTCGTGAGAAGAAGTCTGGAATCCAAATGTCTAAAAATGCCCTCATAAAAGGAATGTGGGCCCCTTTGCGCATCTAGGCTGCAAAAAAGTGTCACACATCTGGTATCACCATACTCAGGAGAAGTTGGGCAATGTGTTTTGGGGTGTCATTTTACATATACCCATGCTGGGTGAGAGAAATATCTTGGCAAATGACAACTTTTCCCATTTTTTTATACAAAGTTGGCATTTGACCGAGATATTTATCTCACCCAGCATGGGTATATGTAAAATGACACCCCAAAACACATTGCCCAACTTCTCCTGAGTACGGGGATACCAGATGTGTGACACTTTTTTGCAGCCTAGGTGGGCAAAGGGGCCCACATTCCAAAGAGCACCTTTTGGATTTCACCGGCCATTTTTTACAGATTTCGATTTCAAACTACTTACCACACATTAGGGCCCCTAGAATCCCAGGGCAGTATAACTACCCCACAAGTGACCCCATTTTGGAAAGAAGACACCCCAAGGTATTCGCTGATGGGCATAGTGAATTCATGGAAGTTTTTATTTTTTGTCACAAGTTAGTGGAATTTGAGACTTTGTAAGAAAAAAAAAATCATCATTTTCCGCTAACTTGTGACAAAAAATAAAAAATTCTAGGAACTCACCATGCCCCTCACGGAATACCTTGGGGTGTCTTCTTTCCAAAATGGGGTCACTTGTGGGGTAGTTATACTGCCCTGGCATTCTAGGGGCCCAAATGTGTGGTAAGTAGTTTGAAATCAAAATCTGTAAAAAATGGCCGGTGAAATCCAAAAGGTGCTCTTTGGAATGTGGGCCCCTTTGCCCACCTAGGCTGCAAAAAAGTGTCACACATGTGGTATCTCCATACTCAGGAGAAGTTGGGCAATGTGTTTTGGGGTGTCATTTTACATATACCCATGCTGGGTGAGATAAATATATTGGTCAAATGCCAACTTTGTATAAAAAAATTGGAAAAGTTGTCTTTTGCCAAGATATTTCTCTCAGCCAGCATGGGTATATGTAAAATGACACCCCGAAACACATTCCCCAACTTCTCCTGAGTACGGAGATACCACATGTGTGACACTTTTTTGCAGCCTAGGTGGGCAAAGGGGCCAACATTCCAAAGAGCACCTTTCGGATTTCACCGGCCATTTTTTACAGATTTTGATTTCAAACTACTTATCACACATTTGGGCCCCTAGAATGCCAGGGCAGTATAACTACCCCACAAGTGACTCCATTTTGGAAAGAAGACACCCCAAGGTATTCGCTGATGGGCATAGAAGTTCATAGAAGTTTTTATTTTTTGTCACAAGTTAGTGGAATATGAGACTTTGTAAGAAATTTTTTTTTTTTGTGACAAAAAATAAAAAGTTCTATGAACTCACTATGCCCATCAGTGAATACCTTAGGGTGTCTACTTTCCGAAATGGGGTCATTTGTGGGGTGTTTGTACTGTCTGGGCATTGTAGAACCTCAGGAAACATGACAGGTGCTCAGAAAGTCAGAGCTGCTTCAAAAAGCGGAAATTCACATTTTTGTACCATAGTTTGTAAACGCTATAACTATTACCCAAACCATTTTTTTTTTTACCCAAACATTTTTTTTTTATCAAAGACATGTAGAACAATAATTTTAGATCAAAATTTATATATGGATGTCGTTTTTTTTGCAAAATTTTACAACTGAAAGTGAAAAATGTCATTTTTTTGCAAAAAAATCGTTAAATTTCGATTAATAACAAAAAAAAGTAAAAATGTCAGCAGCAATGAAATACCACCAAATGAAAGCTCTATTAGTGAGAAGAAAAGGAGGTAAAATTCATTTGGGTGGTAAGTTGCATGACCGAGCAATAAACGGTTAAAGTAGTGTAGGTCAGAAGTGTAAAAAGTGGCCTGATCATTAAGGGTGTTTAAGCTAAGGGGGCTGAGGTGGTTAATGTGAAAAGTTCAGTGTAAAGGTCCTTTCAGAGAGCAGTAAACGATTAGTAACTAATGTTCCTATGAATATTCGTTCTAGATCATTGCCAACTCTTTAGAGGCATTTACCTGTAGCAATGATTGTGGATGTATGGGGATGAGCAATCATCACTGCGATCATTCATCCCATAGAGTTTCCATTCTTTTGGGCCACAAATTCCTATTTACACAGGGAGATAAACGGTCAGCGAACAAGGATTTTTTCATTCATCGGGTGATCGCAATACTTTTACACAGGGCAATAATCGGAAACAAGTGTTTGTATAAATGCTCATCCTCAATAATTGTTCTGATCTTCAGCCCACGAAAAAATTCTTTAACTTCCGGTCAAACAACTGATCTTCAAAAACTGCCATTTTGACACATGGGGTGGTGGCAATAAGGCTATTCACATCATACACTTGAGATGAACAGCACACACAGGATTGAAATCTGACATGAGGTCTAGCCACTTTGTCTTGTGTCTGCAGGGTATAAGCAAAAAAGCTGGCCACGGACAGTTAATGAAAACATGAACATCATCTAATGTCCACCATATATTCTTATGGGGGATTTGGAAATAAGTTGTCCTCAAGAGAAAGCCCTGAATAACCCATTGTAATATTATTGGTCTTCTTCCTTTTTTATTTGGTCAGTAGAGTAACTCATGTTGCTCGGCTTAACATCTGACAAAATTCCGCCTCTTAACCCTATCCTTTCTCTAAATCAGTCCGTCAGTTGGGAAACAGCGGTGGTCAATGATACAGTCAGCCAAATAGTTGTTGTTTCCGACGATGTTTGGTGGTCAGTACTACTACTACGCACTTCTTATATAATATCTACAATCTGGCAGCTGAAGAACTTAAGTACATAGTAAAAAAAATATATACATATCTGCGCTATAGTTAATTAAGGTCTTCTGCCTCCTTGCAAGCACCGATCTCAATGACCTCCTAAAGCGTGCTTTGTAAAATCTTCACATCATGGCTGTGATTGTTGCTAGGAATCCATATTCAGGATACATCTCCCTCTAACAGACCTCTATTGACTTTAATAGTTTCTACAGAGTAAGGATACATGTACTGAATACAGATTTCTAGCAACATGACACACTATGAAAGGACCAACAGGATCTAAGTTGGACATGCCAACACTTCCACATCATCACCATGTTCCCCATAAAGATTCCAATATACTGGTGAAGGACACAGCTCAGGGAGACCAGATTATTTACTGTACTGGACATAGAGCATAAGGGGCCTCATAGATAAATCAAAATGCTGCCCATCCGTATTAATGGTTTATGAAATCCACAATACTAAAATAGGACTTCTTCCCTTACCCCATCTCATCTATTGCCGAAGAGAGGTCAGCGGTAGAAATATGTTGATTCAAGTAGCCCATTGGAAAGGGGAATAGGACATGCCTGAGCTGGGCCACCACCTCTCATGGACCCCATAGCCTAAACAATAGCTAATGCTCTGATACCCTAGATGTCACGACTAGGGATGAGCAAACCCATGGAAGTTCGGGTTTGACAGGTTCTGCCGAACTTCAGGGCAAAGTTCGGTTTGGGACCCAAACTTGACCCCGAACTCTTTGAAGTCAGTGGGGACCCGAGCTTCACTTTTATTTTCCGTTATAACATGGTTATATTGGAAAATAATAGCGTTCTTAAGAAAGAATGCAAAAGAGTATGGCCACTTAGGTGTAAAAAAAACCTCACCTCATCCACTTGATTGCACTGCAGCAGCTTCTTCTATCTTCATTCAGCAGGACCTGCCAAAGAACCTGCATTGTGCGTGATGACGTCACCGCAATCTCCCACGTGGGAGAGTGTGGTGACACAATCGCGCACATCGCAGGGGGGGGGGGGGGGGGGGCTCAGCCCAGCAGCACATCTCACTTGTTGTGGCTGTGCTGCAGCCCCAGAGCACGTCGCTGGAGACCGGCAGGCTGGTGTCACTAGAAGTTCTGAAACACAATAAATACATAATTTCCAAACTATGGAGAAAAACACATTGATCTCACATCCACATGCCATGCATTGATCTTCTTCTCAGGATCATTTATAAACTGTACACGAGGAACGTAGAATACATTTTGATCAAAATGCTTAGGCACACTGTCTACGTTAAGGTGGTCTCTAAAGAGTTGGTCCCTACACTAATTTGGTCGCTGCAGGCGGTGAGACCCTACAGCCCAATTGCAGGTGCGAGGCCCAACAACACCCCAGCTATAAGGCTAAGCCCCTACGGTACTGGACCCTACCTGTCCACAGACACAGTATCACAGCAGCAACAGCCACCATGCAGCACCACACAATGTGAACAGTTCTCAAAAGTTCACTTCTCCATGTGTTCTTAGACCAGACAGAGTGAGTGGAATCCAATTTTGGAAGATTTCCAAAGTGTCCCCTGGAAAGTGATAAAATAATAAGTCTATAGAGTCTGTGTCCAGGATGAAGAGATTTCTGCAGCTTATTGTGAAAAATTACCCGTCTAAAATGTAGTAGTGATTTTTATAGTTAGCATATGAACAATGGCTGAAAGATGGCTGCATTTAATAGAATCTGCTAGTGAAGCATCACATAATAAATTCACTCACTGCTTTTATGCAATCACAGCACTACATTACAGCACAGGACATGGAGATGTAGAGAGTTAAAACTCATTTTCTGTATTTTACAATGCAAACTATAATGGTCCTAATTTATTTATTTTTGTCAATAAAGCAGAGTATTATTTTTTCCTAGTTTTTGTATCTTGAATATAAAATTGCAATAAATAGGGATAGCGAGCAAAAGATTTAATATCTCATCTTTACTGGTGTCATGGAAGAAATGATCCAGACATTAAAAGGTCAGCCATTGCTGGGACTGTCTTTATTACTGCCACCAAGAAAATAAATGACATATTAACAGCCTATGTAGGAATATTCTACAAAAAAATGAATGGTTTTCTGGATATAATTTTTGAAGTCACTCCATGTATTCTACTTCCTGTCCTGGATCCTTGACTTCCTAGCACAGCAGCCAGCCTCTCTTGACTTTCTCAGTCAGACCATTCACTGTGGCCAGAGAGAGAAGGGGGTGAGTGATTCAATTACAGCATCACACTGATAAGTGCAATGTGGGTCTTTTGTGGGTATTCCCTCACAGCAGCAGTAAAATAACAATGTGTTTTATCTTTATTCTGACTGATACAGAAGGACAATATTTTTCATTTAATGTTCAATAGTTTAGTGGTGGCAGAATGAAAAAGAAGCTTTACATTTCTGCATTTCTATTTCAGCAGATCTTTATTTTTCCATCACATTCCACTTAAAGGGCTTCTGTCAGCCCACTAAACCGTTTTTTTTTTTTTTTGTTTACTTATAATCCCTATACTGCGAGCTCTGCATACATAAGTTAAATAATCATTTCTGTTTAGTAGAATTTGATAAAAAGCGATTTTTAAAATATGCAAATTACCTTGCTACCAGCAAGTAGGGCGGCTACTTGCTGGTAGCAGCCGCATCCTCCGATCCTAATGACGCCCCCTCCGCATTGTGATTGACAGGGCCAGGGAATGGCCCTGCCTGTTAGCATTCAAAATCTGGCGCCTGCACCGCGGCCGTACCTATCTTCAATCTGCGCAGGCGCACTGAGAGACGGCCACTCGCTGGGCCGCTCCATCCTCAATGCGCCTGCGCCGATGCCGTCACATCTACACCCGGCGCAGGCGCAGGCGCATTGAGGAGCGAGCGGCCGCCTCTCAGTGCGCCTGCGCAAATTGAAGATACGCACGGCCGCAGCGCAGGCGCCAGATTTTGAATGCTAACAGGCAGGGCCAGTAGAGAACGATTCCGTTCCCTGGCCCTGTCAATCACAATGCGGAGGGGGCGGCTGCTACCAGCAAGTAGCCGCCCTACTTGCTGGTAGCAAGGTAATTTGCATATTTTAAAAATCGCTTTTTATCAAATTCTACTGAACAGAAATGATTATTTAACTTATGTATGAAGAGCTCGCAGTATAGGGATTATTAGTAAAAAAAAAAAAAAAACGGTTTAGTGGGCTGACAGAAGCCCTTTAAACTAGTTTATCTTGTCATGTCATATGGAGATAAAAATTATTTGCTCAGCTAAGCTTGGCCACTCAAGGACATTCACAAAGTTGTTCCTAAGCCACTCCTGTGTCACCTTGGCTGTGTGTTTAGAGTCATTTGGGTCATTTATTAAGACCACCATTTTAGATAAGGCCCTGGTCTGTCCTCTTTCGCCGCCCACACCACGATGGCTTTTTTAGAACTGACATGAGCGGGCAAAAGTCACAGATTGCAGCACTAAGGACTTTTGCACTGAAATCTGCGCCGGAGATACCCATAATGTAGACATATGTATGGTTAGTAAATTACCCCCATTGTCTTTTTGGAAGGTAAACTGTCGACCCAGTCTGAGGTCCAGAGCACTCTGGATCTGGGTTTTCTTTAAGAATATCTCTGTACTTTGTTCCATTCAGCTTTCCCTCAACTCTGACCAGTCTCCCTGTCCCAGCCGCTGAAAAACACCCCACAGCATGATGCTGCCACCATCATTTATCACTGTATGGATGGTATGGGGCAGTACCTGGCAGTACATGACACTAAGAATTAAGGCCAAAAAGTTCAAACTTGATTTAATCAGACTAGAGAATCTTGTTCCTCACAAACTGAGGAGTCCTTTAGGTGTTTTTTGCAAACTTTCATGTGTCTTTTACTGAGGAGAGACTTCTTTACGGCTACTGTGCCATTAAGCCCAGATTGCTGGAATGCTTCAGTGATGGTTGACCTTCTGGAAGTTTCTCTATCTGCATACAGGATCTTTGGAGCTCAGCCAGATTGAAGATTCGGTTCGTGGTCAGCTTTCTCGCCAAGGTCCTTCTCCCCTAATTACTTTAGTGGGGTGACCAGCTCTAGGAAGACTCCTGGTTGTTCAAAATTTATTCTATTTAAAAATTATGGAGGACACTGTCATCTTGGTAATTTTCAGTGCAGGATACATTTTGTATCCTTCTCCAGATCTGTGCTTCCACACAATCCTGTCTCTGAGCTCTACAGGCAGTTATTTTCTCCTCATGTCTTGTTTTTTGCTCTGATATGCATTGTCAGCTATGAGACCTTATATATTGACAGGGCTGTGTCTTTCCAAAGAATATTCAATCATCTGAATTTACCACAAGTGGACTCCAATCAGGGTGTAGAAACACCTCAAAGGTGATCAAGAGAAATGGGAGGCCACCAGATCTAAATTTCCAGTTCCATAGCAAAGAGTCTGAATACATATGTGCATAATTTTTTTTTTGTTTTTCCTTTTAATAAGTTTCTCAAGTATTGAGTGCAGATTAAAGAGGGAAAACTTGAGTTTTTATTTTATTTTATCACCAGGCCACAACAT
The DNA here is from genome assembly GCF_905171765.1 of Bufo bufo. NCBI lineage: Eukaryota > Metazoa > Chordata > Amphibia > Anura > Bufonidae > Bufo > Bufo bufo. Next base: position 171,310,087 of record NC_053396.1, on the reverse strand, counting down.
TAACAAAATGTGAAAAAGTTAAATGGTCTGAAAACTTTCTGAATGGTATGGTTTTTAAAAAAAACGGGAAATTGCTCAGCATTTGTAGCAAAATGTATGCTATTTGGTTGCTGGCAATAAGCTTATGAACTGTAGAATCTTTTTACAAAAAAATAAGCTGGCTGGTAGTGTTGATCGAGAACCAAAGTGCAGTAGAACACTTCGGGTTTGCCCGAGTTGTTTACAGAGAAACCGAGCACAATGGAAGTCAATGGGAGTACCCGAGCATTAAACCAGGCACCCCCTGCTCTGAAGAGGGGAGGGTGTCTGGTTCATAGGAAAAGGTCAGAACTTGATAGAAACACCACTGAAATGGTTCGGGAACAGCATGGGGTGGATGTCTGGATGCATCTTGGACTCCCAGGTCGCTGCTGGGAAGGATGTTATCCGAGTAGTACGCCACTTTTACAGTCTGACAATAATACACACAAAACCGAAGATAAAATCAATTTTAGAGGAAAAATTGTTAGGAAAAATTCTTTCCTGTATATTTACTTGTATATAACGTTCAAGTGCTGCCAAAAATTACAAGGAAGAGGCACTCCAATACAGCCTGTATATCACATAAAGGAGGGCCTCATTCACACTGTGGTACAAATGTTCAGGTAGTGGGACTCCTACACTCATAAAGCCTATGCACTAAGAGAAAGGGCTGCCAAAAATTACAAGGAACCGGCACTCCAATACACCCTTTATTACACATAAAGGAGGGCATCATACACACCCTTGAAAAAATTATGCTTGATGGCCTGCTGGTGACTCTAAAAAACATTAGGAGCAAGGGCCTGATGGTGACCCTTTAAAACATTAGGGGCGAGGGCCTGCTGCTGATCTGACCCTCTAAAACATTAGGGGTGAGGGTCTGCTGCTGAGCTGACCATCTAAAACATCAGGGGTGAGGGTCTGCTGCTGATCTGACCATCTAAAACATTATGGGCGAGGGCCTGCTGGTGACCCTCTAAAACATTAGGGGTAAGGGTCTGCTGCTGAGCTGACCCTCTAAAACATTAGGAGCGAGGGCAGCCTAATAAGCATGTTGATATGATGGAGGAGGAGGAGGAGGATGAGAAAAGGAAGATTGAACCATATACCCTTTTTTGTGGTGGAAGGGGTTCATGGGAATACAGTGTATTCAATACACCATAAAAGCCACATTTAAAGTGCCTTTATGTTCAGCCACTTTCCTCTGGTGGAGTAGAGAAGTCATGGTCAATCCAGGCCTTGTTCATTTTGATAAGAGTCAAACTGTCAGCATTTTCAGTTGACAGGCGGATGCGCTTATCAGTTATTTTGCCCCCAGCAGCACTAAACACCCACTCAGACAAAACACTGGAGGCAGGGCAGGCCAGCGCCTCCAAGACGTAGAGCGCCAGTTCGTGCCACGTGATTAGCTTGGACACCCAATAGTTTTAAGGCACAGAGGGATCACTGAGGATGCTGCGTCTGCTACGTACTCCTTCACCATCCTCCAAAACTTTTCCCTCTTTGTGACACTAGGCCGCGCATCAGGGTGAGGGTGCTGGTGGGGTGTCATGAAACTGTCCCAGGCCTTGGAGAGTGTTGCCCTGCCTCTGTTGGAAATTCTGTGTGTTCCCCTCGTCTCCCCTCCTCGTTTGCCCAAGGAACTACGTACTCTGCCGCCAGCATTGTCAGCTGGAATTTTTTGGATACATTTTTCCACAAGCACCTTCTGGTATTGCACCATTTTGCTAGTCCTCTTCACCACAGGAATGAGACATGAGAAGTTCTCTTTGTAGCGGGGGTCGAGAAGGGTGAACAACCAGTAATCGGTGTTGGCCAAAATGCGTATAACGCGAGGGTCACGCGAAAGGCAGCATAACATAAAGTCAGCCATGTGTGCCAGAGTCCCAACAGACAAGACTTTGCTGTCCTCATCAGGAGGATGACTCTCAATCTCCTCGTCCTCTTTGGCCCATCCACGCTGAACAGATGGAATTAATCTTCCATGGGTACTACCCTCTGTAGCGGAGGCAATCGTCTCCTGCTCCTCCTCTTCATCATCCTATTTGCGCTGAGAAGACAAACGGAGGGTGGTCTGGCTATCACCCTGTGTACTGTCTTCCCCCATTCCCACCTCTTCCACATGCAAAGCGTTCGCCTTTATTGTGAGCAGCGAGCGTTTCAGTAGACACAGAAGTGGGATGGTTACGCTGATAATAACGGCATTGCCGCTCACCATCTGTGTTGATTCCTCAAAGTTGCGTAAAACCTCACTGGGATCAGACATCCATATCCACTCGTCGCTTGTGAAGAGCGGAAGCTGACTGGAAAGGCGACGACCATGTTGCAGCTGGTATTCCACTACTGGCCTCTGCTGCTCACAAAGCCTGGTTAACATGTGGAACATGGAGTTCCAGCGCGTGCTTACGTCACACAACAGTCGGTGAGCTGGCTATTGCAAGCACTGCTGCAGCGTTGCTAGACCAGCGGAAGTGTCACGGATGAAGTAGCGGAGAACACCAAAAGACAATCAAGAAGGAAGGGGGTCACCACCTATAAAACCCTGCTCCTTGCCCTAACTCCTATCCATATGGGCACCTCTCGATGGTAGAGATACCCATACACGGGAACCTAGAAAACCCTGGTGACCCTCAGATGCCCTAAAGATAATGACAGGGCAGAGATCACCTGTTCCTTCCCTGGTGAAAGAACTAGCGTCTCACTGAGGCCTAGTAAACAACCGGGGGGGGGGGGGGGGGGATACAAAACACGACAAGCGGAACACTTAACTTCAGAGGATGAAGGATGAACAGGACTTCAACACAAACCACACTCCAGCTCTTCCAAGACCAAATGAACCTATCCCAAGCAAGTAGTGATGGGAAAAGTAAGACTAAAAAGGGCGAGGTAAAGGTCACATGATCCACACCTGAACAGGAGGTGTGGACATACCAGCAACACACAGACAAAGTGAAACCAAAAGAGGCTGTCAGATCACTAATGGGTAGATAATCTTTCAGACCTTCTGGGACCTGTCACAGATGTGACAGTACCCCCCCTTCCTTCTAAGGGTGACCTCCGGGCACCCAGGACCGACCTTATCAGGATGAGCTCTGTGGAATGCTCTCACCAGACGACTAGCATTAACATCGGTCGCTGGAACCCATATCCTCTTCCTCTGGTCCGTACCCTCTCCAATGAACGAGATACTGGAGGGATCTCCAGAGAACTCGGGAGTCCACAATCCTGCTGATCTAAAATTCTAAATTGCCGTCCACCATGACAGGAGCGGGAGGCAATCAGGACGGCTCAACAGGTTCGACACATTTCTTTAGCAACGATTTATGAAATACGTTATGGATTTTCAATGCCTGAGGAAGTTCAAGATGGAAGGCTACAGGGTTAACAATGGCAGTGATCTTATATGGACCAAAAAAATCTTGGGCCCAACTTCCAAGAAGGTACCTTAAGTTTAATGTTTCTTGTAGACAACCACACAGAATCACCCACTCAGGCCCGGACCACTCCTGTCAGCCACACGCTTATACCTGTTGCCCATCTTTTTCAGGTTATTTTGGATTTTCCGCCAAATAGAAGACAAAGAAGAGGAAAATCGTTCCTCCTCAGGAATGCCGGAATTTTGAGCACCAGAAAATGTACCAATTTATGGATGGAACCCATATGCCCCAAAAAACGGCGACTTATTAGTGGATTCCTGTCTACGGTTATTTATAGCAAACTCAGCTAACGACAAAAATGAAGACCACTCTTCCTGATTCTCTGAAACAAAACATCTCATGTAAGTCTCCAGATTCTGATTAGTCTGCTCCGTCTGTCCATTCGACTGAGGATGAAAAGCCAAAGAGAAGGACAATTGTACACCCAGACGAGTACAGAACGCTTTCCAGAATCTGGAAACAAACTGAGTCCCTCTATCAGACACCACATCAGAGGGAATGCCATGTAGTTTCACGATGTTGTCTACAAACACCTGTGCAAGAGTTTTAGCATGTAATGCAATAAAGTGTGCCATTTTACTAAAACGATATACAACCACCAGAATCACAGTTTTTCCCAAAGAATTCGGTAAATCTGTGATAAAATCCATGGACAAATGGGTCCAAGGTCTGGACAGGTGGACGGGATGGGCAATGGAAGCAGAGATCCGGAAGGCCGAGTATGTGTCACCTTAGCACGTGCACAGGTACAGGTACCACAGGCTGACACATAGTCCTCAATACACTTACGCAACCCCAGCCACCAAAATCTGCGAGAGATGAGATCGACAGTCGATCTGCTCCCAGGGTGCCCAGCAAGCACAGTACAGTGATGTTCCTCGAACACCTTGTGATGTAATTCGGAGGGAACAAACAACTTCCCCGGAGGACAAGAGCCTGGAGCATCCTCCTGTGCCTGCAACACCCTGGCCTCAAGATCAGGATAAAGAGCGGATATGACTACCCCTTCAGATAAAATGGGACTAGGGTCATTAGACTCACCCCCCCAGGAAAACTACGCGACAAAGCATCCGCCTTGACGTTCTTAAACCCAGGGCGGTAAGTGACGATGAAGTTAAATCTGGTGAAAAACAATGACCATCTGGCCTGCCTTGGGTTCAGTCGCTTAACCGACTCCAGGTAGGCCAGATTCTTGTGATCCGTAATTGCCGTAATAGGGTGAATTGCTCCTTCCAACCAATGCCGCCATTCCTCGAACGCCAACTTAATGGCCAGCAGTTCCCTATTCCCCACATCATAATTCCTTTCAGCAGTAAAGAGTTTTTTAGAGAAAAATGCACATGGGCACCATTTACTAGGTGAAGGACCTTGCGACAAGATTGCTCCTACCCCTACCTCGGATGCGTCAACCTCAACAATAAATGGCTGAGTAACGTCCGGTTGCATCAGAATAAGGGCCGAAGCAAAACATTCTTTCACAGCAGAAAAGGCCTGTAATGCCGCATTAGACAGAAATATCCGTACCCTTCCTAGTCATGTCTGTTAAAGGTTTAACCACCGATGAATAGTTCAAGATAAATTTATGGTAGTAGTTGGTAAACCCCAAAAATCGCATAAGCGCTTTTAGATTTTCGGGTCGCTCCCAGTCCAACACGGCACGGACCTTCTCGGGATCCATACTAAAACCTGAGGATGAGAGCAGGTAACCCAGAAATTGAACTTCCTGTACAGCAAATACACACTTTTCCATCTTAGCATACAATTTATTCTCTCTTAGGATCTGTAACACCTGTCTCACATGATCCTGATGAGTCTCCATATCAGGCAAATAAATTAGTATGTCATCAAGGTATACAACGACAAACCTCCCCACCAGATGATGAAAGAAGTCATTGACAAAGTGTTGAAAAACCGCAGGAGCATTGGTTAACCCAAAGGGCATGACCAGGTTTTCAAAATGACCCTCAGGGGTATTAAATGCGGTCTTCCACTCATCCCCCTCCTTGATCCTTACCAGATTATATGCCCCCCACAGATACAACTTAGAGAACATCTTGGCACCATCTGACTAAACAAATCCAGAATGAAAGGAAGGGGGTAAGGATCGCGGACGGTAATACGATTGAGCTCACGGAAGTCCAGGCATGGTCTCAGGGTACCATCTTTTTTCTTTACAAAGAAAAACCCAGCAGCCACTGGGGACATGGATGGTCTAATTGTCACGACCGCTACCCCAGCAGCAGTCGTGTCGCACCAGACAGAGGGGAAGGGGGACCCTTATCTACGGATGGGAAATAGAATGGCCACCCCTGACTAACCCTAAGCTGGCACCTGTCTGCCCTGATACCCTAGACGGGGTGTGAACCCGTGTGGCGAGCAGGATGCCTAAACCCTCAGTCACCCTAAAGCCTAGAGTGGGGAAAGGTCGATGGGAGCACTAGTCACCATCACTCATGTCTAGGAGAACAGCAGGGGAAGACAGCAACAAACAAACTATATCAGAGATAGACTTATCCAGTCACGAGCAGAGAAGGCGATCCCAATCACGACAGTCCACGCCGGACAAGAGCTCCACAGCAACACCATCAAACGATCTCCTTTAAAGTGTAATATCACCGACGGGGCGGCCTCTTGTTCGTCTGCCGCGATCTCCTGCGTTCCACTGTGGAACGCGGAAGTCGTGCGAACTCCAGGGAGTGGCGTGGCGGATGCGTTCCAGGGTGGAACGCGGAAGTCATCCCGACCAATCGGCGAGCTCTTCGCACTTCCTGGTCTTACTTAACGGCACTCGTGAGGCGGCATGGCGTGCTGTGATTATTGTCAGAACGCCTGCTGCCTCACGAACCTGTATTGGACATTCCACCAAACCGGACCCTGCTCTTTCCACACCTACCATCTGGAAGACGGACCCGCTCAGACCTCAGACTACAGCCATCCGGAAGTCTCACCCATCACACAGCTACTGCCAATCGCAAGTACCCTTTAGGAGAGAGAGCGCTTCTCCTCTGCCTGCTAGCAGGCTATATCCACTGCATAAATGTATTCCATCTACTAACCACCGTCTATGAAGCAATAGTACTGTGGCGTACCCTAACATTATCCCTGCTGCAGCCACTGCATAAATAGTGTTTCATCTACTAACCACCGTCTATGAAGCAATAGTTCTGTGTTGAATTGTGGTTGTGTTCCTTGATCACGTGATGGTAGAATCTCTAACTCACCTTTAAGACTGTGAGTGACGCCTGAGATTCATATCTGATTGATCATATAAATCCGCAGTTGCGATCCACTATTGTAAAAATTGCAGACGTGACATAAAGGTCAGAATAGAACTGGAAGTAAGGACTATATCTGGCAATGACTGCAAGTGAAAGTGAAACTAATATAGTAGCTGGGAGTGGCAGACAGGACTCACCTGAGAAGGATGCCTACAAACTCCCAGTCAGGACAAAAAGGTTCACAAGGCAAAACCCAGATGACATACCCTGAACCACGGAGCAAACTCACAAGCTATCGCGAGTAGCAAGTCGCTGCGACCTTCTCCTCCCAGACCTGTCTGGATCAGTCACAGTCGTGACAGTACCCCTCTTTCTACGAGGGGCCCCTGGACCCTCAAGACCAGGCCTCTCCGGATGGGAGCTATGAAAAGCCCGAATGAGTCTGTCCGCTTTTATCTCTGATGCTGGAACCCACATTCTCTCTTCGGAACCATAACCTTTCCAGTGCACCAGGTACTGAAGAGATCGGCGAACATATCGTGAATCAACAATCTTTTCTACCTGAAACTCAAGACTGCCATCAACAACCACCGGTGGAGGCGGTAGTGGCAATGGTTCAGGAGGTTCTACATATCTCTTAAGCAGAGATCTGTGGAAGACATTATGGATCCTTAGAGTCTGAGGTAGCTCCAGACGAAAAGCCACCGGGTTAATGATCTTAATTACCCTATAAGGACCAATAAATCTCGGACCTAATTTCCACGAGGGAACCTTCAACTTGATATTTCTGGTAGACAACCACACCAAGTCATTCACCCCAAGGTCCGGACCTTCAGAGCGCTTCCTATCAGCCGCACGTTTGTATCTACCACCAATTCTCTTCAAACTTTCTTGCACACTCTGCCACACTGAAGAAAGTGAAGACGCAAATCGTTCCTCCTCGGGAATCCCAGACGGCCCCCCCTCACTAAACGTACAAAACTGAGGATGGAAACCATACGCACCAAAAAATGGTGACTTATCGGTGGATTCTTGACGACGATTATTAATGGCAAACTCGGCTAACGGTAAATAAGATGACCATTCCTCCTGATTTTCGGAAACAAAGCATCTCAAATATGTCTCTAGGTTTTGATTGGTACGTTCAGTCTGACCGTTGGACTGTGGATGGAAAGATGAAGAAAACGACAGATGAACCCCTAAACGAGAACAAAAAGCTTTCCAAAATTTAGAAACGAATTGGGTACCACGATCCGAAATAATATCGGAAGGGACCCCGTGAAGCTTCACGATGTGGTCAATAAAAACCTGAGCCAGTGTGTTAGCATTAGGCAATGCGGCAAGAGCAATAAAGTGCACCATTTTACTGAATCTATCAACAACTACAAGGATAACAGTCTTCCCCGCTGATACTGGTAGATCCGTAATGAAATCCATTGACAGGTGCGTCCAAGGCCTGTTGGGGATGGCCAGAGGTAAAAGACGCCCTGCCGGACGAGTATGATCTACCTTAGAACGAGCACAGGTAGCAGATGCAGACACAAAATTCAACACCTCCTGGCGCCATTTAGGCCACCAGAACCGACGAGACACTAACTCAGAGGTTGCCCTACTACCTGGGTGTCCTGCCAGTGTGGAGTTATGGTGTTCTTTTAGTATCTCCAGTCGTAAATTTTCTGGCACAAACAGTTTACCCGAGGGGCAGGAGGCCGGGGCGTCCCCCTGAGCTTCCAACACCCTCCCCTCCAAACCTGAGTGTAATGCAGAGACCACCACCCCCTTTTGCAAAATGGGCTCTGGTACCTCAACATCACCCTCTCCAGGAAAACTTCGAGACAATGCATCCGCCTTAGTATTTTTTGCCCCCGGGCGATAGGTTATTACAAAATTAAACCTAGTAAAAAATAACGACCACCGAGCCTGTCTAGGGGTGAGACGTTTAGCAGACTCCAGATATAATAAGTTTTTGTGATCAGTAATCACCGTGACGGGATGAACCGCCCCCTCCAAAAAATGACGCCACTCCTCAAAAGCCAACTTAATAGCCAAAAGTTCCCTTTTGCCAATATCATAGTTCCTTTCTGCAGTAGACAATTTCTTCGAAAAGAAAGCACACGGACGCCATTCACCAGGGGACGGGCCCTGAGATAGTACCGCTCCCACCCCCACCTCTGATGCGTCAACCTCTACAATAAAAGGAAGCGAGACATCTGGCTGTACGAGAATAGGGGCCGAGGTGAATCTCTCCTTCAGAGATGCAAAGGCAGTTTTGGCTGCATGTGACCATTTGGAAAAATCGGATCCCTTTCGGGTCATGTCCGTCAGTGGTTTGACCACCAAGGAATAGTTCTTTATAAACTTTCTATAAAAATTGGCAAACCCCAGGAAGCGTTGCAATGCCTTCAGGTTCTCAGGCAGATCCCAGTCTATAATCGCCCGGACTTTCTCTGGATCCATGCGGAAACCTGAATCTGACAACACATACCCCAGAAATGGCAGTTCTTTTACGGCGAACACACATTTTTCTAACTTAGCAAACAATTTGTTGGCCCTTAATATCTGCAGCACTTGTCTCACATGGATCTTATGTGTATCCAGATCCGGGGAATAGACCAGGATGTCATCAAGATATATCACAACAAATCTCCCGATAAGGTGACTAAAAATATCGTTGACAAAATGTTGGAATACCGCAGGCGCATTAGTAAGACCAAATGGCATGACCAGATTTTCATAATGCCCTTCCGGAGTATTAAAAGCCGTCTTCCACTCATCCCCCTCTTTGATGCGAACCAGGTTATAGGCTCCTCTGAGATCCATTTTGGAGAACCATTTAGCACCAGCAACCTGATTAAAGAGGTCGGGAATGAGAGGAAGAGGATAGGGATCTCGGATAGTTATCCGGTTTAATTCCCGGAAATCCAGGCAAGGACGTAGGCCCCCATCTTTCTTTTTAACGAAAAAGAACCCTGCAGCCACAGGTGAAGAATAGGGTCTGATGTGTCCCTTAGCCAAACTCTCCGAAATATAATCTTTCATAGCCTTCCTCTCCGGGCCGGAAAGATTGTATAACCGGGTTTTAGGTAGTTTGGCCCCAGGTAGTAGATTAATCGGGCAATCATATGGACGATGAGGTGGTAACCCCTGACAACCCTTCTCAGAGAACACATCCATAAAATCTGACAGAAAGGCAGGTAAAGATGTTACAGAGAGTGTAGAGCACCTACTACTCAAGCAGTTGTCCTTACAATGTTCACTCCACTCCACAATCTCCCCGGCCTGCCAATCCACCACTGGATTGTGAGTCACCAGCCAGGGAAGCCCCAATACCATAGGAGCTGGAAGACCGTCCAGGACATAACACGAGATATGCTCTTTATGAAGGTCCCCTACCTGCAGATGGATATTATGGATGATCTGAGTTAACTCTTTCTGAGTAAGAGGGGAGGAGTCGATGGCAAAAACAGGAATAGTTCTGCGTATCGGTTCCGGAGTAAAACCCAGAGCCTGAGCAAACCGTGAATCCACCAAGTTGACCCCCGCCCCACTGTCCAAAAAGACGGAACAGATCTCAGTCTTATTGCCCGCCTCAACGGTAGCGGACAACAAAAACTGAGACATGCGTATGGAGGAAACGAATACGTCCAGACTGTTATCCTCCGCACAATCTGGGGACTCTAGTTTTCCCGGCGGCTCCTTTGTTTGTGGTCTCTTGGGTTCTGAGGGACAAACCTTTACAAAATGACCCCTCCCCCCACAACAAAAACAAACCTCTGACCTACAGCGGAACTTAGAAGGATTCACCCGTCTAGTGGCGCCCCCTATTTGCATTGGTTCGACTGGATCATAACAAACCGATCCCTGCCCTATAGAGGCCTCCGTAAAATTTAATAGTCTCTCCCTGAGTCGTCTGTCGTTTCTTATGGACAGAGACATAGCAGCCTCCAGAGACCCAGGGACCTCGTATACCGCCAGCGCGTCTTTTAATTTTTCAGACAACCCCTGGCAGAACTGACTCCTAAGGGCCGAGTCGTTCCATAACGTATCAGTAGCCCACCTACGGAATTCGGAACAATATAGTTCAGCAGACCGGTTCTCCTGCCGAAGTCCACGTAGCTTAGACTCAGCCAGTGAGACCCTGTCCGGGTCATCATATACGAGACCCAGGGCTTCAAAAAACTCCTCCACTGATCGTAAGGCCAGAGAGTCTGATGGTAGGGAGAAAGCCCAAGCCGGACAAGAGCTCCACAGCAACACCATCAAGCGATCTCCTTCAAAGGTCAGAATAGAACTGGAAGTAAGGACTATATCTGGCAATGACTGCAAGTGAAAGTGAAACTAATATAGTAGCTGGGAGTGGCAGACAGGACTCACCTGAGAAGGATGCCTTCAAACTCCCAGTCAGGACAAAAAGGTTCACAAGGCAAAACCCAGATGACATACCCTGAACCACGAAGCAAACTCACAAGCTATCGCGAGTAGCAAGTCGCTGCGACCTTCTCCTCCCAGACCTGTCTGGATCAGTCACAGTCGTGACACTAATATGTTTCTTTGCCAGACTCTCGGTAATATACTCTCGCATGGCCTTTCTTTCGGGTTCCGAAAGATTATACAACCGGGATTTGGGCAATTTAGCTCCAGGAATAAGATTGACGGGACAGTCATACTCCTGGTGCGGAGGCAACTCCTGATTACCACTCTCAGAGAAAACATCAGAAAATTCTGAAATGAACGAGGGTACAGTTTTAGTGGTCACCATAGAGAATGATGCATTAAGACAGTTGTCATCCCAATCGAGAATCTGTCTCGCTTGCCAGTCGATGTTAGGGTTATGTTTGCTTAACCATGGTAAGCCCAACACCAATGGAGCAGGCAGACCCTCCAATACATAACAGGAGATAGATTCCTGATGCAAATCACCCACTCTTAAATGAATGTCATTCACTACCTGCGACTGGCATTTTTGGGTGAGAGGTGCTGAGTAGAGTTGAGCGGACACCTGGATGTTCGGGTTCAGCAGGTTCGGCCGAACTTGAAAAAATATTTCTTGTTCGGGACCCGAACATGACCCCGAACTTGAACCCGAACCCCATTGAAGAAATGAATTTAAAAAACATAAAAGACCTTAAAAAAATAAAAATTAGGAATGATGTAGGCGGAAGAGGTTGAGGAGTCGGTGAATGGGTGGATGTGGCCGTGTAGGCTCACTTGGCGATCTAGGTGGAAGAGGCGGCGAAGGAGGAATTGGTAGCCAACACAGATGTGTGTTATTTTGGATTTTTACATAGGGGTATCCCCCAAAATATTGGGACATAGAAAAAAAGAAAGGAATAAGTGCACTTGAGTACAAGGATGGATGGTTGAGGCTGTTAGAACTGTCTATTCTGCACAAGGTACAGACAAGTCCTGAGGGATCCAAGCCTGGTTCATTTTAATGAACGTGAGCTTGTCCACGTTGGCTGTGGACAGGCGGCTGCGTCTGTCTGTAATGACGCTTCCTGCCGTGCTAAATACACTTTCAGAGAGTACACTGGCTGCAGGGCAGGCCAGCACCTCTAAGGCATACAGGGCAAGCTCTGGCCATGTGGACAATTTGGAGACCCAGAAGTTGAATGGGGCCGAACCATCAGTCAGTACATGTAGGCGTGTGCACAGATACTGTTCCACCATGTTGTTCAAATGCTGCCTCCTGCTAACACGCTCCATATCAGCAGTTGGGGCCGGTTGTTGCGGCGAGGTGACAAAGCTTTTCCACATGTCGGCCATGCTAACCCTGCCTTCTGAGGTGCTGGCGCTGACACAGCTGCGTTGGCGACCTCTTCCTCCTCCCCTGCCTTCGCCTTGTGCTTCCACTTGTCCCCCAGCATCAGTCGGGAATGCTCTCAGAAGCGCGTCTACCAGCGCGCGCCTGTAGTCGCGCATCTTCCGATCACGCTCCAGTGAGGGAATTAAGGACAGCACATTGTCTTTGTAATGGGGATCCAGCAGGGTGGCCACCCAGTAGTCAGCACACGTTAAAATGTGGGCAACTCTGCTGTCATTGCGCAGGCACTGCAGCATGTAGTCGCTCATGTGTGCCAGGCTGCCCAGAGGTAAGGACAAGCTGTCCTCTGTGGGGAGGCGCATCGTCTGCGTCCTCCGTATCCCCCCAGCCATGCACCAGTGATGGGCCCGAGCTGCGTTGGATGCCACCCCGCTGTGAACATTCTTAATCCCCATCCTCATCCTCCTCCTCCTCCTCCTCCAGTAGTGGTCCCTGGCTGGCCAAATTTGTACCTGGCCTCTGCTGTTGCAAAAATCCTCTTTCTGAGCCACTTCTAAAAGACTGGCCTGGGCCATATCCTCTTCCATCATCGCCCTAAGTGTTTTCTCAAAGAGACATAGAAGTGGTATTGTAACGCTGATAACGGCGTCATCGCCACTGGCCATGTTGGTGGAGTACTCGAAACAGCGCAACAGGGCACACAGGTCTCGCATGGAGGCCCAGTCATTGGTGGTGAAGTGGTGCTGTTCCGCAGTGCGATTCACCCGTGCGTGCTGCAGCTGAAACTCCACTATGGCCTGCTGCTGCTCGCACAGTCTCTCCAGCATGTGCAAGGTGGAGTTCCACCTGGTGGACACGTCGCATATGAGGTGGTAAGCGGGAAGGCTGAAGTTACGCTGTAGAGCAGACAGCCGAGCGGCGGCAGGATGAGAACACCGGAAGCGCGCAGACGGCCTGCACTTTACGCAGCAGCTCTGACATGTTGGGGTAGTTGTGAATGAATTTCTGCACCACCAAATTCAGCACATGCGCCAGGCAAGGGATGTGCGTCAAACCGGCTAGTCCCAGAGCTGCAACAAGATTTCGCCCATTATCGCACACCACCAGGCTCACTGGCAGCAACCACTCGTCGGTCTGTTGTTCTATACCCCGCTACAACTCCTGCGCGGTGTGGGGCCTGTCCCCCAAACACATCAGTTTCAGAACGGCCTGCTGACGTTTACCCCTGGCTGTGCTGAAGTTGGTGGTGAAGGTCTGTCGCTGACCGGATGGTGGTAGAAGAGGAGGAGGAAGCCGAGTAGGAAGAGGAGGCAACAGGAGGCAAAGAATGATGCCCTGCGATCCTTGGCGGCGGAAGGACGTGCGCCAAACAGCTTTCCGCTTGGGGCCGCCACTACATTTACCCAGTGTGCAGTTAGGGAGATATAGCGTCCCTGGTTGTGCTTACTGGTCCACGTATCTGTGGTTAAGTCGACCTTGCCACAGATGGCGTTGCGCAGTGCACACTTGATTTTATCCAATACTTGGTTGAGCAGGGAGGTGTCACGGCTGAGGATGGGGGAAATCCTTAGCCGTGCGATGCCAGGAGATGGTAGGTCGCTACTTGGCCAGGACCACAGAACTAGGGAGCAGGTCACCTCCTATCGCATCCCTAATCTGACCCTGACTCCTAGCTGCATGAGCCGACCTTGATGGTAGGAAGGCTCATGCTCGGAACCTCGGATCCCTACTAACCCTCCGCAGATCCCTGATCTAGGAGCTGGGTAGACAGCCCGTTTCTCCTGGATGCGGAGAAACAGGAGTCTAAAGTGGCCAAGCTGCAAGGGGATAGGAACAAGAACAGCCTATGGATATGGCAGGAGAACTACATTAGTTCACACCTACCTGCCACAGCCTTGCTGACTGGATCCCGTGCTCACAGCTGATGTCCACACTATAAATAAATGGACACAGCAAACACACATACACACACAGGAACCCAGATCCATAGCTGCATTAAACATGAAAGGAAAACAACATCAACTTAACATCACACATAAACATTTGCTATGACCACAAGGGTGGCCCTCACTGGCAGATGGTATTAGGTAGGAGGATGACTCCAGCAGACCATGGCTGAAGTACCCCTCTGACTACTGCTCTCAGCAGAGGCTATATAGGCCCAAGTAGCCACACCCACACAGACACACCCAGTGCTCACAGTCTAGAAATGGAATTAACCCTTCTCAACCCAGGGAAGGGAAGACCGCAACTAAAAGGGGAAATGTACTCATAACATAAATCCTGTGCACACCAAAACAACAAAAGTGCACACATACAAACACAGGCGCCTGGTGCAACCGCATGCACTTTACAGCTAGCTGCCTAACACCAGCTCAGGCTGCTATACTGCCACATACACTGCGTGCAGAATTATTAGGCAAATGAGTATTTTGACCACATTATCCTCTTTATGCATGTTGTCTTACTCCAAGCTGTATAGGCTCGAAAGCCTACTACCAATTAAGCATATTAGGTGATGTGCATCTCTGTAATGAGAAGGGGTGTGGTCTAATGACATCAACACCCTATATTAGGTGTGCATAATTATTAGGCAACGTCCTTTCCTTTGGCAAAATGGGTCAAAAGAAGGACTTGACAGGCTCAGAAAAGTCAAAAATAGTGAGCTATCTTGCAGAGGGATGCAGCACTCTTAAAATTGCAAAGCTTCTGAAGCGTGATCATCGAACAATCAAGCGTTTCATTCAAAATAGTCAACAGGGTCGCAAGAAGCGTGTGGAAAAACCAAGGCGCAAAATAACTGCCCATGAACTGAGAAAAGTCAAGCGTGCAGCTGCCAAGATGCCACGTGCCACCAGTTTGGCCATATTTCAGAGCTGGAACATCACTGGAGTGCCCAAAAGCACAAGGTGTGCAATACTCAGAGACATGGCCAAGGTAAGAAAGGCTGAAAGACGACCACCACTGTGGTACTCAGCAGAAGTGGCCCAAATCATTAAAAATAAAAAGCTAGCATTTTGGAATTATAAAAAAACCTAGAGCAATGAAGATAAGGAAATCTACAAGATTAGGCAGAGAGAGGCCAAGCAAGTTATAAGAACTTCTAAAGCGCAGGCAGAAGAAAAACTAGCTCAGTCTATGAAAAAAGGGGATAAGACATTCTTCAGATATATAAATGAAAAAAGGAAATTAAAACAAGGAATAACTAAATTAAAAACAAAGGACGGAAGGTATGTAGAAGAGAATAAAGGGCTAGCCGACTGCCTTAATGAATACTTCTGTTCAGTTTTTACAAAAGAAAAAGGAGAAGGACCTCCACTAGAAAGAATGACTATTAAATCGTTTGATGCATGTATCTTTACAGAGGAAGATGTTCTAAGTTTGCTGTCTAAGGTGAAGACAGATAAGTCACAGGGGCCTGATGAGATACACCCAAAATTATTAAAAGAGCTTAGTGGTGAGCTGGCAAAACCGTTAACAGATTTATTTAACCAATCATTAGTAACAGGAGTCGTCCCGGAAGATTGGAAATTGGCTAATGTCGTGCCCATTCACAAGAAAGGTAGTAGGGAGGAATCGAGCAACTATAGACCAGTGAGTCTGACATCAATAGTAGGCAAATTAATGGAAACCCTATTAAAGGATAGGATTGTGGAACATCTAAAATCCCATGGATTGCAAGATGAAAAACAACATGGGTTTACTTCAGGGAGATCATGTCAAACAAATCTTATAGATTTTTTTGACTGGGTGAATAAAATAATAGAAGGTGGAGGTGCAGTAGACATCGCATATCTAGATTTTAGTAAGGCTTTTGACACTGTCCCACATAGAAGACTTATCAATAAACTGCAGTCATTGAGCATGGACTCCCATATTGTTGAGTGGATTAGGCAGTGGCTGAGTGACAGACAACAGAGGGTTGTAGTCAATGGAGAACATTCAAAACAAGGTAATGTTACCAGTGGGGTTCCACAGGGATCTGTACTGGGACCGATTTTGTTTAATATCTTCATAAGTGATATTGCAAAAGGCCTCGCTGGTAAGGTTTGTCTTTTTGCTGATGACACAAAGATATGTAACAGGGTTGATGTTCCTGGAGGGAAACGCCAAATGGAAAAGGATTTAGGAAAACTAGAAGAATGGTCAGAACTCTGGAAACTGAAATTTAATGTGGATAAGTGCAAGATAATGCACTTGGGGCGTAAAAACTCAAGGGCAGAATATAGAATATTTGACACAGTCCTGACCTCAGTATCTGAGGAAAGGGATTTAGGAGTAATTATTTCAGAAGACTTAAAGGTGGGAAGACAATGTAATAGAGCAGCACGAAATGCCAGCAGAATGCTTGGATGTATAGGGAGAGGTATAAGCAGTAGAAAGAGTGAAGTGCTTATGCCGCTGTACAGAACACTGGTGAGACCTCACTTGGAGTATTGTGCGCAGTGCTGGAGGCCATATCTCCAGAAGGATATAGATACTCTAGAGAGAGTTCAGAGAAGAGCTACTAAACTAGTACATGGATTGCAGGATAAAACTTACCAGGAAAGGTTAAAGGACCTTAATATGTATAGCTTGGAAGAAAGAAGAGACAGAGGGGATATGATAGAAACTTTTAAATACATAAAGGGAATCAACTCGGTAAAGGAAGAGAGCATATTTAAAAGAAGAAAAACTACCACAAGAGGACACAGTTTTAAATTAGAGGGGCAAAGGTTTAAAAGTAATATAAGGAAGTATTACTTTACTGAGAGAGTAGTGGATGCATGGAATAGCCTTCCTGCAGAAGTGGTAGCTGCAAATACAGTGAAGGGGTTTAAGCATGCATGGGATAGGCATAAGGCCATCCTTCATATAAGATAGGGCCGGGGGCTATCCATAGTATTCAGTATATTGGGCAGACTAGATGGGCCAAATGGTTCTTATCTGCCGACACATTCTATGTTTCTATGTTTCTATGTTTCTAAGACACACAAGCTGAAATGTCAAGACTGGGCCAAGAAATATCTCAAGACTGATTTTTCTAAGGTTTTATGGACTGATGAAATGAGAATGAGTCTTGATGGGCCAGATGGATGGGCCCGTGGCTGGATTGGTAAAGGGCAGAGAGCTCCAGTCCGACTCAGACGCCAGCAAGGTGGAGGTGAAGTACTGGTTTGGGCTGGTATCATCAAAGATGAGCTTGTGGGGCCTTTTCGGGTTGAGGATGGAGTCAAGCTCAACTCCCAGTCCTACTGCCAGTTTCTGGATGACACCTTCTTCAAGCAGTGGTACAGGAAGAAGTCTGCATCCTTCAAGAAAAACATGATTTTCATGCAGGACAATGCTCCATCACACGCGTCCAAGTACTCCACAGCGTGGCTGGCAAGAAAGGGTATAAAAGAAGAAAATCTAATGACATGGCCTCCTTGTTCACCTGATCTGAACCCCATTGAGAACCTGTGGTCCATCATCAAATGTGAGATTTACAAGGAGGGAAAACAGTACACCTCTCTGAACAGTGTCTGGGAGGCTGTGGTTGCTGCTGCACGCAATGTTGATGGTGAACAGATCAAAACACTGACAGAATCCATGGATGGCAGGCTTTTGAGTGTCCTTGCAAAGAAAGGTGGCTATATTGGTCACTGATTTGTTTTTGTTTTTGAATGTCAGAAATGTATATTTGTGAATGTTGAGATGTTATATTGGTTTCACTAGTAAAAATAAATAATTTAAATGGGTATATATTTGTTTTTTGTTAAGTTGCCTAATAATTATGCACAGTAATAGTCACCTGCACACACAGATATCCCCCTAAAATAGCTAAAACTAAAAACAAACTAAAAACTACTTCCAAAAATATTCAGCTTTGAAATTAATGAGTTTTTTGGGTTCATTGAGAACATGGTTGTTGTTCAATAATAAAATTAATCCTCAAAAATACAACTTGCCTAATAATTCTGCACTCCCTGTACATTATAACAACATGTTGCCAACGGCAACCACAAGTGAGGCAATATACAAGCGGCCCTCACCTGTGGTTGAAACAACCACACGAGACCGCAGGCACCAGCATGCGGTTTAGGAGTCACGACCATGACCATGGTCGTGACAGGAGGGCACGGCTCTCCTGGAGAAGTAGTGGCAGCTGGGTACGACGTACTGTGGGACAGCAAGCGACATGAGCTGTTTGAAGCTGTCCGTCTCCACCGTCTCAAAGGCCAGCAGTTTAGAAATGCTAGCATTCAGGGCCAGTGATCGAGGGTGGCTAGGTGGGAATTTACGCTTTCTCTCAAAGGTTTGTGAGATGGAGAGCTGAACGCTTCCGTGTGACATGGTGGAGATGCTTAGTGACAGAGGTGGTGTTGTTGGCGGCACATCCTCTGTTTGCTGGGCGGCAGGTGCCAATGTTCCTCCAGAGGCGGAGGAAGAGGCCGAGGCAGCAGCAGAAGAGGGAGCAGGAGGGGCCTGAGCCCTTTCTTGGTTTTGATGGTGCTTACTCCACTGCAGCCCATGTCTCGCATGTAGATGCCTGGTCATGCAGGTTGTGCTAAGGTTCAGAACGTTAATGCCTCGCTTCAGGCTCTGATGGCCCAGCGTGCAAACCACTCGGGTCTTGTCGTCAGCACATTGTGTGAAGAAGTGTTATGCCAGGGAACTCCTTGAAGCTGCCTTTGGTGTGCTCGGTCCATGGTGACGGTGGCTGGTAGCAGGCGAACTGTTTTGGCGACGGCTGCTCTGCTTTTGCACCCTGCTCCCGCTTTTGCTACACTGTTGGCTCGGTCTCACCACTGCCTCTTCCTCCGAACTCTGAAAGTCAGTGGCACGACCTTCATTCCATGTGGGGTCTAGGACCTCATCGTCCCATGTATCGTCTTCCACCCAGTCTTCCTCCCTGACCTCCTTTTCGGTTTGCACACTGCAGAAAGACGCAGCAGTTGGCACCTGTGTTTCGTCGTCATCAGAGACGTGCTGAGGTGGTATTCCCATGTCCTCATCAGGAAACATAAGTGGTTGTGCGTCAGTGCATTCTATGTCTTCCACCCCTGGGGAAGGGCTAGGTGGATGCCCTTCGGAAACCCTGCCAGCAGAGTCTTCAAACAGCATAAGAGACTGCTGCATGACTTGAGGCTCAGACAGGTTCGCCGATATGCACCGGGGTGATGTGACAGACTGATGGGCATGGGTTTCAGGCGCCAGCTGTGCGCTTTCTGCAGAAGACTGGGTGGGAGATAATATGAACGTGCTGGATCCACTGTCGGCCACCCAATTGACTAGCGCCTGTACTTGCTTAGGCCTTACCATTCTTAGAACGGTATTACGCCCGACCAAATATCGCTGTAGATTCTGGCGGCTACTGGGACCTGAGGTAGTAGGTTCAGTAGGACGTGTAGCTGTGGCAGAACGGCCACGTCCTCTCGCTGCACCAGAGGCTCCACCAACACCAAAACCACGACCATGTCCCTTATTATATGTTTGCCTCATAGTTAGCGTTCACAAAGCAAAGTTAAAAGTGGTTAAGTCTGTTAAAAATAATTAACCGCCAATAAAAACCCTGATGTAGGGTATAGCACTCAAATTATTTTTTTAACTCTATATGACAGCGGTATTTGTGCCCTAAATTTCACAGTAACTTATGCACGTCCAATCCCAGATGTGCAGTATATCAGAGGTTTTTTTTTTTTTTTTTTTTTTTTTTTTTTTAAATTTATATTTTTATTGTAAGTTTTTTTAAAAGAACAAACACGAATACGGGTGTAAGGTTACAAGGTACTGACGTGTAGGCGCGCAGGCCTAGCTATTGTAATTGTCAAAGGTACATACTTTATGCTTATAAATACATGTCAGATGTATGAGAGCGTTTGTTAGAATCATAGTAAGTAGATAGACAAGCAAAGAAACACACAAGCGAACACAAAAACCTGTGTGAGATTCGGTGTCGTCTAGCATTGTTATCTAGGTCCGGGACAACTTTTCGTGAGGAGGGTAGAAAGTAGTCACTCTATTTATATCAAGAGGTATGATTGGCCTTCTATCAGTATGGCAATATGAAGCCATTGTAAAGGTTGCATGTAGATAGGGCGAATTTTAAGCATTTTTTATATCTATATTCAGTGGCTGTAGATTCAGGACCTCCAGCAGGTTCTGTTAAGGGGTTTAGGGTTTGGGTGTTCTAAAGGTTATCCATAGTGCCCATTTTTTGAGGAAAACCCTGTGTGTACGGGATTCCCATGAGGAGAGTTCCTCGAATCTATGAATCTGGTCTATTTTCTGTGTCCATTGATCTAGGGTTGGAACTGTAGTCTGTAGCCAGAATTTGGGTAATAGGAGGCGAGCCGCTGTAATCAACTGCATAAATACAAACGGTAGTTTATCTTTCCCATTGTCTTGGGAGAATGAAAGAAGAGCTACCTGTGGGGAAGGCTGGAATTTAGTTCCACAGACCTTGTTTGCTGTAGCGAAGATGTCGTCCCACCACTTCTGTATGGGAGGGCATGTCCACCATATATGGAGGAAGGTGCCTCTCTCCCCCAGGCATCTCCAGCACCTATCAGTAGCCGAACCAGCAAATCTTGATATCTTATCTGGGGTGTTATACCACCTTGTGAGTATTTTGTAACTGTTTTCCCGGATCCTGACACAGCGGGAGACACCGTGGGGGGAATCAAGGAACCTGGGCAGTGAATCAAAGGGGATTGTAATATCTAAGTCTAATTCCCATTGCCTGACGAAGGATGGTTTAGCTAGCATTGGTGGTAAACGTAATTTGTTATACAGCCGAGAGATGAGCTTTCTGGGCAATATTTGTGAGACAGATAAAGCTTCAATCCAGACTAAGGGGCGGAGTAGATCTCCTGTTTTGATGTGTTGTTTTAAGTAAGCCCTAAGGTAGGTTACAGGGATAAAGTCACATGGGTGAGGGTTAAGTAGAGCATTCATGTCCCTAGAGTCCATCCATTCTCCAGACGGAAGGGCTAAGGATGTTAATGGTGTCGAAGTGGATAGCAATCCTGGTGAGGTGGCATTCCTTAGTATATGGGGGGCTGTGTTCAATGCATCTGATACTGTAAGTGTGGGCGAAGGGAAAGGGATGGAGCAGTGAGTTTGTGATAACCACTTCCAAGCTTCTAGTGTGGCCCGAATGATTGGGTATGCTGACATATGACGATAAAGAACAGTTACTTGGCCCAATAGTAGTGCCCTAGCTGGTGTGTTCAGTATGTCTATTTCTATTTGTGCCACTGTGGAACATGGGGAAGGACTCAACCAGGCTAGTGCTCGAGATAGAAGGATAGCCCTCCCATATAATTCAGGGCTTGGCAGGCCTATCCCTCCTGCATGTCTGGGTTTGATGAGGAGTGAGAGGGGCAGCCTTGCTCTCTTCCCATTCCAGATAAAAGAGCTAAATTTCCTCATTATCGAGGTGTAATATTGCTTAGGAACAGATATGGGGAGAGCTTGTTGCAGATATGTGAGTTTGGGAAGTATCAGGGACAAGAGGATGTTCTTTCGACCAAACCAAGAGAGAGTTGGATTAGCTCGGGCCAAATTATCAATGGAATCGAAGATAGATTTCCTCAGGGGGATATAGTTAAGGGAGAAGAGTTCCGATATGTCGGAGCTGATTTTAACCCCTAGATACGTAATGCTGGGGGATGACCAGTTAAATGGGGAGTCCTTCATTAGGAAAAGTCGGGTTGGTTGGGAGATACCTAGGCAAAGAACCAAAGATTTATTAGCATTGATTTTAAAATCAGATATTGAGCTATACGCCATGAGGTGAGTCTGTAATTTAGGGAGGGATGTTTTGGGGTTAGTTGTCATTACGAGAACATCATCCGCAAAGGCGGCGATTTTCTGCTCCTTACCTCCCAAACATAGACCCCTTACCTCCTGGTCCAATCTTATGTTTGCCAAGAGAGGCTCCAGAGCCAATATGAACAAGAGAGGGGATAGGGGGCAGCCCTGGCGAGTCCCATTTCCAATGGAGAAAGAAGGCGATGTGTTGCCATTGACAAGGACAGAGGCTGTAGCTTTTTCATACATCGAGAAGACTGCCTTGATGTAGGGATCAGGTAGGCCAAATCTCGCTAAAGTTTGTTTTAGGTATAACCAGTTGACTCTATCGAATGCTTTTTCAGCATCCGTGCTGAGTAAAAGCAAAGGGGAGGCGAGTCGTTTTGCATGACAAAGGATATTAATAACTCTTGAAGTGTTATCCTTGCCCTCTCTATTGCGGATGAAACCCACCTGATCTCCATGAACAATGTGAGGGAGTATGGTAGCAAGTCTGTTGGCTAGCATCTTGGCCAGGAGCTTGAGGTCAATGTTTAGGAGGGATATGGGCCTGTAATTAGCACATAGTCTAGTGTCCTTTCCTTCCTTGGGGATAAGAGTAATATGTGCCGCGGTCATATCTCTTGATAATGGAATTCCCTTAAAGGTCTGGTTGCATACATCTAGCAGGTGGGGAAGGAGTATTGTCTGGAAAGTTTTGTAATAGGCCAATGGTAGGCCATCTGGGCCTGGGCTTTTCCCTGTCGGCATTTGATTTATTGCGTTCTTTAATTCTGTTAGGGAGAAGGGGGTTGTAAGATATGTTTCCTGATCCGGGTCAATTCTGGGGAGTTTAGCTGTCTCTAGGAAGGAAGATGTCAAGGAGGTACGGTCTTCAGGAGGTGTTAATGGAGGTAAATTATATAAGTCGTTATAGAAGGAGCAGAATTGAGCGGCAATTTGTTCAACTGAGAAAATGGGAGTCCCTTCCTGTGATAAAAGTTGATGGACAAAGTTTGTGGATCTCCTCCCTTTGATTCTGCTCATTACAAATTTAGTGGCCTTGTCTCCGTGAGCGAAAAACTTGTGTTGAGAGCTCATGTGGTATTTAGCAGCTCTTGCAGCTAGTAGGGATTTGAGTTTTGCCCTATATTCGGAGAGTTTTTGGAAAAGAGCATCAGAGGATTTAGCTTTATGTCTTGTCTCATGTATCTGAATATTTTTCAAGGTTTCGTCTATTTCTTTTTCCCTCGCTCTCTTAAGGTATGTGCCTAGGCTAATAAAATACCCTCTAACTACAGGTTTATGAGCATCCCAGAGTGTATTGGCCGATACTGCAGGGCTTTTATTGAGAGAGAAATATTCAGTCATTTGTTTGGCAATCCGATCTATTGATTCTTGGAATCCAAGTAGTGTTTCATTTAGGCGCCAATTGAAGCTCGAGGGCGTCACTCTAGGGGCCCTAACTGTAAGATAAATTGGGGAGTGGTCTGATATATGGATAGTTCCAATGGACGTCTCACTACACAGATGTAGGTGCTCCTTAGAGATGAACAGGTAGTCTATTCTATGGTATGTTTTATGTGTCGGAGAGAAAAAAGTGAAGTCTGATATGTTCGGGTTGAAGGACCGCCAGGCATCTACCAGATGGAGATCCCAAAGGGTATTCCCAATACTTTTAAGGAAACTTTTAGAGTGGGACGATTTGTGTGTGGAGGTATCTAGTTGTGGACAAAGGGCGACATTAAAATCACCTCCAACGACTACTATACCCTCTTTAAAAGCCTCTATGATAGGGAAGATGTCAGAAAACCATCTGGGTTGACCAGTATTGGGAGCGTATAAGTTGACGAACGTGTATGTTTGTTGCCCAATAGAACCCTTAAGTAGGATATATCTACCTTCAGGATCCAGATTTTGGCTAAGAAATTTAAAGGGGGTTCTCCTCTGAAAACCTATACTGACTCCACAAGATGCTGAGGAGTTACTCCCACAGTGGTACCAGTTAGAGTAGTGTGAAAATCTCATATCTGGGTAGCGATTAAAACGCAGATGCGTCTCCTGGAGGAAGACCACCCCCGCCCCGGCTTTTCTCAAAATGGCAAAGACTTGGCTCCGTTTAGAAGGGGAGTGGAAGCCCTTGACATTGTAAGATGCCACTGATATGTCAGCCATGGTTTGATATGTGTGTGACTTTACCTTTTAGCTGTTGTGGCCCACCCCCAGGAGACGCACTGAGTCCGCTGCGGATCTTTCTCTCTCGTACCTTTGGAGTCGCTCGTGTATCGGGGGCAATCTTATCAGACATGTAAGTCAAGTACCTTGAATTAGGGGAAAGGAAAGGGAATAAAACATAACATAGTGAACAAACAAAGAGAACAAACATAGACATAACACTTGATGTCTAAATCTAGTGGGGGTTACTGGGTCAGTAGACCGTTTAAGAGAACGTTTGACGCCCTATGATAAACAATGATGGAACAGAGTCAGACCAAATGCAATAATGGACTAGGTGGACTCTGGGCGTTAGTGTTAACGCTAATAGGTTTCGCGCTATCAGTGGGATCCCTAGGGCCTAGCGGTGAGATATGCTAGATAAAGAGGCAGGATTATTCATATCAATAATAATAATATATACAAACAAGTCTCTCTAGTGATCCTGTGACAGGCTTCTCGGAGTAAGGTGGTGACCCCTCTTCTTAGAGCGAGATGACTTTGGCGTGCGCAGTAACTCGAATGGTGCCACTTTAGGTATTTCGGGTAAGGAGCCAAGATCTTGAAAAAGTTCCCAGTTCTCAATCCTCATGGGAGGCACATTAAGGATCTCAAATGCAGATATGAGGTCTGTATAAGACGAGATATTCACTCTTTTTCCTGCGTATGCGAAGGATATTCCAAAAGGAAAAGACCAGCGGTAAAGCACTTTTTTGTCGCGTAGCCAATCAGTTAAGGGCTTGAGGGCTCTACGTTTCTTTAATGTAGATGGAGCTAAGTCCTGGAAAACTTCTATCTTGGATCCCTCAAGAGCCAGGTCAGGGCGAGCACGAGCGGCATCCAGGACAGCTGCTTTAACTTGAAAATTCAGGTACTTGCAGATAATGTCTCTGGGTGGCTCATCTGGTTTGGGCTTAGGTCTGAGGGCCCTGTGTGCCCGTTCTATGGTTATCTCATGGGGAGAGTTAGGCCCTAGCAGTGATCTGCTAATTTCGGTGATGGACGCTGAGACCTCTCCTGGGGTGACCGACTCTGGCACTCCCCTGAATCTGAGGTTGTTCCGGCGCCCTCTGTTTTCTTGATCCTCTAGGGAACAGTGGATGTCATTCAAGTATTGGGCACAGCGTCGAAAAGAGTCCGTCACGGCAGACTGGTGATTCAGGATTTCTACCTGATGATTCTCCAGGCTCTCCACCCGGTCTCTTATCTGTCTCACCTCACTCCTGCAGGCAGAAAGCTCCGCTAATATTGGCTCCATAATTCTGCTCAGAGCGCGATCGAGATAGTCCCTTGTGACTGGACGATCGGAGCTGGCTTGCTTTCCTTCTGAGTCGCTTTCATCCTCCGGTGGTGCAGGGGCGCGCTTCTGTGCTTTGGCCTGCGGAGTCGGCGCCATCTTGGGTTCTCTGGCAGCCACTGTAGAGGCGGCTTTCTTTAGAAATTTTTCCATTTCGCCTCCTGCAATCTGAGTTTTGGAGGGTGTCGGGGTGTCCACATACTTGCTGTTCCCGATCTTGACCATCTCCGTCTTTGTAAGCTAATGTTTGCAGGCGTCAGGGACGAATCTCTTTACAGAGCACGGAGCTATGCGACCATCTTCATCCGGCGCTAGCACCGCCCCCATCAGAGGGTTTTTTCACCCCAGTAAGCACAAAGCCATATTTGTGGCCTAAATGTGACAGTCACTTATACACGTCTAATCCCAGATGTGCAGTATATTAGAGGGTTTTTTCACCCCAGTAAGCACAAAGCCGTATTTCTGGCCTAAATGTGACACTCACTGTGGCGAAACCAACCTCGCCACTGGGTTTCGAAGGGGCCTGGCTACCAGCCTCTTGCCTCAGGATTATGGCCCATACTAACTTTAAAGGAGCAGACAGACCGGCCGCACAGCTTAAATCTGTCTTTGCAATTGTATTTTGTTATGTGAGGGTACCCAGATAGCTAATTTTATTGTATTTGTGTATTCTGAGTGCCATTCACCTAATGATATGCACTCAGACTTGAGCTATCTGGGAATATGTCAAATGTCTGTGTTTGCCGTAGGGGTGTGACATTGTGTTTTTGGGTGGTGATTCCTGTCCTGTTGTATCCACATGTGTATTGGCGATTTCCCTTTGTCTTGAGAGATAATTGGATTACTCCTCGGGTGTCTCCAGGGCAGAGAGGAGGAAACCATGATGCATTGTGGGGATGTGTTGTGTCCTGAGTGCTACATATCTGTCCTGTGTCACAGTCTTCCTTCTGGTCCCCTAGGGGCGTGTACACCAGTTGGGGACCTGCATAAATACGGGCGGGTAGCCCTCAATAAAGTGTTCCTGTTTTCCCCTTTATCATGTTGAGGCTGATGTTTGGGTAACTGATCGACGCGGGGGATTGCTATACGCTGGGAGATTTGCTATACTCCCCTGGCTATAACTACTAGCTCTTTTAAGAGCTGTTCCTGCTCTCTGGTTTTAGGAGAGGTTCACCCACTGGAGCCTGGAGCCTTGTTGTAGGTCCAGGGTGGGTAGGAGACGGTGAGACCTCAACCAAGCTTCGGAGGTTTGTGGGGTCTGCAGTGCTTACGGTGTCAAGTGGAGTGCTTGGAGTCCTCGGGAAGCACTAGGAACATCTATCGACGGAGGTACCCGGTCGGGGTGCTAGGAGATCCGTTACATTTGGTGGCAAGCAGTGGGATGGCGTCCTAGTGTGAGGAGAAGCAGCTTGGAGACACCGTTCGTTGAGTATATTGAGGGCAACGCTAGTACCCGTACAGCGCCCCTGGCTACAGCAGGATGGAATCGGCTAGTCTTCGGACAGCGTTCTATGACGAGGAGGAGGAGGCAGCCGCAGACTACAGGGATGCAGACAGAAAGGAAGTCTGGTATGATGCCCTGGAAAATGCCCAGCGGCGGCGAGGTGAGAGTCTCCCCAGTTATGAGCAGCAGCTACAGAAGCGTGTGGCGAAGCGGATGGGTCTCTTGGGAGAACAGCCACTGGATGACTAGGTAACAATGCTCCAGAGCCTGGTATGTAAGGAGCTTTGGCTAGAGGACGCTTACCAGGCCCAAAGGTGGCATGTCATTCAACATTCCCCCTGGGCAGCTGAGCATGACAAGCCAGATGGAGAGGAGTTTTATGGTCCGGGCTTGTTATGGGAGTCCTTTGCAGAGCCTGACTTCGGGAGCCCTGCACAGTCCAGACTTCAGAACATCTTCTACGAGAGGGAGGCTAGGCTGGATTGGGATGACCCCCATGAGGTAGAGAAAGACCTGGCTCACCTAGCAACCCTGGAGTGGGAACTGGAGCAGGACTACCGAGATCTCTTCCACGCCATTGAGAGGGCTCAGCGAGAGAGCAGAGTGTCAGACCAGGTCCAGAGCCCTTCAGCTGGAAGGATATTGTGGAGGTGTCCTGGGAAGACCCAACTGAAGTATCCCCTGCTTCAGTACCAGCTACAGAGGTAGGGGACCTCATAGACTGGTCCTGGGGGGAAACCCATATTGCAGGTGGAGATGGGACTGAGATCTCTCCACCGGCCCTACAGGGATGCTAGGCAGTCGGCCCAGATCCCCAACGGCAGCCGGAGTTTCAGGGAGTAGGGACAGTTGGTCCTACTCCCCAGCGGCAGTATGTTTTGCAGGGAGAGGAGAGCATCGTCTCCATTCCCCAGCGGCAGTGTGTTGTAAAGAGAGAAGAGACAACCGATCTCTCTCCCCAACCACAGGGGGACAGCACCCCTAACTCCGATGGTGCAGATGGGACCGCGGTCTCTGCACCAGGCCTACCGGGATGCTGGACGGCCGGTTCAGATCCCCCACCAACCCTGCAGGAATGCCAGGAGGAGGAGGTAAGCGATTCCTCCTCTCCACAGCCGATCTGTAACAAGGTCCTGGGGATAGGATTCCCTGACCACATCCCAGTAGAAGAGCTGGCATCTGGGCAGAGCACAGTCAGCCTCTGCCCTCCCCTATCCTCTTCTCCAGAGCCGGACATCCCACAGGCTACCCCAGCGGAAGAGCTGGCATCTGGGCAGAGCGCAGTTGGCCTCTGCCCTCCCCTATCCTCTTATCCAAAGCCTGACTCCCCACAGGCTACCCGAGCAGAAGAGCTGGCATCTGGGCAGAGCGCAGTCAGCCTCTGCCCTCCCCTATCCTCTTCTCCAGAGCCGGACATCCCACAGTCTACCCCAGCGGAAGAGCTGGCATCTGGGCAGAGCGCAGTTAGCCTCTGCCCTCCTCTATCCTCTTATCCAGAGCCTGACTCCCCACAGGCTACTCCAGCAGAAAAACTGGCATCTGGGCAGAGCGCAGTCAGCCTCTGCCCTCCTCTATCCTCTTATCCAGAGCCTGACTCCCCATAGGCTACCCCAGCAGAAGAGCTGGCATCTGGGCAGAGCGCAGTCAGCCTCTGCCGTCCCCTATCCTCTTCTCCAGAGCCGGACATCCCACAGGCTACCCCAGCGGAAGAGCTGGCATCTGGGCAGAGCGCAGTTGGCCTCTGCCCTCCTCTATCCTCTTCTCCAGAGGCTGACTTTCCACAGGCTACCCCAGCGGCAGCGCTGGCATCTGGGCAGAGCGCAGTCGGCCTCTGCCCTCCCCTATCCTCTTCTCCAGAGCCGGACTTCCCACAGGCTACCCCAGCGTAAGAGCTGGCATCGGGGCAGAGCGCAGTCGGCCTCTGCCCACCAAGTACCTACAGCTCCAAGCTAGAGAGCAACAAGAAAGCAAGGAGTAGCAGATGCCCCCTCAACAGCTGGGGACATACAGAACAGAGCCAGGCCCCAAAATTCAACAGGTCCAGTATTGGGTTGTGGGTGGACTGCCAGACTAACTCAGATACCGACCGGCATGAGGTTAGGTATCTGGTTAGTCTTCCCTGGGAGGGGGAGATATGTGGCGAAACCAACCTCGCCACTGGGTTTCGGAGGGGCCTGGCTACCAGCCTCTTGCCTCAGGATTATGGCCCATACTAACTTTAAAGGAGCAGACAGACCGGCCGCACAGCTTAAATCTGTCTTTGCAATTGTATTTTGTTATGTGAGGGTACCCAGATAGCTAATTTTATTGTATTTGTGTATTCTCAGTGCCATTCACCTAATGATATGCACTCAGACTTGAGCTATCTGGGGATATGTCAAATGTCTGTGTTTGCTGTAGGGGTGTGACATTGTGTGTTTGGGTGGTGATTCCTGTCCTGTTGTATCCACATGTGTATTGGCGATTTCCCTTTGTCTTGAGAGATAATTGGATTACTCCTCGGGTGTCTCCAGGGCAGAGAGGAGGAAACCATGATGCATTGTGGGGATGTGTTGTGTCCTGAGTGCTACATATCTGTCCTGTGTCACAGTCTTCCTTCTGGTCCCCTAGGGGCGTGTACACCAGTTGGGGACCTGCATAAATACGGGCGGGTAGCCCTCAATAAAGTGTTCCTGTTTTCCCCTTTATCATGTTGAGGCTGATGTTTGGGTAACTGATCGACGCGGGGGATTGCTATACGCTGGGAGATTTGCTATACTCCCCTGGCTATAACTACTAGCTCTTTTAAGAGCTGTTCCTGCTCTCTGGTTTTAGGAGAGGTTCACCCACTGGAGCCTGGAGCCTTGTCGTAGGTCCAGGGTGGGTAGGAGACGGTGAGACCTCAACCAAGCTTCGGCGGTTCGTGGGGTCTGCAGTGCTTACGGTGTCAAGTGGAGTGCTTGGAGTCCTCGGGAAGCACTAGGCACATCTATCGACGGAGGTACCCGGTCGGGGTGCTAGGAGATCCGTTACACTCACTTATGCACATCTAATCCCAGATGTGCAGTATATTAGAGGGTTTTTTCACCCCAGTAAGCACAAAGCCGTATTTCTGGCCTAAATGTGACACTCACTTATGCACGTCTAATCCCAGATGTGCAGTATTTTAGAGGTTTTTTTTCACCCCAGTAAGCACAAAGCCGTATTTCTGGCCTAAATGTGACAATCACTTATGTACGTCTAATCCCAGATGTGCAGTATATCAGAGGGTTTTTTCACCCCAGTAAGCACAAAGCCGTATTTGTGGCCTAAATGTGACAGTAACTTATGCACGTCTAATCCCAGATGTGCAGTATATCAGAGGGTTTTTTCACCCCAGTAAGCACAAAGCTGTATTTGTAGCCTAAATGTGACAGTCACTTATGCACGTCTAATCCCAGATGTGCAGTATATTAGAGGGTTTTTTCACCCCAGTAAGCACAAAGCCGTATTTGTGGCCTAAATGTGACACTCACTTATGCACGTCTAATCCCAGATGTGCAGTATATAAGAGGGTTTTTTCACCCCAGTTAGAACAAAGCCGTATTTCTGGACTTATTGTGACACTCACTTACGCATGTCTAATCCCAGATGTGCAGTATATTAGAGGGATTTTTCACCCCAGTAAGCACAAAGCCGTATTTCTGGCCTAAATGTGACACTCACTTATGCACGTCTAATCCCAGATGTGCAGTATATCAGAGGGTTTTTTCACCCCAGTAAGCACAAAGCCGTATTTCTGGCCTAAATGTGACAGTCACTTATGCAAGTCTAATCCCAGATGTGCATTATATAAGAGGGTTTTTTCACCCCAGTAAGCACAAAGCCGTATTTCTGGCCTAAATGTGACAGCCACTTATGCATGTGTAATCCCAGATGTGCAGTATATCAGAGGGTTTTTTCACCCCAGTAAGCACAAAGCCGTATTTGTGGCCTAAATGTGACAGTCACTTATGCAAGTCTAATCCCAGATGTGCAGTATATAAGAGGGTTTTTTCACCCCAGTTAGAACAAAGCCGTATTTCTGGACTTATTGTGACACTCACTTACACATGTCTAATCCCAGATGTGCAGTATATTAGAGGGATTTTTCACCCCAGTAAGCACAAAGCCGTATTTGTGGCCTAAATGTGACAGTCACTTATGCAAGTCTAATCCCAGATGTGCAGTATATGAGAGGGTTTTTTCACCCCAGTAAGCACAAAGCCGTATTTCTGGCCTAAATGTGACAGTCACTTATGCATGTGTAATCCCAGATGTGCAGTATATCAGAGGGTTTTTTCACCCCAGTAAGCACAAAGCCGTATTTGTGGTCTAAATGGGACACTCACTTATGCATGTCTAATCCCAGATGTGCAGTATATCAGAGGGTTTTTTCACCCCAGTAAGCACAATGCTGTATTTCTGGCCTAAATGTGACAGTCACTTATGCACGTCTAATCCCAGATGTGGAGTATATTAGAGCTTTTTTTCACCCCAGTAAGCACAAAGCCGTATTTCTGGCCAAAATGTGACAGTCACTTATGCATTTCTAATCCCAGATGTGCAGTATATGAAACAGATGGGGGTTTTTTCAACCCAGTAAGCACAAAGCCGTATTTGTGGCCTAAATGTGACAGTCACTTATGCACGTCTAATCCCAGATGTGTAGCATATCAGAGGGTTTTTTCACCCCAGTAAACACAAAGCCGTATTTCTGGCCTAAATGTGACACTCACTTATGCACGTCTAATCCCAGATGTGCACTATATGAAACAAATGTATTTTTTTCACCCCAGTAAGCACAAAGCCGTATTTGTGGCCTAAATGTGACACTCACTTATGCACGTCTAATCCCAGATGTGCAGTATATCAGAGGGTTTTTATAACCCCAGTAACCAAAAAGCCGTATTTCTGGCCTAAATGTGACACTCAATTATGCACGTCTAATCCCAGATGTGCACTATATGAAACAGATGTTTTTTTTCATCCCAGTAAGCAAAAAGCAGTATTTCTGGCCTAAATGTGACACTCACTTATGCACGTCTAATCCCAGATGTGGAGTATATTAGAGCTTTTTTTCACCCCAGTAAGCACAAAGCCGTATTTCTGGCCAAAATGTGACAGTCACTTATGCATTTCTAATCCCAGATGTGCAGTATATCAGAGGGTTTTTTCACCCCAGTAAGCACAAAGCCGTATTTGTGGCCTAAATGTGACAGTCACTTATGCACGTCTAATCCCAGATGTGCACTATATGAAACAAATGTATTTTTTTCACCCCAGTAAGCACAAAGCCGTATTTGTGGCCTAAATGTGACACTCACTTATGCACGTCTAATCCCAGATGTGCAGTATATCAGAGGGTTTTTATAACCCCAGTAACCAAAAAGCCGTATTTCTGGCCTAAATGTGACACTCAATTATGCACGTCTAATCCCAGATGTGCACTATATGAAACAGATGTTTTTTTTCATCCCAGTAAGCAAAAAGCAGTATTTCTGGCCTAAATGTGACACTCACTTATGCACGTCTAATCCCAGATGTGGAGTATATTAGAGCTTTTTTTCACCCCAGTAAGCACAAAGCCGTATTTCTGGCCAAAATGTGACAGTCACTTATGCATTTCTAATCCCAGATGTGCAGTATATCAGAGGGTTTTTTCACCCCAGTAAGCACAAAGCCGTATTTGTGGCCTAAATGTGACAGTCACTTATGCACGTCTAATCCCAGATGTGTAGCATATCAGAGGGTTTTTTCACCCCAGTAAACACAAAGCCGTATTTCTGGCCTAAATGTGACACTCACTTATGCACGTCTAATCCCAGATGTGCACTATATGAAACAAATGTATTTTTTTCACCCCAGTAAGCACAAAGCCGTATTTGTGGCCTAAATGTGACACTCACTTATGCACGTCTAATCCCAGATGTGCAGTATATCAGAGGGTTTTTATAACCCCAGTAACCAAAAAGCCGTATTTCTGGCCTAAATGTGACACTCAATTATGCACGTCTAATCCCAGATGTGCACTATATGAAACAGATGTTTTTTTTCATCCCAGTAAGCAAAAAGCAGTATTTCTGGCCTAAATGTGACACTCACTTATGCACGTCTAATCCCAGATGTGGAGTATATTAGAGCTTTTTTTCACCCCAGTAAGCACAAAGCCGTATTTCTGGCCAAAATGTGACAGTCACTTATGCATTTCTAATCCCAGATGTGCAGTATATCAGAGGGTTTTTTCACCCCAGTAAGCACAAAGCCGTATTTGTGGCCTAAATGTGACAGTCACTTATGCACGTCTAATCCCAGATGTGTAGCATATCAGAGGGTTTTTTCACCCCAGTAAACACAAAGCCGTATTTCTGGCCTAAATGTGACACTCACTTATGCACGTCTAATCCCAGATGTGCACTATATGAAACAGATGTTTTTTTTCACCCCAGTAAGCACAATGCTGTATTTCTGGCCTAAATGTGACAGTCACTTATGCATGTCTAATCCCAGATGTGGAGTATATTAGAGCTTTTTTTCACCCCAGTAAGCACAAAGCCGTATTTCTGGCCAAAATGTGACAGTCACTTATGAATTTCTAATCCCAGATGTGCAGTATATCAGAGGGTTTTTTCACCCCAGTAAGCACAAAGCCGTATTTGTGGCCTAAATGTGACAGTCACTTATGCACGTCTAATCCCAGATGTGTAACATATCAGAGGGTTTTTTCACCCCAGTAAACACAAAGCCGTATTTCTGGCCTAAATGTGACACTCACTTATGCACGTCTAATCCCAGATGTGCACTATATGAAACAAATGTATTTTTTTCACCCCAGTAAGCACAAAGCCGTATTTGTGGCCTAAATGTGACACTCACTTATGCACGTCTAATACCAGATGTGCAGTATATCAGAGGGTTTTTATAACCCCAGTAACCAAAAAGCCGTATTTCTGGCCTAAATGTGACACTCACTTATGCACGTCTAATCCCAGATGTGCACTATATGAAACAGATGTTTTTTTTCATCCCAGTAAGCAAAAAGCAGTATTTCTGGCCTAAATGTGACACTCACTTATGCACGTCTAATCCCAGATGTGCACTATATGAAACAGATGTATTTTTTTTACCCCAGTAAGCAAAAAAAGTATTTCTGGCCTAGATGTGACACTCATTTATGCACATCTAATCCCAGATGTGCAGTATATAAGAAGGTTTTTTCACCCCAGTAAGCACAAAGCCGTATTTGTGGCCTAAATGTAACAGTCAATTATGCACGTCTAATCCCAGATGTGCAGTATATCAGAGGTTTTTTTCACCCCAGTTAGAATAAAGCCGTATTTCTGGACTTATTGTGACACTCACTTACGCATGTCTAATCCCAGATGTGCAGTATATTAGAGGGATTTTTCACCCCAGTAAGCACAAAGCCGTATTTCTGGCCTAAATGTGACACTCACTTATGCACGTCTAATCCCAGATATGCAGTATATTAG
Organism: Bufo bufo; assembly: GCF_905171765.1. NCBI lineage: Eukaryota > Metazoa > Chordata > Amphibia > Anura > Bufonidae > Bufo > Bufo bufo. The sequence continues at coordinate 171,275,446 of NC_053396.1, read as the reverse complement.
AGGGTTTTTTCACCCCAGTAAGCACAAAGCCGTATTTCTGGCTTAAATGTGACACTCACTTATGCACGTCTAATCCCAGATGTGCAGTCTATTAGAGGGTTTTTTCACCCCAGTAAGCACAAAGCCGTATTTCTGGCCTAAATGTGACACTCACTTATGCATGTCTAATCCCAGATGTGCAGTATATTAGAGGGTTTTTTTCACCCCAGTAAGCACAAAGCCGTATTTCTGGCCTAAATGTGATACTCACTTATACACGTCTAATCCTAGATGTGCACTAAATGAAACAGATGTATTTTTTTTTACCCCAGTAAGCAAAAAGCTGTATTTCTGGCCTAAATGTGACACTCACTTATGCACTTCTAATCCCAGATGTGCAGTATATCAGAAGGTTTTTATAACCCCAGTAACGAAAAAGCCGTATTTCTGGCCTAAATGTGACACTCACTTATGCACGTCTAATCCCAGATGTGCAGTATATGAAACAGATGTATTTTTTTTACCCCAGTAAGCAAAAAAAGTATTTCTGGCCTAGATGTGACACTCATTTATGCACATCTAATCCCAGATGTGCAGTATATAAGAAGGTTTTTTCACCCCAGTAAGCACAAAGCCGTATTTGTGGCCTAAATGTAACAGTCACTTATGCACGTCTAATCCCAGATGTGCAGTATATCAGAGGTTTTTTCACCCCAGTTAGAATAAAGCCATATTTCTGGACTTATTGTGACACTCACTTACGCATGTCTAATCCCAGATGTGCAGTATATTAGAGGGATTTTTCACCCCAGTAAGCAAAAAGCTGTATTTCTGGCCTAAATGTGACACTCACTTATGCACTTCTAATCCCAGATGTGCAGCATATCAGAAGGTTTTTATAACCCCAGTAACCAAAAAGCCGTATTTCTGGCCTAAATGTGACACTCACTTATGCACGTCTAATCCCAGATGTGCAGTATATGAAACAGATGTATTTTTTTTACCCCAGTAAGCAAAAAAAGTATTTCTGGCCTAGATGTGACACTCATTTATGCACATCTAATCCCAGATGTGCAGTATATAAGAAGGTTTTTTCACCCCAGTAAGCACAAAGCCGTATTTGTGGCCTAAATGTAACAGTCAATTATGCACGTCTAATCCCAGATGTGCAGTATATCAGAGGTTTTTTTTCACCCCAGTTAGAATAAAGCCGTATTTCTGGACTTATTGTGACACTCACTTACGCATGTCTAATCCCAGATGTGCAGTATATTAGAGGGATTTTTCACCCCAGTAAGCACAAAGCCGTATTTCTGGCCTAAATGTGACACTCACTTATGCACGTCTAATCCCAGATATGCAGTATATTAGAGGGTTTTTTCACCCCAGTAAGCACAAAGCCGTATTTCTGGCTTAAATGTGACACTCACTTATGCACGTCTAATCCCAGATGTGCAGTCTATTAGAGGGTTTTTTCACCCCAGTAAGCACAAAGCCGTATTTCTGGCCTAAATGTGACACTCACTTATGCATGTCTAATCCCAGATGTGCAGTATATTAGAGGGTTTTTTTCACCCCAGTAAGCACAAAGCCGTATTTCTGGCCTAAATGTGATACTCACTTATACACGTCTAATCCCAGATGTGCAGTATATGAAACAGATGTATTTTTTTTACCCCAGTAAGCAAAAAAAGTATTTCTGGCCTAGATGTGACACTCATTTATGCACATCTAATCCCAGATGTGCAGTATATAAGAAGGTTTTTTCACCCCAGTAAGCACAAAGCCGTATTTGTGGCCTAAATGTAACAGTCAATTATGCACGTCTAATCCCAGATGTGCAGTATATCAGAGGTTTTTTTTCACCCCAGTTAGAATAAAGCCGTATTTCTGGACTTATTGTGACACTCACTTACGCATGTCTAATCCCAGATGTGCAGTATATAAGAAGGTTTTTTCACCTCAGTAAGCACAAAGCCGTATTTGTGGCCTAAATGTAACAGTCACTTATGCACGTCTAATCCCAGATGTGCAGTATATCAGAGGTTTTTTCACCCCAGTTAGAATAAAGCCATATTTCTGGACTTATTGTGACACTCACTTACGCATGTCTTATCCCAGATGTGCAGTATATTAGAGGGATTTTTCACCCCAGTAAGCAAAAAGCTGTATTTCTGGCCTAAATGTGACACTCACTTATGCACTTCTAATCCCAGATGTGCAGCATATCAGAAGGTTTTTATAACCCCAGTAACCAAAAAGCCGTATTTCTGGCCTAAATGTGACACTCACTTATGCACGTCTAATCCCAGATGTGCACTATATGAAACAAATGTATTTTTTTCACCCCAGTAAGCACAAAGCCGTATTTGTGGCCTAAATGTGACACTCACTTATGCACGTCTAATCCCAGATGTGCAGTATATCAGAGGGTTTTTATAACCCCAGTAACCAAAAAGCCGTATTTCTGGCCTAAATGTGACACTCAATTATGCACGTCTAATTCCAGATGTGCACTATATGAAACAGATGTTTTTTTTCATCCCAGTAAGCAAAAAGCAGTATTTCTGGCCTAAATGTGACACTCACTTATGCACGTCTAATCCCAGATGTGGAGTATATTAGAGCTTTTTTTCACCCCAGTAAGCACAAAGCCGTATTTCTGGCCAAAATGTGACAGTCACTTATGCATTTCTAATCCCAGATGTGCAGTATATCAGAGGGTTTTTTCACCCCAGTAAGCACAAAGCCGTATTTGTGGCCTAAATGTGACAGTCACTTATGCACGTCTAATCCCAGATGTGTAGCATATCAGAGGGTTTTTTCACCCCAGTAAACACAAAGCCGTATTTCTGGCCTAAATGTGACACTCACTTATGCACGTCTAATCCCAGATGTGCACTATATGAAACAAATGTATTTTTTTCACCCCAGTAAGCACAAAGCCGTATTTGTGGCCTAAATGTGACACTCACTTATGCACGTCTAATCCCAGATGTGCAGTATATCAGAGGGTTTTTATAACCCCAGTAACCAAAAAGCCGTATTTCTGGCCTAAATGTGACACTCACTTATGCACGTCTAATCCCAGATGTGCACTATATGAAACAGATGTTTTTTTTCACCCCAGTAAGCACAATGCTGTATTTCTGGCCTAAATGTGACAGTCACTTATGCACGTCTAATCCCAGATGTGGAGTATATTAGAGCTTTTTTTCACCCCAGTAAGCACAAAGCCGTATTTCTGGCCAAAATGTGACAGTCACTTATGCATTTCTAATCCCAGATGTGCAGTATATCAGAGGGTTTTTTCACCCCAGTAAGCACAAAGCCGTATTTCTGGCCTAAATGTGACACTCACTTATGCACGTCTAATCCCAGATGTGCACTATATGAAACAAATGTATTTTTTTCACCCCAGTAAGCACAAAGCCGTATTTGTGGCCTAAATGTGACACTCACTTATTCACGTCTAATCCCAGATGTGCAGTATATCAGAGGGTTTTTATAACCCCAGTAACCAAAAAGCCGTATTTCTGGCCTAAATGTGACACTCACTTATGCACGTCTAATCCCAGATGTGCACTATATGAAACAGATGTTTTTTTTCATCCCAGTAAGCAAAAAGCAGTATTTCTGGCCTAAATGTGACACTCACTTATGCACGTCTAATCCCAGATGTGCACTATATGAAACAGATGTATTGTTTTTACCCCAGTAAGCAAAAAAAGTATTTCTGGCCTAGATGTGACACTCATTTATGCACATCTAATCCCAGATGTGCAGTATATAAGAAGGTTTTTTCACCCCAGTAAGCACAAAGCCGTATTCGTGGCCTAAATGTAACAGTCACTTATGCACGTCTAATCCCAGATGTGCAGTATATCAGAGGTTTTTTTCACCCCAGTTAGAATAAAGCCGTATTTCTGGACTTATTGTGACACTCACTTACGCATGTCTAATCCCAGATGTGCAGTATATTAGAGGGATTTTTCACCCCAGTAAGCACAAAGCCGTATTTCTGGCCTAAATGTGACACTCACTTATGCACGTCTAATCCCAGATATGCAGTATATTAGAGGGTTTTTTCACCCCAGTAAGCACAAAGCCGTATTTCTGGCCTAAATGTGACACTCACTTATGCACGTCTAATCCCAGATGTGCAGTATATCAGAGGGTTTTTATAACCCCAGTAACCAAAAAGCCGTATTTCTGGCCTAAATGTGACACTCACTTATGCACGTCTAATCCCAGATGTGCACTATATGAAACAGATGTTTTTTTTCATCCCAGTAAGCAAAAAGCAGTATTTCTGGCCTAAATGTGACACTCACTTATGCACGTCTAATCCCAGATGTGCACTATATGAAACAGATGTATTGTTTTTACCCCAGTAAGCAAAAAAAGTATTTCTGGCCTAGATGTGACACTCATTTATGCACATCTAATCCCAGATGTGCAGTATATAAGAAGGTTTTTTCACCCCAGTAAGCACAAAGCCGTATTCGTGGCCTAAATGTAACAGTCACTTATGCACGTCTAATCCCAGATGTGCAGTATATCAGAGGTTTTTTTCACCCCAGTTAGAATAAAGCCGTATTTCTGGACTTATTGTGACACTCACTTACGCATGTCTAATCCCAGATGTGCAGTATATTAGAGGGTTTTTTCACCCCAGTAAGCACAAAGCCGTATTTCTGGCCTAAATGTGACACTCACTTATGCACGTCTAATCCCAGATATGCAGTATATTAGAGGGTTTTTTCACCCCAGTAAGCACAAAGCCGTATTTCTGGCCTAAATGTGACACTCACTTATGCATGTCTAATCCCAGATGTGCAGTATATTATAGGGTTTTTTTCACCCCAGTAAGCACAAAGCCGTATTTCTGGCCTAAATGTGATACTCACTTATACACGTCTAATCCTAGATGTGCACTAAATGAAACAGATGTATTTTTTTCACCCCAGTAAGCAAAAAGCTGTATTTCTGGCCTAAATGTGACACTCACTTATGCACTTCTAATCCCAGATGTGCAGTATATCAGAAGGTTTTTATAACCCCAGTAACGAAAAAGCCGTATTTCTGGCCTAAATGTGACACTCACTTATGCACGTCTAATCCCAGATGTGCACTATATGAAACAGATGTATTTTTTTCACCCCAGTAAGCAAAAAGCCGTATTTCTGGCCTAAATGTGACACTCACTTATGCACGTCTAATCCCAGATGTGCAGTATATGAAACAGATGTATTTTTTTTTTTACCCCAGTAAGCAAAAAAAGTTTTTCTGGCCTAGATGTGACACTCATTTATGCACATCTAATCCCAGATGTGCAGTATATAAGAAGGTTTTTTCACCCCAGTAAGCACAAAGCCGTATTTGTGGCCTAAATGTAACAGTCACTTATGCACGTCTAATCCCAGATGTGCAGTATATCAGAGGTTTTTTTCACCCCAGTTAGAATAAAGCCATATTTCTGGACTTATTGTGACACTCACTTACGCATGTCTAATCCCAGATGTGCAGTATATTAGAGGGATTTTTCACCCCAGTAAGCAAAAAGCTGTATTTCTGGCATAAATGTGACACTCACTTATGCACTTCTAATCCCAGATGTGCAGCATATCAGAAGGTTTTTATAACCCCAGTAACCAAAAAGCCGTATTTCTGGCCTAAATGTGACACTCACTTATGCACGTCTAATCCCAGATGTGCACTATATGAAACAGATGTATTTTTTTCACCCCAGTAAGCAAAAAGCCGTATTTCTGGCCTAAATGTGACAGTCACTTATGCACGTCTAATCCCAGATGTGCAGTATATTAGAGGGTTTTTTCACCACAGTAAGCACAAAGCCGTATTTCTGGACTTATTGTGACACTCACTTACGCATGTCTAATCCCAGATGTGCAGTATATTAGAGGGATTTTTCACCCCAGTAAACACAAAGCCGTATTTCTGGCCTAAATGTGACACTCACTTATGCACGTCTAATCCCAGATGTGCAGTATATCAGAGGGTTTTTTCACCCCAGTAAGCACAAAGCCGTATTTCTGGCCTAAATGTGACACTCACTTATGCATGTCTAATCCCAGATGTGCAGTATATTAGAGGTTTTTTTTCACCCCAGTAAGCACAAAGCCGTATTTCTGGCCTAAATGTGATACTCACTTATACACGTCTAATCCTAGATGTGCACTAAATGAAACAGATGTATTTTTTTCACCCCAGTAAGCAAAAAGCTGTATTTTTGGCCTAAATGTGACACTCACTTATGCACTTCTAATCCCAGATGTGCAGTATATCAGAAGGTTTTTATAACCTTAGTAACCAAAAAGCCGTATTTCTGGCCTAAATGTGACACTCACTTATGCACGTCTAATCCCAGATGTGCACTATATGAAACAGATCTTTTTTTTTCACCCCAGTAAGCAAAAAGCCGTATTTCTGGCCTAAATGTGACAGTCACTTATGCACGTCTAATCCCAGATGTGCAGTATATTAGAGGGTTTTTTCACCACAGTAAGCACAAAGCCATATTTCTGGACTTATTGTGACACTCACTTACGCATGTCTAATCCCAGATGTGCAGTATATTAGAGGGATTTTTCACCCCAGTAAGCACAAAGCCGCATTTCTGGCCTAAATGTGACACTCACTTATGCACGTCTAATCCCAGATGTGCAGTATATTAGAGGGTTTTTTCACCCCAGTAAGCACAAAGCCGTATTTCTGGCCTAAATGTGACACTCACTTATGCACGTCTAATCCCAGATGTGCAGTATATCAGAGGGTTTTTTCACCCCAGTAAGCACAAAGCCGTATTTGTGGCCTAAATGTGACAGTCACTTATGCAAGTCTAATCCCAGATGTGCAGTATATAAGAGGGTTTTTTCACCCCAGTAAGCACAAAGCTGTATTTCTGGCCTAAATGTGACAGTCACTTATGCATGTGTAATCCCAGATGTGCAGTATATCAGAGGGTTTTTTCAACCCAGTAAGCACAAAGCCGTATTTGTGGTCTAAATGGGACACTCACTTATGCATGTCTAATCCCAGATGTGCAAGATATCAGAGGGTTTTTTCACCCCAGTAAGCACAATGCTGTATTTCTGGCCTAAATGTGACAGTCACTTATGCACGTCTAATCCCAGATGTGGAGTATATTAGAGCTTTTTTTCACCCCAGTAAGCACAAAGCCGTATTTCTGGCCAAAATGTGACAGTCACTTATGCACGTCTAATCCCAGATGTGCAGTATATCAGAGGGTTTTTTCACCCCAGTAAGCACAAAGCCGTATTTGTGGCCTAAATGTGACAGTCACTTATGCACGTCTAATCCCAGATGTGTAGCATATCAGAGGGTTTTTTCACCCCAGTAAGCACAAAGCCGTATTTCTGGCCAAAATGTGACAGTCACTTATGCATTTCTAATCCCAGATGTGCAGTATATCAGAGGGTTTTTTCACCCCAGTAAGCACAAAGCCGTATTTGTGGCCTAAATGTGACAGTCACTTATGCACGTCTAATCCCAGATGTGTAGCATATCAGAGGGTTTTTTCACCCCAGTAAACACAAAGCCGTATTTATGGTCTAAATGTGACACTCACTTATGAACGTCTAATCCCAGATGTGCAGTATATCAGAGGGTTTTTATAACCCCAGTAACCAAAAAGCCGTATTTCTGGCCTAAATGTGACACTCACTTATGCACGTCTAATCCCAGATGTGCACTATATGAAACAGATGTTTTTTTTCACTCCAGTAAGCAAAAAGCTGTATTTCTGGCCTAAATGTGACACTCACTTATGCACGTCTAATCCCAGATGTGCACTATATGAAACAGATGTATTTTTTTCACCCCAGTAAGCAAAAAGACGTATTTCTGACCTAAATGTGACAATCATTAATGTACGTCTAATCCCAAATGTGCAGTATATGAAACAGATGTATTTCTTTACCCCGGTAAACAAGAAAGCCGTATTTATGGCCTAAATGTGACACTCACTTATGCACGTCTAATCCCAGATGTGCAGTATATCAGAGGGTTTTTTCACCCCAGTAAGTACAAAGCCGTATTTGTGGCCTAAATGTGACAGTCACTTATGCAAGTCTAATCCCAGATGTGCAGTATTTAAGAGGGTTTTTTCACCCCAGTAAGCACAAAGCCGTATTTCTGACCTAAATGTGACAGTCACTTATGCATGTGTAATCCCAGATGTGCAGTATATCAGAGGGTTTTTTCACCCCAGTAAGCACAAAGCCGTATTTGTGGTCTAAATGGGACACTCACTTATGCATGTCTAATCCCAGATGTGCAGTATATCAGAGGGTTTTTTCACCCCAGTAAGCACAATGCTGTATTTCTGGCCTAAATGTGACAGTCACTTATGCACGTCTAATCCCAGATGTGGAGTATATTAGAGCTTTTTTTCACCCCAGTAAACACAAAGCCGTATTTCTGGCCTAAATGTGACACTCACTTATGCACGTCTAATCCCAGATGTGCAGTATATCAGAGGGTTTTTTCACCCCAGTAAGCACAAAGCCGTATTTCTGGCCTAAATGTGACACTCACTTATGCATGTCTAATCCCAGATGTGCAGTATATTAGAGGTTTTTTTTCACCCCAGTAAGCACAAAGCCGTATTTCTGGCCTAAATGTGATACTCACTTATACACGTCTAATCCTAGATGTGCACTAAATGAAACAGATGTATTTTTTTCACCCCAGTAAGCAAAAAGCTGTATTTTTGGCCTAAATGTGACACTCACTTATGCACTTCTAATCCCAGATGTGCAGTATATCAGAAGGTTTTTATAACCTTAGTAACCAAAAAGCCGTATTTCTGGCCTAAATGTGACACTCACTTATGCACGTCTAATCCCAGATGTGCACTATATGAAACAGATCTTTTTTTTTCACCCCAGTAAGCAAAAAGCCGTATTTCTGGCCTAAATGTGACAGTCACTTATGCACGTCTAATCCCAGATGTGCAGTATATTAGAGGGTTTTTTCACCACAGTAAGCACAAAGCCATATTTCTGGACTTATTGTGACACTCACTTACGCATGTCTAATCCCAGATGTGCAGTATATTAGAGGGATTTTTCACCCCAGTAAGCACAAAGCCGCATTTCTGGCCTAAATGTGACACTCACTTATGCACGTCTAATCCCAGATGTGCAGTATATTAGAGGGTTTTTTCACCCCAGTAAGCACAAAGCCGTATTTCTGGCCTAAATGTGACACTCACTTATGCACGTCTAATCCCAGATGTGCAGTATATCAGAGGGTTTTTTCACCCCAGTAAGCACAAAGCCGTATTTGTGGCCTAAATGTGACAGTCACTTATGCAAGTCTAATCCCAGATGTGCAGTATTTCAGAGGGTTTTTTCACCCCAGTAAGCACAAAGTAGTATTTCTGGCCTAAATGTGACAGTCACTTATGCATGTGTAATCCCAGATGTGCAGTATATTAGAGGGTTTTTCACCCCAGTAAGCACAAAGCCGTTTTTGTGGTCTAAATGGGACACTCACTTATGCATGTCTAATCCCAGATGTGCAAGATATCAGAGGGTTTTTTCACCCCAGTAAGCACAATGCTGTATTTCTGGCCTAAATGTGACAGTCACTTATGCACGTCTAATCCCAGATGTGGAGTATATTAGAGCTTTTTTTCACCCCAGTAAGCACAAAGCCGTATTTCTGGCCAAAATGTGACAGTCACTTATGCACGTCTAATCCCAGATGTGCAGTATATCAGAGGGTTTTTTCACCCCAGTAAGCACAAAGCCGTATTTGTGGCCTAAATGTGACAGTCACTTATGCACGTCTAATCCCAGATGTGTAGCATATCAGAGGGTTTTTTCACCCCAGTAAGCACAAAGCCGTATTTCTGGCCAAAATGTGACAGTCACTTATGCATGTCTAATCCCAGATGTGCAGTATATCAGAGGGTTTTTTCACCCCAGTAAGCACAAAGCCGTATTTGTGGCCTAAATGTGACAGTCACTTATGCACGTCTAATCCCAGATGTGTAGCATATCAGAGGGTTTTTTCACCCCAGTAAACACAAAGCCGTATTTATGGTCTAAATGTGACACTCACTTATGAACGTCTAATCCCAGATGTGCAGTATATCAGAGGGTTTTTATAACCCCAGTAACCAAAAAGCCGTATTTCTGGCCTAAATGTGACACTCACTTATGCACGTCTAATCCCAGATGTGCACTATATGAAACAGATGTTTTTTTTCACTCCAGTAAGCAAAAAGCTGTATTTCTGGCCTAAATGTGACACTCACTTATGCACGTCTAATCCCAGATGTGCACTATATGAAACAGATGTATTTTTTTCACCCCAGTAAGCAAAAAGCCGTATTTCTGACCTAAATGTGACAATCATTAATGTACGTCTAATCCCAAATGTGCAGTATATGAAACAGATGTATTTCTTTACCCCGGTAAGCAAGAAAGCCGTATTTATGGCCTAAATGTGACACTCACTTATGCACGTCTAATCCCAGATGTGCAGTATATCAGAGGGTTTTTTCACCCCAGTAAGTACAAAGCCGTATTTGTGGCCTAAATGTGACAGTCACTTATGCAAGTCTAATCCCAGATGTGCAGTATTTAAGAGGGTTTTTTCACCCCAGTAAGCACAAAGCCGTATTTCTGACCTAAATGTGACAGTCACTTATGCATGTGTAATCCCAGATGTGCAGTATATCAGAGGGTTTTTTCACCCCAGTAAGCACAAAGCCGTATTTGTGGTCTAAATGGGACACTCACTTATGCATGTCTAATCCCAGATGTGCAGTATATCAGAGGGTTTTTTCACCCCAGTAAGCACAATGCTGTATTTCTGGCCTAAATGTGACAGTCACTTATGCACGTCTAATCCCAGATGTGGAGTATATTAGAGCTTTTTTTCACCCCAGTAAGCACAAAGCCGTATTTCTGGCCAAAATGTGACAGTCACTTATGCATTTCTAATCCCAGATGTGCAGTATATCAGAGGGTTTTTTCACCCCAGTAAGCACAAAGCCGTATTTGTGGCCTAAATGTGACAGTCACTTATGCACGTCTAATCCCAGATGTGTAGCATATCAGAGGGTTTTTTCACCCCAGTAAACACAAAGCCGTATTTCTGGCCTAAATGTGACACTCACTTATGCACGTCTAATCTCAGATGTGCACTATATGAAACAAATGTATTTTTTTCACCCCAGTAAGCACAAAGCCGTATTTGTGGCCTAAATGTGACACTCACTTATGCACGTCTAATCCCAGATGTGCAGTATATCAGAGGGTTTTTATAACCCCAGTAACCAAAAAGCCGTATTTCTGGCCTAAATGTGACACTCACTTATGCACGTCTAATCCCAGATGTGCACTATATGAAACAGATGGTTTTTTTCATCCCAGTAAGCAAAAAGCAGTATTTCTGGCCTAAATGTGACACTCACTTATGCACGTCTAATCCTAGATGTGCACTATATGAAACAGATGTATTTTTTTCACCCCAGTAAGCAAAAAGCCGTATTTCTGACCTAAATGTGACAATCAATAATGTACGTCTAATCCCAGATGTGCAGTATATGAAACAGATGTATTTTTTTTACCCCAGTAAGCAAAAAAAGTATTTCTGGCCTAGATGTGACACTCATTTATGCACGTCTAATCCCAGATGTGCAGTATATAAGAGGGTTTTTTCACCCCAGTAAGCACAAAGCCGTATTTTTGGCCTAAATGTAACAGTCACTTATGCACGTCTAATCCCAGATGTGCAGTATATCAGAGGTTTTTTTCACCCCAGTTAGAACAAAGCCGTATTTCTGGACTAAATGTGACACTCACTTATGCACGTCTAATCCCAGATGCGCATTATATAAAGCAGATGTATTTTTTTCCCCCCAGTAAGCAAAAAGCTGTATTTCTGGCCTAAATGTGACACTCACTTATGCACGTCTAATCCCAGTTGTGCTCTATATGAAACAGATGTATTTTTTTCACCCTAGTAAACAAAAAGCTGTATTTCTGGACTTGCAGACATGCAGATAGCCTGTACTGATGCACTTTCGTTGCATAAAATGGCTGCCGATTATGTATTGATATTGACTAACTGAAGGAAAAAAAGTTCGTTTTCAGTATTAGTTGGCTCTGGGCAGGCTTAAAAAAATTGTGCACTGCACCCACAAAACACATTTGCTGTAGATCGCTGAGTAAAGAAGCAGTTCTGAATCTTCATAAGATTTCTCCCTGATCTCTCCCTCACAGCTGCTGCAGCCTATCCCTACACTAATCCGAGCAGAGTGACGGGCGACGCTACGTGACTCCAGATTAAATAGAGGCTGGGTCACATGCTGCAGTTGGCCAATCACAGCCATGCCAATAGTAGGCATGGCTGTGATGGCCTTTTGGGGCAAGTAGTATGACGCTTGTTGATTGGCTGCTTTGCAGCCAATCAATTCTGCATTATCCCCTGAAGACGCTGGTTACCCAGCGAAACATGTCGGGATGCAGGGTGCCTGAGTGTTAAGTTTTAGACAGTGGTAGTGACTGAGCTCAAATATACGAGCGGATGTATAGCTACACAGGCGGCAGCAGATACAGCCACAATACAGTCTAGTAATATCAGTTGATAAGAATATAGTAAAGACTATACCACCGACCCCATAGATGAAGGTAGTGAACCTCATCAATAGGGGTATACAAATAGCTATACAGGCGACAGTAGTAGAAATATCGAAAAAAATAGGCCAGAAATAACTGACAAAAAACTGTAAATAATATAAACAATAAGATAGAGCTAGCCTGCACCACTGATAATTTTAAATTGTTAATGTATATATAGAGATAATAAATGACAATGTGTATTAAATAAAACAATAAAAGTGAAGTTTTAACTAAAAAACAGTACATGATCCAAAGACGTATTTAGGTCCCTAGTGACCATCAGTTAGTTTTCTAAAATAGTAAACGTTGACATGTACTGTGAGGTCAATTGATACGTAGGTGCAAATTCCGAGACCGTGACACTGCAGTGACAACGCTGCTTTCTCTTCAAACAGCTGTTCGCCGGGGGTGCCGGGAGTCAGACCCCCGCCGATCTGATATTTGATGACCTATCCTGAGGATAGGTCGTCAATAGTGAAAAGCGAGCAACCCCTTTTAAAACTGGTTGGAGGGGTCTAATTTATGCAGTGGTGGCAGACTTCATATGCTTTTTTGACAATGTTTGGAGCCCGGTTCCATGAGGTCTGTCCTCACCAAGACCCATAGCACTATTTTTTTGTTTTAATAATTTCCTCAGAATTCATGCAGCTAAATTTGGTAGAGATAAAGCTACCCTAAAGTGGGGGATGTGAGATGACACATTCCAGAATTAGATTTTAGTTACCATCTGTTATATTTTTTATAGGTATGCTGAGATAAAGCGTATTTAATGATAAATTCTAAGTCCTGACCTACTGTACTATATTTCCAGAGGAGGTGGTCACAAGCTGTTGACAAGAGGGCCACTTATTAAGAAATACTGTACTACCGAAAAAAAAAATTCATTTGGAAATGAATATCTAGACTTATACACAGAAGTTAAGAGGAACTTTTTTTTCAGGCTAAAGCTTCTATAAGTTCTATAATGAGTTTTCATTTTGCATTTCATTTAACAGAACACATTTTTGGCTATAAATAGTTTGCATGTTCCGGCTTCATATTGCTTCATTACATAACTGTACTTGCAGGAAATAATCAGTTCACACAGAATATAGGTCTTTACTAGTGATGGACGAACATCGGCTGGGACGGTTCTCGAACGCGCGTTCGTGATCAAATGTCCGCGAACCATGTGTTCACGGCGGGTCTCATTGACTTTAATGGCAGGCAAACCTGAAAAACCTTCAGGTCATATTTGCAGCCTCCAAATACTGGAAGAGCACAAATAGTCCCACAACATGGACAGTGACATACCAGAGGGGGATCATTGGCAAAAATTCCCACAAAAAATATGTATTTTAATCAGGGGCCATTTTTATTAGTCTTAAAGGGAAACTCTCAAAAATGTGCCCTGCTGGAGCCTAGAACAATTAGGCATTCACCTGACAAAAAAGAACTTGTTATTATGTGGCTGGAGGCAGGGCTGGCTCCAGGTTCATGTGGGCCCTTGGGCGATAAATTCCAGTGGGCCCCCATTAGGCATTTTTGTACATTTACATGTCCCTCTGTGGCTCCCACACGGTATAATGACCACCAGTGGCCCCTATACAGTAAAATGACCACTAGTGGCCCTTCACACAGTATAATGACCCCCCAATGCCCCCAAACACAGTATTATGACCCCCAGTGGCCCCACACACAGTATAATGACCACACAATGGCCCTCCATTCAGAATAATAACCCCCAGTCGCCCCCCCATTCAGAATAATGACCCCCACTGGCCCCCACACTGGGGGTTATACTGTATGGAAAGGGCGCTGGGGGTCATTATACTGTATGGGGGCTCTGGTGGTCATCATACTGAATGGAGGGTCATTGGGGATCATTATACTAAATGGGGTGCACTGGGGGTCATTATACGTCATTATGTGTAAGGGGCCCTCACAGTGTAATGACCCCTCCAGTGGCCCCCTCACATAGCTATCATTGCTGGAGCGCAGGGGAGCCGGCGGTCCTGTCATTCACTAACCACAGCTCCCTGCGCTCCTTCTCTCCTCAGGCCCGCTGCAGCAGTGAGACACACGTCATGACGTCACTGCTGGGCCGGGCCTGGAGGAGAGAAGGAGCTGTGCAGTGAGGTAGCTAGAACTGACTGGGCCCCACAGCAAATTTTTGTAGGCCCCCCCGTACCCCCAGTGGGTTTACATCACGTTTTTCCTATCGGTTTGATGTATGCAAAAGTGCAGCACTCCACATTTTTGTATCCTGCAGAGTCCAGTAAAAAAATGCATACGTTAACGTATATGTTTTTTTTTACAATGGAACTGTATCGTGAACGGACGCCACTGTACGGCATCAGTCTGAGGCATCTGTTAAGGTATACATTTTTGGTAGGCATTAAATGGATGGAATAAATTGGATGTGAACCCAGCCTTAGTGTCAGAATAAGCACCAGTACACAGCGGAGCAGTGTGGCGGAGAGGGAGGCCACCATGTACTGACAGAGCGCTACCTGGTCCTGGTGGTCAGGAGTGAGGACTGTGTTTCCCAAGGATCATTTATCTACTGGAAAATGCAGGGCAGAGTATAATACACTAGAATCTATATACTACAAAAGATATTAGCCCTACCCCTGAATAATAATACAATTAGGTGGTCATTTACTACATAGAAATACGTCTTTATTAGGCGTATTTCGGACACAGATTGTGGCGCAAAGGTCCTTAGCACCACAATCTGCATCTTTTTCCCGCTCATGCGAGTTCTAAAAAATGGTTGCGTAGGCAGAGAAAGGGATACAGTTATGGTCATACAGTTATTGGATACCACCGCCATACAGTGACCGGATAACACCTCTGTACAGTTACCGGATAACACCGCCATACAATGACCGGATAAAAGAGTATAAGAAGGCACAGTACAGGGAATGACTAGGGGCACTGTACAGGGTGTGGTAAGAGGGCACAATGCAGGGTATAAGGGGGCACAGTACTGGGTGAGGGGCACAGTACGGGGTGGGTGGCACACAATCCGGGGTGGGGGGCACAGTCACATGACCTTGCGACGTTAGAAGGTCCATATGATGAATGCGGTTCAGACGCCACCATAATGAGAGGCAGAGGAGTGACAGGGGCCCGGGGCCCTGGATGGACAGGAGGGGTGAACACAGCAAGTAGGTAGAAGCGGCTCTGAGGGGGATTCATACAAGAAGTAGTGGCAGGAGGTCTGTGCAGGGCAGCAACAGGAGATAAGAGGGTGGAAAAGGAGCTGTGGATATATGAGGAAGGAAAGGAGACAGAAGGGGATCCATAAGGATGAGATAGGACAGGATATGGGGGGGGGGCAGGTGTCATGGAGGCAAACTGCTTAAGGAAGCAGTAAAACATCTAAATAGCATGAAGCAGCATCCAGCAGCAGCTTGAAGAGCCCCCCCTCCTGTCCCACAGAGAAGAGACAATTACAGTGCAGACTCACTGACAAACTGCATGTCTGAAGCTGGTAAGGTAACCTGCTGCGCTTCTGAATGGAGTGAAGAGGGAGCGTGTCTGAAGCTTTGCAGCAGCCGACCTCATGTGACTCAGAGGGCTCACCGGATGACAGCAATGAGGGCTTCCATCTGTATTGATAGATGTGCTCATAACAGTTCAGTGGGCCCCCTCAGGAGCAGAGGGCCCCCGCATTAGCCCGGGTTTGCCGGGTGCTGATGCCGACCCTGGCTGGAGATACATTAGGCGGTCATTGGATCAAAATTTTACTGTAGGCCACTGGAGTACAGGGCCCAAAAATTAGGCCTTCACCTGAGAGAAAAGAACTTGTGATGATGTGGCTGGAGGTACATTAGGCGGTCACTGGCTAAAAATGTTACTGTAGGTGAGTAAAGCCCCCAAAAATTAGGCATTCACCTGACAGAAAAGAACTTGTGATGATGTGGCTTGTGGTACATTAGGCGGTCACTGGATAAAATTTTTACTGTAGGCCACTGGAGTACAAGCTCCAAAAATTAAGCATTCTTCTGACATAAAAGAACTTGTGATTATGTGGCTGTAGGTACATTAGGTGGTCAAACTGAAAAAAATAAAATAAAAATGGTGTGATGTTAAACAGGCAGGAAGTGCTCAAACCCATATGCAGTTGTGCATATATAGACAGGGGAGCAAATCCTGCACTTGTGGCCCATTGCTAATGGCGATCCCCAGCAAAAATGCATACAGTAGAGGATGCCTGCAGCGGACCACAAGTACCACAATAGACATCCTACACAAGACAGCAATTATGTGGATGTGATAATCAATATAATATAATAATAGCAAAGACAGGTGCACTCTGCAGACTTACTAAACCCTCAAACTGATGATAAAATTGAGAGATTAGCCAACTGGTGAGTTGTCTGTGAGTCGGACCTCACACTCCTGTAATTCGTCACAGGCCCCTGGTATTGCCCATACGGCTCAGGTAAGTGAGTGTTAGGACCCGAGCTACTTGAGAAACCTTGGTGCAGTGCTTGGGCTCAGACATGTCCTCCTAGTAGGATATGTTGGCTAATCTCTCAATTATATCATCAGAATAGGTTCTGGGGAGCTTGAGGGTGCAGCGGAAGAGGCGGTAGCAGTGGAAAAGGAGGAGTCAGCCGAGGAGGAGATGGAGGATAGAGTAAAAAGAGGCAGGCCTGCATGCAATCCTTGACGGTAACACCAAATCCACATGGAAGCCACGGGTTACATGCTTGATGGCCGTCAGAAGGTTCATCCAATGGGCAGTAAAAGTTATGTACCTTCCCTGCCCTTGTTTGCTAGACCACATGTGTCATGCCCTGCTCTAACTATGTGCGGAGGTCAGCCAGAATAGCAGCACGTGTTTAGTTTTTTGTTTTGTTTTGGAGTTGTGCTAGATCCGCCTCCCTTCAGGTGCACTGGGTGGGGTCATTGGTTTAAATTTCACTCATTCCCAGTGTTCTGTGCGGGTTATAGAAATCAGTCTGGCCTTGGAAGCAAGGAAGGAAGTATTGTCTGTTCCAGCTCAGATAAGATAAGTTAGGTTTCTGTTTTTGTTGTTTGCTGTCTAGGCTGTTTGCGTGTCGTCTGTCCCCTCCAGGTTCTGAGGGAGCAGGCTGCCCCTATTCCCCTTTCACCATCTCAGGGATTATAGGGTATTTTCAGCCCAGGCACGAGGACACATTATTCCTACCTTCAAGGTCTGAATGTGGGCTTAGCAGTGTAGGGAGAGTCAGGGATTCGCTAGGAGGTGACCTTTCCCCAGCTTCTCGCCTAGAAACTTGTTTTTTGATTTATCTGTGTATCTGAGATCCCGTCCGCCGTGACAACATGTCTGTGGTCAGATGTATCTTGGCATCGACACTGTGTGCCAGTGATATATTCACTTGCCGCTGAACGTGGCCATATAGCTCTGGGTTGCCCTTCTGGGAGAAATATTTCCTTCTGGGGACCTTCCATTGCGGTGTGCCAATGGGCAAAATGTTTCTAAAGGCCTTCAAGTCCACCAGTTTATAAGGCAGTAGTTGGTGGGCTAGCAGTTCCGACAAGCTAGCGGTTAGCCATTGGGCAAGAGGTTTATCTGGCGTCATCAACTTTTTACGCTCGAACATTTGGGCCACGGAAGCCTGCCTTCTGCCAGATGAAAGTGATGACGGCACGGTGGAAGGTGGAGTGGAGGACAAATGGGAGGAGAGAGGAGAAGGAGAAGAGGCAGGACATAGAGCGCCGGGAGTGTGGCTTTGTCGGTTCTGACGGTGTTGCTCCCACTGGGCTCAGTGATGGTATGCCAGGTGCCTTCTTAAGGTGGGCGCCCCTAGGTGAGTATTGGACTTATGCGTTGACAGCACAGGCTGCAGATGGCAACACTATTGTCAGCAGCTAACACGTTAAAAAAAGCCCACACTGCGGAACCATGTGTCGGCATCCTGGGATGGCCAGAAGTGACCGTGCATGGTGGATGGCTCGCTCCAGATACATTTGCGGTCTGCTTTTTGCCTCCTGTGCCCTGCGAGCTCTGCCTGCTTCTCTTCCTTCTCCTCCTTCTATGCTGCTCCGTCTCGCTTTCTGAACTCCACTCCTCTTCCCCTCTTGTGGGCACCCACATGAGGTCCATCGACACATCATCATAATCACCTTCACCACCACAAACATTTGAGATCTCTTTGTAGGCAGCAACAGGCGGGCACCTTACTCCTTGGGCTGATCTGGATACTGTCTTCAGACCACTGGTGGCGGCAGTTGCTACCTCCTCTTCCTCATCCGATGTCAAAAATGGCTGCGCATTGGTAAGGTCTGGGAATGGATGGGAAAATAATTCCTCTGACTCAAGTGGAGGGACTATGGTGGTGGTGGTGGTGTATTTTGGGGTGCACACAACAGAGAGTGAGGAGGGTGCAGATACAGAGGATGAGGAGGGTGCAGAAGCGGAAGGGTGAGAGAGCCACTCAACCAACTTTAGTGCGCCCTTTGAAGTAATCGCACGCGGCTTCTCCAACTTCCCACTTAAGCTCCGGCCTGGTGCACCTGCCCGACCCCTACCACACCTGCGGAACGGCCTGCCTCTTCCTCTGCCTGTCATTTTCAAAATGACCCTGTGCCTAAGTCCCTAGAGAAGACCAGTATATTTGGAAGCAGGTATATCGCAAGCCTCAATCAATATTTCGTGGAAACAGGTATATCAAACCCCTTAATCATTATTTTGTGGAAGCAGGTATATTGCAGGCCTTAATCAATATTTGGTGGAAACAGGTATATCGAACACCTTAATCAATATTTTGTGGAAGCAGGCATATCGCAGGCCTCAATCAATATTTGGTGGAAACAGTTATATTGAACCCATTAATCGGTATTTTGTGGAAGCAGGTATATCGCAGGCCTCAATCAATATTTGGTGGAAACAGGTATATCGAACCCCTTAATCAATATTTTGTGGAAGAAGGTATATCGCAGCCCTCAATCAGTATTTTGTGGAAGCAGGTATATCAAACCCCTTAATCAGTATTTTGTGTAAGGGCTCTTTCACACCTGCGTTATTGTCTTCCGGCATAGAGTTCCGTCGTCGGGGCTCTATGCCGGAAGAATCCTGATCAGGATTATCCTAATGCATTCTGAATGGAGAGTAATCCGTTCAGGATGCATCAGGATGTCTTCAGTTCCGGTACGGAACGTTTGTTGGCCGGAGAAAATACCGCAGCATGCTGCGCTTTTTGCTCCGGCCAAAAATCCGGAACACTTGCCGCAAGGCCGGATCCGGAATTAATGCCCATTGGAAGGCATTGATCCGGATCCGGCCTTAAGCTAAACGTCGTTTCGGCGCATTGCCGGAGCCGACATTTAGCTTTTTCAGAGTGGTTACCATGGCTGCCGGGACGCTAAAGTCCTGACAGCCATGGTAAGTGTAGTGGGGAGCGGGGGAGCAGTGTACTTACCGTCCGTGCGGCTCCCCGGGCGCTCCAGAGTGACGTCAGGGCGCCCCAAGCGCATGGATCACGTGATCCATGTGATCACGTCATCCATGCGCATGGGGCGCTCTGACGTCATTCTGGAGCGCCCCGGGAGCCGCACGGACTGTAAGTATACCTCTCCCCCGCTCCCCGCTCCTACTATGGCAACCAGGACTTTAATAGCGTCCTGGGTGCCATAGTAACACTGAAAGCATTTGGAAGACGGTTCCGTCTTCAAATGCTTTCAGTACACTTGCGTTTTTCTGGATCCGGCAGGCACCTCCGGCAACGGAAGTGCATGCCGGATCCCAACAACGCAAGTGTGAACGAGGCCTAAGCAGGTATATCACAGGCCTCAATCAATATTGTGTGGAAACAGGTATATCAAACCCCTTAATCAGTATTTTGTGGATGCAGGTATATCCCAGGCCTCAATCAATATTTGGGAGAAACAGGTATATCGAACCCTTTAATCAGTATTTTGTGGAAGCAGGTATATCGTAGACCTCAATCAGTATTTTGTGGAAGCAGGTATATCAAACCCTTTAATCAGTATTTTGTGGAAACAGGTATATCGCAGGCCTCAATCAATATTTGGTGGAAACAGGTATATCAAACCCCTTAATCAATATTTGGTGGAAGCAGGTATATCGTAGCCCTCAATCAGTATTTTGTGGAAGCAGGTATATCGCAGGCCTCAATCAATATTTGGTGGAAACAGGTATATCGAACCCCTTAATCAGTATTTTGAGGAAGCAGGTATATCGCAGCCCTCAATCAATATTTTGTGGAAGCATGTATATCACACCCCTCTAATTTTTTTTTGGCCACAACAGTTATATTACACCACCCTGTTTATTTGGGGCAACAGGTATATCGCAGCCCTCAAGCAGTATTTTGTGAGAGAAGGTATATCAATCAGTTTTTTTGGGGGGGCAACAGGTATATCACACCCATTGCAATTATTTGTTCCAATAGCGTTTGTTCCTCTATATAACTGCGGTATCGCAGCAGAACCGCACACAACTGCTGCACAATACAAATGCACTTTAATATTCTTTCTATGTAAGAAAGTTTATTATAAGTATATGACGCCCCTCAGTATATCACATCTATCAATAGCACACCTATACCAGTCCTTAAAAGGACTTTTGTGGCCCTATTAGCTAGCGTTTTGTGTCCCTAACAGCCTGTCCCTGCTCCACAAAGCAACCTCTCCCTACACTGGCAAAACACAGAATGTACAATTGCTGCCAGATCTGGTTCTTTTATAGGGTGGGGGTGTGTCCATGTGCGTCTCAATTCGCTGTCCTGTACCACCTGATGGATGTGTCATGGGTCAAAGTTCGGTTCAATGCAAAAGAATATGGCGCCGGTGGACATCGCCATATGTTCGCATGTTTGGCGAATCGCGAACGCCAGGGGAACCGCAAGGCCATCTCTAGTCTTCACCACACTGGGACATTTGTAGCATTAGTAGCGTCTGTGCTGCCCATAGCAACCAACTGTATTTCACTTTTAATTTTTGCAGGGCAAGAATCTGACCGGTTGCTATGGGTAGCACAAACTTTTTGTTAGAACTGCATAAGACTTGATGTACGCTTCCAATATGCAAGATACACTTTTCAGCATTCTACGTCTCCACCATGACAACAGAAAACCTGGGGAGACAATAGTTCAACCTGGGACAGGAGTAATCGATTTCATGATGTTAGAAGATTCCCCGATGCTCACAGACATTAGTCCTAGTTGTTATATTATAGATCTCGCATGATGGAATGCTGTTAAAACAATGAAAAAGCTTACCTTCAGGAGCTTCTCTAATCCAGCATTGCTGCTCTATTCTCTTGACCTTTTCCCTGGGCTGAAGCCATGACCAATTTTTTTATTGTTTTGGCTGCAACGGTGATGCTGCTGCAGCCAATCACTGGCTTCAGTGGTTTTGTGTTACACACTGCCGAGGCCAGTGATTGGCTACAGTGGCCTACAGGACGTCACCACCGCAGCCAAAACAATATGTCATGGCTGCAGCCCAGGGAAGTGGATGGAGAAGCAGAGCTGGTCGGAGGGGCTACTAGAATTTTACTTTTTTTATTGTTGTATTACTGTGAATTTTGAGATAAAACATAGACTTAACACATCTTAGGTGCGTAAAAGTTTACTAGACTATGATAAAAGATGTATATACAAAAGATAACATACAGAGTAAAGTAAGTAACAGTGACCAAAGCCGTGAACAAATGAGTGAGCTCCCCATCGACCAGTTCCAAACATGTCACCTGAAATCAATCCCTCTTTGTTTCCCTCCTGTATGTAGCACTTCCTGTTGATATATCCAACCAAACCCATGATGCGCTTCCCCTTCCTCTGACGCCCATATGATACAAAGAGTTTGGTGGTAGCAAGACACATCTTAGGGTACTTTCACACTAGCGTTAAAGTTTTCCGGTATTGAGTTCTGTCGTAGGGGTTCAATACCGGAAAAAAAGCTTCAGTTTTGTCCCCATTCATCGTCAATGGGGACAAAACTGAAGTGAACAGAAAGGAATGCTCCAAAATAAATTCCGTTCCGTTTAGTTGCATTCCCAGACCAGAGAGCAAACCGCAACATGTTGTATTTTGCTTTCCATTCTAGGGATACGGCGCAAAACGGATCTGCCACAATAGAAAATGGATCCGCTCCCCATTGCCTTTCAGTGGAGTTAATGACGGATCAGTTTTGGCAATGTTAAAAATATGTTAAAGATAATACAACCAGATCCGTTCAAACAGATGCAGATGGTTGTATTATCAGTAACGGAAACGTTTTTGCTGGACCCTGCCGGATCCAGCAAAAACGCTAGTGTGAAAGTAGCCTTACCCTGATGATGTCCTCAACGAAACTAAGCTCTTTGTTACATAGCTAGATGTTTTCTAGCCTTCTGACCTCTCCAAAAGGCCTTCAGTGTGTAGTACGCATGTACAGTTACTGCAAACTTCAGGAACGCAGCCTGGTACCTGTTACTATCAACCAACTACATTGCAAGGAATTCAAGGAGAAAAAAACATCAGGAACACAGCCTGGTACCTGGTACCATTAACCAACTACATTACAAGGAGGAAAGAACCAGTAAAATACCTTGCCATACAAATGTTTTCATAGCATTTATGCAGGATTGATCTATAATATAACAAAACAGACAACCTCTTTAAAGTGGTTGTCCAGGATTGCAAAAACCTAGAAAAACACAATATTTTTGGTCCTCTAGATTTGCAGCTCTGCCCCATTCACATTTCTTTTAATCAGCCGATCTGCACGGTCACCATCAATTTTATAATCCTTGTAAATGCCTTCGGAGGGATGGTCCATTGTCCTATAAGGGCATATTGATGGCATAGAGAGAGGCCTCACCCACATTTATTTGCTTGAGAGATACTACAAAGAGTACCTACCACTCTGCAGCACTATTTTTACTGGCTACATGGGCGGCCTCTTTCACAAATATACACTTGGCATCAAATTCAAGGTAGATAACAAGCTGACCAGAACATAGTACACTTTGCATTACAAACTGTTGCCAGACCAACTTTTTTACTGTATGAATAGGATACAAGACCATTGCATAACCGTTTAATGGGTGTGTTTTCAGGACTACTAACTTTTAGTACGTATATCACTTACTGCAGATTTTACAAGGATTTTTTTTAGGATTACTATAGTTTATAACAGTTAGGCTCATGTAGTTGCTTATATCTTTCTTATGCTTTTTTTTTTCTCAAGTTGGACCCTCCTGACCGTTTTTTTTTTACCATGTAAACCAATCCCTCTTTGTTTCTATTTAGCACTTCCTGTTGATGTATCCAACCAAACCCATGATGCACTTCTCCTTCCTCTGACACAGCTCCAGCACCGCCCCTAACAACGCCCAGCTAGTTTAATACTCCTCCCACCCAGCTAGTTACATAGAAATTCCCCTATCACTGCCCCTAACAACGCCCAGCTAGTTTATAGCTCCTCCCACCCTGCTAATTACATAGAAACTCCCCTATCACTGCCCTGCCCATGGGCATAACATCACAGGAAATAAGAAAGAGCTGCATTGACATAGTCATGTGACCACAGCCCAAAACAGGAGAAAGGAGCAATAAAGATAAAATAAATACGTTGCAAAATGACAGCGTCTTTCTTAAATGGCATGATTATTAAAAAGGATGTTGAAGCTAACTAGAACATATATAGTGCACATCTCCTGTGCAATCATAGGTCTTAAAGGTCATTTGTAAAACATGTAAACAGCACAGGATATATAATTACATACAATTCACTTTAGCTTCATATCCGACCATCATCGAAGGCAAAAGGATTAGAAATGAGAATGTTCTGCACCAGGTAATGAAAGCCATTAATTATAAAGTTATTCCATACAGAAAAGCATCAATTAAATGTATTTTTTTCATAATACCATTTGACTCCACGAAGATCAGTGATCCGATGGAGACGTCTCAGTCACCGGTTATTTGTTGAGATGCTATCTGGCTATTCTAAACGTGAAAAAAACAAGCGCGGTTTTAATTAAACAGGAATTAAGTCTGTTTAGAGGAATAATTATTTCGAAGTGTGAAGTCATGCACTTTATGGAGCTGATTGAACATGTTCTGAGGATAAGTGCTTAGCGGGTAACACTTTGAGAGGCAGAGAAGTAATTTTAGAAAGATTATAGTCACAAATGTTTAATGTCATCTCTTTGTAACACAACATTCGCTAACACCATATGGACAGAGCCCCAGCACAATGGTGGGATCCTGCGCAAAAGAACAATTTGTAACAGTCGTAAAACTTTGACAGTTAAAGAAAATGTTATAAAGTTGTAGAAATGAAATCCGTGTCTCGAGACATGCACCTATCATGGGAATCTTTAACAGCGTCTGTCAGAAGGATGAACCCTATCATGTCTGGCATAATTCCTTGTAAGACTCTGTCAGCTGATTGAAACCATACCTTTCTTTCCCTAGATCCATTGTGATGTCTTTGAGAAATCAGTGTTTCAAGCAATATGCAAATTAAGGCTCAAGTGCACCTGTCACGGCTGAGGATGGGGGAAATCCTCAGCCGTGTGAAGCCCGGTGATGTTTCGGCTGCTTGGCCATGTAGACAGGATTAGGGAGCAGGTCACCTCCTAAGGCATCCCTAACCTGACCCTAGCTCCTAGTTACATGGGCCAACCTTGATGGTAGGAGGGCCCATGCTCCGGAACCTAAAAGTCCCTGCTGGCCCTCAAGATGACCCTCACCTAGGAGCTGAGTAAGACAAGCCCACTCCTCCTAGACACGGAGGAGCAGGAGTCTCAACGGCCAAGCTGCAGGAAAAGGGGAGACATAAACAGCTCTATGGATATGGCAGGTGAACAAGGAGTTCCACCTACCTGCCACAGCCTTGCTGACTGGATCCCTGTGTTAGCAGGGTGCAGATCACAAACGCATCCCCACACAGGGACCCAGATCCATAGCTGCACAAAATCACATATAAAACATCACACGGGCATCACACATAACTAGAAATAACTTAAAGCGACATTATGGTTATGACATTAAGGTTTATGACCACAGGGGTGGCTCTTACTGGCAGGTAATAAATACATGAGGCTGCTCTCAGCTAAGCATGGCTGAAGCAACCTGAAGGCCTGCAAAAGCAGTGAGGCTTTATTGGCCAAGAAGCCACACCCCACAGTCGGACACACCCAGTGATCACACACACTAGGAAGGGGATTAACCCTTCCAACACCAGGGAAGGGAAAACACCACTTAAAGGGAACGTGCACACAATAACATAAAACACAGTGCACACATCCACACATCACACACAAAACCGCATGCGCAGCGTAGCGAGCTGCATGGCACAGCTCAGCCTGCTACGCTGCCACATACATACTGTTGCCAGCGGCAACCACAGGTGAGGCCAATACCACAGCCCTCACCTGTGATTGAACACCAATGAAAACCGCTGACAACCGCATGCGGTTCAGGAGTCACGGTCATAGCCATGGCCGTGACAGCACCAAAAGTAGATCCTAACCACTCAGTGCACCTTTACTCCGCTTCTACTCAGGACACTCCAACCTCTACTTAATTGATGGGTCCAGGACCCTGAAGTGGAGGAGGAGTATCGTGAAAAGCAGACTGGAGGGGCTTAGGTGCACAGAGTGGCTAGTGCCGCTCTTGGTGCATTTAAGCACTAATTTCTATATTGTTCAAAATTATGTTTTTAATGGTTTTAATCAGCTGAGAACAGCCCTACCAGGTATTACGCCTAGTTTGATAGCATTGATCCTATTGACAGATACTCCAACGTATGAGGGATGCTTTAGCAGTATTCCCTCTCCATAGCAGCAAAGCCTTTCTGCCAATAGACATGCACAGTAGCTTGCTGTCTGAGTCTAATGCACAACTTGGTAGGTTCTATCTATACCTTCTAAGATGTCTGTTCTCTTTCCATCAGAGGTACTCTGTTAGTAGAGTTGCTTCTCAGGCATATGTTCTCTTACCTTGGGGATAGAATCTTCAGGATTTCTCCACACACATGTCCTTCCTGTAGCTTTACTGACCAGGGAGTGGACCTAGTCCATCACCTGGTAACTTAAACAGTCTGCCAAATGTTAACTGCTAGGTTGCTGATACAGTGCTATTGAGTTCACATAAAACACAAAAAAATCACAACATTTAACTTAAGAACATTGGATTAAAGGGGTTATCCTGTGATTAATGTAAAAAATGAAAAGAAGAAATCATATAGTACATGAAAATCTAGTACATGAAGGATTAGCTCTAGCAGCGCTGAAGAGAAATTCAATGAGCACTAGTCCCAATTCACACAGGAAGAGTGGGGCGAGGCCAGCTCCTGTTCTGGAAATTATCTTAACACTCATATATGTAAAAACCAAATGTGAGATAGAACTTAGATCCTTGATTTGCTCTTAATTATACTGAAACCATTTCTCAAAAATATCAAATTTTGGATATAATAATACATTTTTGTAACTGGTTCTACTGTCCCTTATGTTTAAATGGATGACTGGTCTCAGACCGCTGCCCAGGCAATGCCACAATGGAAATGAAGACAAGGAGGGAATACTAAGCAGACACATTCTTTCTGGTTAAGCAATGTTTTCTGTAAACTGACTACTTAGCCGACCCTAAAATGGACATCATGCCTGCCTATAGTACAGCTGATTTACAGCACGGGCCGTGTCCTGGCAAAATCTTACCCAAAGTGTTTACAATTGTAAGCAATATAACTTAGCTCCTGCTTCCTCTTCATTTCCTTAGAATTTCCGTTCTAAGGAGCTTCAGGAGGTGATGTCTGCCAATTCACTTCCACACACATTTTCAAGGTCATAAATTGCTTCTTCATAGATAGAATGTAAAATGTTTCTCAGTCACGGTGGAAGAAAGAAAATAAGCAGAAATTGGTACTGGAAATTTTAATATGCGAAAAACTGAATATAGATGAGAAATAAATAGTAAAGATTCTTAGGTTGTATGAACAGACACTTGAAGGTGTTTCCCTTGATTAATGTAAAAAAAGAAAATCAAACATCATACAGTACATAGCAATCTCTGTCCAACAAAGCCAGAACCAGCCCTGTACCTCACATGGATCCAGTGATCTCCCCATTCATTGATCTAGTTGTCCTTTCTTAGAGGGCATGTATTTTTCTCCTGTAGCTCTCTCCCTATCATAGCTCAGGGGATGTGCACTTTCTGCTGCAGTTCTCCCCCTGTAACTGTCACAGCATCTAACAGGACGAAGGGCTGGTGGCAGTTGAAGCATGAAACTGAGCATGTGCGTCCACCTCAGCCAGGTGGACAGAGAAACAAGAAAAGGAACAAACAGCCGGTGGTGCTATACAGAAATATTTTATTGAATAGCATAGTGGCTAGGCTTTTAATTACATGCAACTACAAAAGTATTCAGATTCCATTGCTGATTTCAAAAATCTAGAATCATTTTTTTGTGAGACAACCCCTTTAAGATGGGAAGGTAACAGTCATCTCATGTGTAATGGTAACTGTCCAGGTAGAAATGGCTTAGGGAGCATGCTAGACCACCACTCCATTCGAAAGCCTAATTGAATGGGGAGCTCGAGATCTTCGCTCTACTGATTATGCAATTTCTACCGGTGGGGCCCCCAGGTGTCACATATCACCCATCCTGTGAATAAATGGCGAATGTAGGAAAACCCCTTTAATACATCAGATTGCTGTTTGTCATACACATCTATAACACACAATATAACCTGTGAACAGCTCTGTGCAGTTTTTCCTTTAAATACCGCCAAAGTCAGAAGCTATATTTTATCCTTTTCAAGCCCATTTATGAAGGTGTCTATAATTTAACAAGATATATTATTAAGCCTGCACTGTTATAATAAATGCATGTGAAATAAAACGAATCAACCATGCTGAATTACACCTGAATATAACAGTTCACAGCTCAGAGGAAATGGAAATTATTTACCTGACATCTGAAAACTGCAAAACCCCATCAGTTCCACCAGGTTCTACCCTTTTTTATTTCCTCATATACTCACGTTTAAAGAAGACCTGTCTCCTCTCTTGACATGTCCGTTTTAGTACCTACTTGCAATACCAATTTTGGAGCCTCTTTCCTTATATCTGTGTGTTTATGCCATTCCTATGTTATTCCTATTATAAATTTAGAAATATATTGATGCATTTCCTATTCCCCTTGTCAATGGGGTATGTCCCTACACAGACCACCATTACAAGCCATGATTGGACTATGTCAGACTGTGTTGGGAGATGACGCCAATCGGTAACACTCGATAGGAAATGTATTGGTAAACTTCTAGTAGCAATTGTAGGGGAATGGAACAACATAGAGTTATAAATATAAATGCTCCAGAACTGTCATTTCAAAAAGACATTTCAGGAGAGGTTACAGGTCCTCATTAAGTATCAATGTTGCTTTCCTCTGGAGGTTTTTATTTGCTCTGATGCCTTTTTATACTAATAAAATTAAGCTATATTTATTGTATTGCATGTGAATTCCATATGAAATTATGAATCTAGAATTTTAATCAGTTAAGACCTTTTGAATGTAATTAAAGAGGTACAAAAGATTCACACCTAAAAAGAGCCAGTCACAGTTCCCTCATAAACACCTGCCATATTGCCTCCCTGAGAGGGAGCAACTGGGGCCTTAAAAAGCCATTGATAGTTCCCCCATAAGATCCAGAATGTGTACTCTATAAAAGAAAGGCGCTATGGCCCCTTAAAAAAAGTGTGCCAACACAAAATAACCTATTGTTTAAATCCCATTTTCATATTAAATATATATTTTTTGAATTGTTGGTGATTTGTTTATTTTTTACATGAAACCATATGTGAAAAAATCCTAAAATCCACCTGCCACTAAGCCTTATACTGTCAAAACTTCCTGTTCTTAACTTTCAGCAGTCATCTAATTATCATCACAGGCAGGGTTGCAATGACAGATAAAACCTCCTTATAGATAATACAGGATCCACCATTCACAATAGGTGATGGTGACAACTTATCTACTTCTCCCATGCAAAGAGTTCTGCACGAGTCAGATTTATCACAAGTTGAATCCGAATCGAGTTCAACCCGAATCGAATTTTGAAGCACTTCCGATTCTGGTAGAACATATTTGGACTTGAATAACATCAGTCGACCGATTCACTCAAGTTGAATCCGATTAGAATTTTCTGTGATTTCCTCATCAATAATGGAGATAGTGTAAACTAAGGCTACTTTCACACGCGCGTTTTGTGTGGATCCGTCATGGACGGATCCGTTCAGATAATACAACCGTCTGCATCCGTACAGAACAGATCAGTTTGTATTATCTTTAACATAGCCAAGATGGATCCGTCTTGAACACCACTGAAAGTCAATGGAAGACGGATCCTTTTTTTTATTGTGCCAGATTGTGTCAGTGAAAACGGATCCGTCCCCATTGACTTACATTGTGTGCCAGGAAGGATCTGTTTGGCACAGTTTCATCAGACGGACACCAAAACGCTGCAAGCAGCCTCCAGAGCGGAATGGAGACTGAACTGATGCATTCTGAGCGGATCCTTTTCTATTCAGAATGCATTAGAATGCAAACTGATCTGCTTTGGACCGCTTGTGAGAGCCCTGAACGGATCTCACAAACGTAAAGCCAAAATGCCAGTGTGAAAGTAGACTAATGCTGTAAATAAACCATGCATCATTCTTACCGCTGTGATCTATCCCAAGATATTTGCATTTTTGCTCAATAAACATTGGAAATCAGAAAGTGCAAATCCAGATAAACCATATGCAGAGGTATAGCTAATCTTTCCTACACCCAGGGCAAAGATACAGCATGGCACCCCCCACCCCCCACACTTGCCTCCCAACGTTAGTAAATCAGAAAGAGGGACAATATCAGTGGCACGCATAGTGCAAATTTTTTTTATACTAAGAAACTCCCATAACGCTGTCTAATTCATAACTATACTCACTCAATCCCACCCAGTCCATTTAGGGTTATGGGTGTATAGCTAAAAATGTAACTTTTAATAATATTCGTGGCTAATGAAGACACATGAAGACAAGACGATCCCAGTAAGTTTGGCACCTATAACCCTGTCTGATAAGGTCCTATTGCAATGGGAATCTCTGGCTCGCCATGCATTTCCCCTGTAGCAAGGCTGGGTTCTCATGTAAAAGGCTCAGTGCCCTTGAGTATCGTTGAGCGAATCAAAGTATCCAAAATGTTGATTGAAAATAAAAAAAATGATACCCACCTAATCCGCTTGATCACAGAGAGGCCGCCCACTGCAATCTAAATTGAAGAAAACCCACCAAAGGACCTGCGGCGAGGGTGAAGCTGTCACCACGTGATCACCCTGGCCGCGCATGGTGACGTCATCATGCTCGCTGCAAGTCCTTGGGCGGGTTTACTTAGGGCTCTTTCACACTTGCGTTATTGTCTTCCGGCATAGAGTTCCGTCGTCGGGACTCTATGCCGGAAGAATACTGATCAGGATTATCCTAATGCATTCTGAATGGAGAGTAATCCGTTCAGGATGCATCAGGATGTCTTCAGTTCCGGTACGGAACGTTTTTTGGCCGGAGAAAATACCGCAGCATGCTGCGCTTTTTGCTCCGGCCAAAAATCCTGAAGACTTGCCGCAAGGCCGGATCCGGGATCAATGCCCATTGAAAGGCATTGATCCGGATCCGGCCTTAAGCTAAACGTCGTTTCGGCGCATTGCCGGACCCGACGTTTAGCTTTTTCTGAATAGTTACCATGGCTACCGGGACGCTAAAGTCCTGACAGCCATGGTAAGTGTAGCGGGGAGCAGGGGAGCAGCATACTTACCGTCCGTGCGGCTCCCCGGGCGCTCCAGAATGACGTCAGGGCGCCCCAAGCGCATGGATCACGTCATCCATGCGCATGGGGCGCTCTGACGTCATTCTGGAGCGCCCGGGGAGCCGCACGGACTGTAAGTATACTGCTCCCCCGCTCCCCGCTCCTACTATGGCAACCAGGACTTTAATAGCGTCCTGGGTGCCATAGTAACACTGAAAGCATTTGGAAGACGGTTCCGTCTTCAAATGCTTTCAGTACACTTGCGTTGTTACGGATCCGGCAGGCACCTCCGGCAACGGAAGTGCATGCCGGATCCCAACAACGCAAGTGTGAAAGAGGCCTTAAGCAAGACGGGGGGCGGACGGCCTCTCCATGATCAAGTGGATGAAGCGAGTATAATTTTTTTTTAACCACCTCAGCCCCCAGTGCTTAAACACCCTGAAAGACCCAGGCCACTTTTTACACTTCTGACCTACACTACTTTCACCGTTTATTGCTCGGTCATGCAACTTACCACCCAAATGAATTTTACCTCCTTTTCTTCTCACTAATAGAGCTTTCATTTGGTGGTATTTAATTGCTGCTGACATTTTTACTTTTTTTGTTATTAATCGAAATTTAACGATTTTTTTGCAAAAAAATGACATTTTTCACTTTCAGTTGTAAAATTTTGCAAAAAAAACGAGATCCATATAGAAATTTTGCTCTAAATTTATAGTTCTACATGTCTTTGATAAAAAAAAATGTTTGGGTAAAAAAAAAATGGTTTGGGTAAAAGTTATAGCGTTTACAAACTATGGTACAAAAATGTGAATTTCCGCTTTTTGAAGCAGCTCTGACTTTCTGAGCACCTGTCATGTTTCCTGAGGTTCTACAATGGCCAGACAGTACAAACACCCCACAAATGACCCAATTTCTGAAAGTAGACACCCTAAGGTATTCACTGATGGGCATAGTGAGTTCATAGAACTTTTTATTTTTTGTCACAAGTTAGCGGAAAATGATGATTTTTTTTTTTTTTCTTACAAAGTCTCATATTCCACTAACTTGTGACAAAAAATAAAAAGTTCTATGAACTCACTATGCCCATCAGCGAATACCTTGGGGTCTCTTCTTTCCAAAATGGGGTCACTTGTGGGGTAGTTATACTGCCCTGGCATTCTAGGGGCCCAAATGTGTGGTAAGGAGTTTGAAATCAAATTCTGTAAAAAATGACCTGTGAAATCCGAAAGGTGCTCTTTGGAATATGGGCCCCTTTGCCCACCTAGGCTGCAAAAAAGTGTCACACATTTGGTATCTCCGTACTCAGGAGAAGGTGGGGAATGTGTTTTGGGGTGTCATTTTATATATACCCATGCTGGGTGAGAGAAATATCTTGGCAAAAGACAACTTTTCCCATTTTTTTATACAAAGTTGTCATTTGACCAATATATTTATCTCACCCAGCATGGGTATATGTAAAAAGACACCCCAAAACACATTCCTCAACTTCTCCTGAGTACGGGGATACCAGATGTGTGACACTTTTTTGCAGCCTAGGTGGGCAAAGGGGCCCATATTCCAAAGAGCACCTTTCGGATTTCACAGGTCATTTTTTACAGAATTTGATTTCAAACTCCTTACCACACATTTGGGCCCCTAGAATGCCAGGGCAGTATAACTACCCCACAAGTGACCCCATTTTGGAAAGAAGAGACCCCAAGGTATTCGCTGATGGGCATAGTGAGTTCATGGAAGTTTTTATTTTTTGTCACAAGTTTGTGGAATATGAGACTTTGTATGAAAAAAAAAAAAAAAAAAAAATCATCATTTTCCACTAACTTGTGACAAAAAATAAAAAATTCTAGGAACTCCCCATGCCCCTCACGGAATACCTTGGGGTGTCTTCTTTCCAAAATGGGGTCACTTGTGGGGTAGTTATACTGCCCTGGCATTTTCCAGGGGCCCTAATGTGTGGTAAGTAGGTAAATGACCTGTGAAATCCGAAAGGTGCTCTTTGGAATGTGGGCCCCTTTGCCCACCTAGGCTGCAAAAAAGTGTCACACATCTGGTATCTCCGTACTCAGGAGAAGGTGGGGAATGTGTTTTGGGGTGTCATTTTACATATACCCATGCTGGGTGAGAGAAATATCTTGGCAAAAGACAACTTTTCCCATTTTTTTTATACAAAGTTGGCATTTGACCAAGATATTTATCTCACCCAGCATGGGTATATGTAAAATGACACCCCAAAACATATTCCCCAACTTCTGCTGAATACGGAGATACCACATGTGTGACACTTTTTGCAGCCTAGGTGGGCAAAGGTGCCCAAATTCCTTTTAGGAGGGCATTTTTAGACATTTGGATACCAGACTTCTTCTCACGCTTTGGGGCCCCTAAAATGCCAGGGCAGTATAAATACCCCACATGTGACCCCATTTTGCAAAGAAGACACCCCAAGGTATTCAATGAGGGGCATGGCGAGTTCATTGAAAAAAAAAAATTTTGGCACAAGTTAGCGGAAATTGATTTTTTTGATTTTGTTCTCACAAAGTCTCCCTTTCCGCTAACTTGGGACAAAAATTTCAATCTTTCATGGACTCAATATGCCCCTCAGCGAATACCTTGGGGTGTCTTCTTTCCAAAATGGTGTTATTTGTGGGGTGTTTGTACTGCCCTGGCATTTGAGGGTCTCCGCAATCATTACATGTATGCCCAGCATTAGGAGTTTCTGCTATTCTCCTTATATTGAGCATACGGGTAATGAGATTTTTTTTTTCCGTTCAGCCTCTGGGCTGAAAGAAAAAAATGAACGGCACAGATTTCTTCATTCGCATCGATCAATGTGGATGAAAAAATCTCTGCCAAAAAAAGAAAAAGGAGGGGAAAGGCGTCTGCCAGGACATAGGAGCTCCGCCCAACATCCATACCCACTTCAGCTCGTATGCCCTGGCAAACCAGATTTCTCCATTCACATCAATCGATGTGGATGAATAAATCATTGCCGGGATTTTTTTTTTTTATATATACAAAGTGTTTGCCAAAGTATATGAACACCGCCACCTCCTCAGCTCATATGCCTCGGCAAACATATCTTTTACTGCAGAGGAGAAATCTCGTCTTGCAGCGCCGCATACACCGACTTGCGTGTAATCTGACAGCAGCGCAATGCTTCTGTCCGAATGCACATCAGTGCTGCAGCTGGTCGATCGGTTGGTCCACCTGAAAGGTAAAAAAAACAAAACAAAAAAGAAAAAACCAGGCCGCAAAGCAATAACTTTATTAACTTTAGAACAGAACATATTAACTTTTTTAAACTTTTTTAACTTTTTTACTTACCGGTAATTTTTTTTTTGTTTAGTTTTTTTTACCTTTATAGAACAAACCTCTCCTTCCCCATGGGACAATGTGCAAAGCGCAAATCGCCCAAAGATGTGGCGAAGTACGTTATGCACTTTATCCCAGGTGAAAGGAGAGGTTTGCAGCAGCTGAGAGTAAAAGGGCCCTAATAGCCCTGTGTGCCTGTCCTGTGAGATGCAATCCCTATGCTAGGTGTACCTGTGTGTGGTACTTCCGGAAACACTCTCCATAGCATAGGGCAGGGTGGTCCGGACAGTCAGGACAGAAATAGCGGGTGTCACGCCTTATTCCACTCCTGCTACAGACACAACATCTTTTTCGGGGTGACGGTTGGGTTGAGGTACCAGGAACGACACTGGGGAAATGTCGCTCGTGTAGACGGCTAACTACACTGGGGGATGGGGCCACGGAACCTCCTGGGTAAAGGAGGTTCTCGATGATCTCTTCCTGGAATTTGAGGAAAGATCGTGTTCTCCCAGCCTTACTGTAGAGAACAAAACTATTGTAGAGCGCCAATTGAATTAAATATACAGACACCTTCTTATACCAGCGTCTGGTTCTGCGGGAAACTAAATACGGAGACAACATCTGGTCATTGAAGTCCACCCCTCCCATGAGCGCATTATAGTCGTGGACACAGAGGGGCTTTTCAATGACACGGGTTGCTCGCTCAATTTGGATTGTCGTGTCTGCGTGAATGGAGGAGAGCATGTAAACGTCACGCTTGTCTCTCCATTTCACCGCGAGCAGTTCTTCGTTACACAAGGCAGCCCTCTCCCCCCTTGCAAGACGGGTGGTTACAAGCCGTTGGGGGAAGCCCACGCGACTAGTTCGCGCGGTGCCACAGGCGCAAATCCGTTCTAGAAACAAATGCCTAAAGAGGGCCACACTTGTGTAAAAATTGTCCACATAAAGATGGTACCCCTTGCCGAATAAGGGTGACACCAAGTCCCAGACTGTCTTCCCACTGCTCCCCAGGTAGTCAGGGCAACCGACCGGCTCCAGGGTCTGATCTTTTCCCTCATAGATCCGAAATTTGTGGGTATAGCCTGTGGCCCTTTCACAGAGCTTATACAATTTGACCCCATACCGGGCACGCTTGCTTGGGATGTACTGTTTGAAGCCAAGGCGCCCGGTAAAATGTATTAGGGACTCGTCTACGCAGATGTTTTGCTCGAGGGTATACAAATCTGCAAATTTCTGGTTGAAATGGTCTATGAGGGGCCGAATTTTGTGGAGCCGGTCAAAAGCTGGGTGGCCTCTGGGACGGGAGGTGGTGTTGTCGCTAAAATGCAGGAAACGGAGGATGGCCTCAAATCGTGCCCTGGACATAGCAGCAGAGAACATGGGCATGTGATGAATCGGGTGCGTTGACCAATATGACCGCAATTCATGCTTTTTTGTCAGGCCCATGTTGAGGAGAAGGCCCAAAAAAATTTTAATTTCGGAAACTTGGACTGGTTTCCACCGGAAAGGCTGGGCATAAAAGCTTCCCGGGTTGGCGGATATAAATTGTGTGGCATACTGGTTGGTCTCTGCCACGACTAAGTCCAAGAGCTCCGCAGTCAAGAACAGCTCAAAAAATCCCAGGGCCGAACCGATTTGAGCCGTCTCAACCCGAACTCCAGACTGGGCGGTGAAAGGGGGAACTACAGGTGCGGCTGAAGTTGGTGACTGCCAATCAGGGTTTGCCAGCACCTCAGGGATTCTAGGGGCTCTACGGGCCTGTCTGTGCGGTGGCTGCGACGGGGTAACTACTGCACGTGCCACCGTACCAGCTTCAACTGCCCTTCTGGTGCTCGCCACGTCACCATGTTGTACGGCAGTGCTGGTACTAGGTCCAGGGAGGGCTGCGCTGCTGGTGTATGCCTCACCACGTGATCCGGCAGCGACCGCCCCACTCTGCTGCTCTTGAAGCGGATCCTGCATAACCTGTGGTCCAGCGACACGGGGCCGGGTACGCCTGGTGCTGCCAGGGACCTCCACCTCCTCGTCCGAACTTTGGGTCAGAGAGCCACTGCTTTCCACAGGTTCATATTCTGACCCGCTAGATTCATCAGATGAGGGTTCCCACTCCTCATCCGACTGGGTCAGAATCCTGTAGGCCTCTTCAGAAGAATACCCCCTGTTTGACATTTTGGACTACTAAATTTAGGGGTATTCCCTGAGACTACCCAAGAAAAAAAGCAAACCTGTCTTACAAAGGGGAGGCTAGCGAAGTACCAGAGGCCGCTGCGGTTGATAAAAAATATCAAAACTGATTTTTTTATCGCCGCAGTGCGTGTAAAATGAATGTGCAGTGATCAAAAAATATATATTTTTTGTCACTGCGGTGGGGCGGGCGTGGGTGAACGCACGTGTGGGCGACCGATCAGGCCTGATCGGGCAAACACTGCGTTTTGGGTGGAGGGCGAACTAAAGTGACACTAATACTATTATAGATCTGACCGTGATCAGTTTTGATCACTTACAGATACTATAAAAGTACAAATGCTGATTAGCGATACGCTATTCAGCGAATAAAAGTGACTGCGGTGCGGTGGGGTGGGTGCTAACTGACGCTAACTACCTAACCAAGGGGCCTAAACTATCCCTAAAACCTAACAGCCAATACTAGTGAAAAAAAAAGTGACAGTTTACACTGATCACTTTTTTTCCTTTCACTGGTGATTGACAGGGGCGATCAAAGGGGTGATCAAAGGGTTAATTGGGGTGCAGGGGGGTGATCAGGGGCTACAGTGAAGTGTTTGGTGTACTCACAGTGATGTCTGCTTCTCTGCTGGATCCAACCGACGAAAAGGACCAGCAGAGGAGCAGAGAAGCCATATAACAGATCATATTTACTAATATGATCTGTTATATGGCTTGTGATTGGATTTTTTAAAAATCGCCAGCCCGCCAGCCTGCCAGCCAATGATCATTGCTGACAGGCTGGTGACGAACTTGTTCTTTAACTTTTGCCGGCCCGCGATGCGCATGCGCGGGCCGGCTTGGAGCGAAATCTCGCGTCTCGCGAGATGACGCGTATATGCGTGACTGTGCGCAGCGCTGCCACCTCCGGAACGCGAATCTGCGTACAGCGGTCCGGAGGTGGTTAAACTACAAATTAACCCCTGAGGAGATAAATGTGAGTCTTAGGTGCCGTGATCAGCATTGAACACAGCATCTGAGGGGTTAAATCGCCGTTCCTCGTCATTGTGCCCGCTCCATACAATGAAAAGTGAGTAGTGATAAAGTTGATGGAGGCTAGAGATGAGAGAATTGATTCTAAACTATTTGGATTTGGCCCAAATTTGGCCCAAATTTTTAAAAATTTGAGGTGAATCCGAGACTGAATTTTTGGTGTTTCGATTGGGGCAAACTTTAGAGAGAGAGAGAGAAAAAAAAATAGATGACTAATAAAAAATGTATTAAAAAAGTGAAAGACAACTGATAAAAATATAAATCCTAGAAGACTTCAGAGTGTCATACACACATTTTCAGGTCCAATTGAAGCACTTCCACTTCTGGTAGAAACTATTTGGACTTGAATCAAATCTGTCAACTGATTCTCTTGAGTCAAACCCAAATCGAATTTTGAACCACTTCCGATTCTGGTAGAATAGATTCGGACATGAATAAAATTGGTCGACTGATTCTCTCGAGTTGAACCCGAATCGAATTTTGAGCGAATTTTCACATCAATAATGGAGACAGGGTAAACTGAAGATTTTAAATAAACCATGCAAGATATTTGCATTTTTGCTTATTAAACATTGGAAATTAGTGCAAATCCAGTTTTCTTTTTTATAACATTTAATCTCCATCCATATTTATATCATGGTGTAATAAAGTACTAAAATAATAAGGTATATTTTGTACAGGCCATTTTAGTTGCTGTGATATTCTACTGGTGTGAAAACTGGACAATAAATAATAGTAAAGAAGCCAAAGATATTTCTGCCAAGTAACTTAAAGGAGTAGATTCTTGACCTACTTGAGCCTAATCTTCTACTTGATGTTTTATCTTATTTTTTATTTATCAGTAGACACAGCTCAGTGGAGAGGACAATTATACTTTTAAAAGTTGAAGGTTAAAAAGTAACTGGATAAATAGCTACAAGATAGTTGGATACAAACCACAGAGAAGCCTAAAGATCTGAAGAGACCTCAGAATGCTGTGCAGAAACTGTAAGACTGGCGTTTCTTATGAGAAAACTTACTATAAACTGATTAATTAATGCAGGCCTTTGTTCATATGGTAAGTAGGAGTCAAGGATGTGCTACCAATGTCAGATAGGTGCGGGTCCGATCTCTGGTACCATCTCCAGAATGAGACCCCTAAAGTGAACAGAGAATAGCTGCGCATGTGAAGCCAACCTTCATTAATTTCTATGGGGGTTCTGAGCACTTCTGACAGTCCCATAGAGGTGAAGGGAGCAGTGGCCCGAAGTTGCATGGTGCGCTCCCCATTCATATCTAGAAATGAATGCCCGGCATGCTTCGGGTGCCCCGTTCCCTAGATAGAAGCAAGTCTCAGAGGTAGGACCCACAACTATCTGAAATTGATGGCATACCTTAGCGATAAGCCACCAACGTCCGAGATGACACAACCCTTTAAAGTGAACCTGAGCAGATTGATATATAGTTTTATGGGAAAAGATTCAGTATAATTTATCATTTACAAATTTATATACCTGCTCATTCTGGGCTTTGAAGTCAAGAAGGCGGTCCTATCAGTGATTGACAACTATCTCTGTATACACAGTCGTAGAGGAAAGGCTGTCAATCACTGATAGGACCTTCTCCTGGACTTCAGAGCCCAGAATGAGCGGAGAAATAAATCTATAAATTTCACATTTCACTGAATCTTTTTCCACAAAAATATATATCAATCTGCTCAGCTCCTCCTGCTCTATAACCTGTTGCCTTCAGCTCAAAAACCAGGTTAGCTCCTCCTGCTCTATAACTTCCTTTTGGCAGATTACACTACATTTTCAGGTTGATAGGTTCCCTTTAAGACTTTGGCAATGCAGTGAGATATGCATGGAAAAATACGCTAAAGGGAATGAAATCCCAAAAAATCCCACTTTTTTATTCCCAAAATATGTTTAGGAGACGTTACTGCACCTGATCATAAGGAAATACAACATTTATTCCATTTTTAATTAATCTCAGAATTCCACTACTATAATTTCGCGCACTCAGATTTCCGTGTTAAATAGGTGCAGATAAATCAAGGTCCTTCATGTCAGTTTTGTCAGCTTTATTATTGCCTGCATACAGTAATTATTGGGGAGAGAGGTTATTTAAAACAAAAGGGGGAAGTAAAGTAGGCGTCTCTTGATGGGCACATGACATAGACACAAGTCAATTTTCTCTCCTGAAAGTCTCTGGGAGTGAAAAGATGTTGTAAAGAGAATGTTAAAGAGGATGTGCAGCTGAGGTATGAAAATGACATGCAAGTTATTACATGGAGCTTATCTGCTATGCATCCTTTACATTATCGTCTACTTGGCT
Source organism: Bufo bufo (assembly GCF_905171765.1). Taxonomy (NCBI): domain Eukaryota; kingdom Metazoa; phylum Chordata; class Amphibia; order Anura; family Bufonidae; genus Bufo; species Bufo bufo. The sequence continues at coordinate 171,235,163 of NC_053396.1, read as the reverse complement.
ACATTTTAGGGTGGGTTCACATCACATTTTATGCCTCTGTTTGACATAAAAAAGATTTTAAAAAAACAGCACACTACGTTCTTGTCTCCTGTACACCACGTATACAATGGAACTCTATGGTGAATGGTTGCCACCGTATGTCATCAGTCTGAGGCATCAGTTTAACGTATACATTAACGTATACAAAAAAAAAAAACGTGATGTGAACCCAACCTTAGTGCCAATGTGCCAATAGGGTCAGCTATGGTCAGTGTGTGCAGGTTAACTTCATATTCTGTTAGAAGAGTCAATATACACACAGCACTCGAGTCACCTGCTAGGGATATGTCACTACTGAGGCTCAACTGTCCATAGTGGCCCACGTCACCCCATTCAGAAGTTTACATGCCAGGAAAAAGAAGGAGCTTTGGAGCTTGAACGAAGCAGTGGAAAGCAGTTAAGTGCCTTTTTTTTTTTAGGTACAGTGCTATCCATGTTCTAGATAAAATTGGGGTTGAAGCAATAAATAACAATAACATTCTTGCTGCAGTCACCACTAGAGGGAGCTTACTGCATACTGTGTTATTATTGAGGTTAATGTGTAAACAGACTACAGTAAGCGTCAACTAGTGGCTCTAGTGTCTACTCAAAGGGCAGCAACTTACCCACCTGCCTAAAAAAAGTCTGTAATTTCTCACTTTAGTTCTCCAGGGTGATAACTGCTCTAACTTGGTGGTAATAAATTAATTCTTAAAGGGGTTGGCCCATCCCAGATATTGATGGCATATTGAAAAGTATATGCGATTAATGTTAGATAGGTGTGGGTCCCACATCTGGGATCTGTTCCTATCTCCAGAATGGGGTCCCCACAGCAAATGTAGAACAGCCTCACATGTGCAGCCACCCTTCATTTTACACTACAGGATATGCAGTATCCAGTGTTCCAAATGGAGCATTGGCCGTGCTTGCAAAGTGCGCTCTCCTTTCAGCGCTATTGAACTTCTGAAAACAGCGCATGCTCAGCTATTCTTGGAACTCTCCATTTGCAGTGTGCTCTCCTTTACTTTGGGGTGGAGATAGGTGCAGGTCCAAGACTTGGGACCCTCACCTATCTGACATGGATGGCATATACTAATGGTGTGCCATGAATGTCTGAGATAGGCAACCCTTTTGGGGGAGAAGGGTGTCTTCCTCAGGACCCCTGCCATTCAAGTGAATATACGTTAGGGGCTACAGGGCTTCATTGGTTACACATGCGCCATTCCCTACATATGGTTGCGGCTGTGAATGAGACTGGGCTTAAGTAAGGTTCAGTAACAGGAACAGCCACAACCATATAGATGGAGCTGTGCCTGTGCAACCATCACAAGTGATTGTAGGTCAGCTGGGAGACGGACACCAACATATCAAATGATGATATCCTATTCTGAAGTTCAGTCATACATAATGAAGACCTTGAAATCCCTTTTATAAGTGTAGATTGGACGCAATACTTGAGTCTCACCAAAAAGAATCCTGTAAAAGAAAATGAAGAGTTTTCACACATAACATAATCCAACTGCTATATACTTTCTTCTATGACTCAGATTTATACTTTCTGTAGTCTTTCCTTTTGGTATTTCGCCTGCCAAACCTTTTACATCCTCATCTGCAGAGATCAGCTCCTCCAGGACACACTGTGGCTGGTCCACTTGTACAGAAGAGTTTCGTTTCTTGCCGTTTTACTTCTAGATATTTCACTAATCCTTATCCCAGCTGGAAGCACAAATGCAAGATCGTCTCGGCAGCCGGGAAGTCTCTTGCTGTGTTCTGTTTGTCAGTTATCCTAATAATTATTATGTAAATCATCCTTGACATTCTAAGGAGGCACATGACACTATTAAATGATTTGTATCCAGTTTCCTTTCTCACTTTGTTTGGCCCAGTGCTCGCATAGATATTGATAAAACATTAGCAAATAAGAATTTGGAATAAATTTGCATTGTGTAACCTTGCAGGAGCTTAATGAGATGAAGTATATGCCTCGGTTTGTCTATTGGTTTTTATATACAGACAACAAGCATACCTCTTCAGAAGTCCTTTATGGGGTGACCTTTATACTCTAAAGCTAGTCATACTACACGTTAGATCATTGACTGATCACCATCTAATGTGTGTGGGGGTGTCCCAAATGTCCTCTGGTGGCGTATGTTGGATGAGAGTGTGATCAGATTTATTTGGATTTTAACATGCCCGATTCTTTTCTTCTCAACGAGATAAGATGTTGCCAGGAGGTGTCCAATAGGGGCTTTCTACCCTCTCTCTATTCAGAGCACATATTCTCCCAAATCGACTGTTCGTGTGTAGGGAGGGGGGCAAGAGGTTTAGGAGGGGTAATAGACAAAAGTTTTTAAATACAGGTACACAAACAAACCTTATATAGTGGATGGGGCAAGTGACCCATGGCCCTTATTGACCAGATTTAAGTCTTGGTCTATACCTGCTGTGGAAAAAAATAAAAAAGGAGCAATAAAATAATAACACAGCATTAAACAGCGTATCTATAATATTAGAAGTATGTTGACACAGCTATGTGGCCCTTCTGTCAGGGGCAGCATGCAGCATTATTCTTGAAAACAAGATGGGAGCCGATAGGGTCTGTTGGTGTCTCGATCCAACTGTGTGCTGAGACCAGTGATTGACCGCAGTTGTGATGTGACATAGGTGGTCATACACATTAGTCAAAGGTTGATCAAAACAGATGATTCAAGTTTATTGGGTGAAATTGAACACCAGACAATAGTTTTTGCTAACGGATAAAGGACTATCATCGTCTGAAAAGTCAGCCGTGTTTGAGATTTTCCTCTGATAGTCGGACAAAAGACATTTCATTAGAAGAAAGATGGTCCTGTATGTGGATGATCAATCTTTTTTTGAAAGGAATGTTTTCAGAAAGAACATTCATCCATCGCCCGATTTCATTGAACATATATGACCAGTTTGAACAACTGTAACTATCAATATGGAGGAAAATGTGTATGGCCTGGGAAGCGACTGTTCACCGTTCAACCATCAATCAACTTCTATCTTTTGTTTTTGGCCACCTTAAAGGCCACCTGGCAGCAGATTTGTCCCTATGACACTGGCTGACCTGTTACATGTGCGCTTGGCAGCTGAAGGCATCTGTGTTTGTCCCATGCTCATATGTGTCCACATTGCTGAGAAAAATGATATTTTATTAAATGTAAATGATGCTTTAGGAGCAACGGGGAGTTGCCATTACACTTAAAAGCTCTGCTTTCTCTGTGTGTGGTTGGCCCTGTCAATTAAAGTGGAGAGGGCGCAGCAGTTGCAGAGAGAGCTGAGCTTCTAAGCATAACGGCAATGCCCCCGTTGTTCCTAGAGGCTCAATTGCATAGATTAATTTTTTTTTCTGGTCAGCTAGTTTCATAGGTACAAATCTGCTGACAGGTGGCCGTTAAGACCAATGGAGAAATAGCACTGGAGCGGCGGGGGACCTGACAGGTAAATGGATCTATTATTGTTTTGTGAAGTTCACCCCCTTGGCCTATATTTTCTTGATCCCTGACAAGCCATTTGAGTTTTGCAATATATAGACCCACTTTTGTCCTATAAAAGTGAAATATCTTCATTTACTTACGGCGCAGCCTGTGCTATGCTGTGTTGCTTAATCCCATGAAGGTTACCATATTCTGAAACAGAAGGCAGGAAACGTGCCGTTTGTGGCAGTTGCCAGTAGCATTCATGTTTTAGTAGCTGTGCTCTTCTACAAACAATCTGTTCTGTAAAAGATAATAAGAACAAGATGTCGAAACAGCAGAGCTAATGATTATTATTAACCCTATGAAGACACCAGATTGTGAATTTAAGTGATGGCTCTCAACTGGTGTCACACACGAAAGATTTAGGGCAATAATGTCTGCAACCAGAAATCAATTCCATTCATCTGAATAGGGTGGTTTCTGCAGCCTGTACATGGACTTTTGAAAGCCCCCATTCAGTTGTAGAAAATTCTGTAACAAATCTGCTCTCTCTCTCTCTCTCTCTCTCTCTCTGTCTCTATACTTATATCTATATATATATATATATATATATATATATATATATATATATATATATATAACACAGAAAATCCGCAGCACTCCTTGAAGTGAAAAATGTGCAGTTTATTCACACATGTCAAAAAAAGACAACGTTTCGGTTCTCTCACAGAACCTTTCTCAAGTCAAGTGAACATAAAGTGCATATGTGCTGTGGCAATGTGAACATTGAGGTGGTGTTTCCCCAGTTTCCAGTCCGGGACTTAGGGCATGCTCATGTCCAGGGATCCTATTTAATCCTGCTACTGGATCTTGGGTGTGTCTCACTCTGGAGAGTGTGCAGACAGAGGCCTGGTGAGGCTCTGTCAGTGTGGTCTCAGCTAGGCAAGGCTGAGGGGACACGAGGCTAGGCAATAGCCTGGACTTTGGGGGACTTGCACACAGAAGGCTGGAGTGGCTCCGTGTGGTCTGAGCCGGGAGGGCTGAGAGACCACTATCCCCCAAGAGACACTGGTGTGGGAGCAGCCTGGAGGTTGGGCTGGGAAAGCCGCATCTCATCACGGGTGTGAACTGTGGCACGCTTTAGGTGAGTCAGGGAAACCTATGTGTTTAGATAGGGCCCAGACGGGCAAGGTATTTTATTTTGGCTTTGTGTGTTTTTCTTTATGCCGTGTGCCACAATAAAGCACAGTTTGGCCCCTAAAATCTGGTGTCTGTGAAGAAGTGTATGATTGCAACCACCGGAAAAGAGCTAATCCCCCACAATTGGTGTCGGATGCGGGCACATGTCCGTGCTGAAAAGAAAAAAAAACAACGTGGTTGCTAGGGACAACGACCTCACTGAAAGGAGCAGGTGCTGCTCATGCTGTTCTGGACACTTTTTGCTGGGTTGCAAAGGAGTTATTGTGCAGTGAATTAAAGGGCCAGTAGCCCAGAAAAAGGGGACTCGCTGCTAAAAGTTTTTCCTGCTACAAGACTGTTTGTTGTCATGGGTCTCGGGGAAGAATACGTCTGACGGACGTGGGAGATTAAACGGCAGAAAAAACTGGTAAAACAGATGGGTTGTACCCCAAGTGAGTTGGCGAAATTTGATGCTGAGCGAGAGGCTCTGGAGGCGCAGCTGCAGCTAGCCCTAAATAGAGGGTCCTCAACGCTGTATGGACCCTGCACAAAGTTCCCAGAGGTTGGCAGTGTGTTGGGAACGCCAGAGAAAAAGCAAAGATATGCCGTTGCCAAGGGCAACCGTCGGGAAGAAAAGGAGATGGAGAGTGGTGCAGCTCTCAGGAGATCCTATGTTTCCTGCACGTGAGCGCAAAGTCCTAAAGGGTGCGGATGGAGTGACTGTCTGGAAAAAGGCTGGAGTCAAGGCCAAGGCGTTTCCCGTGGCAACTACTATATTAAGGAGAAGGGTGATGACCGTGCTGGAGATATTCCTGGACTCCCTTCATCTCCCGTGAGTGCCGAATCCGTGACGACAATCGGTAAGATCGTTCCGATTATCCCGTGTGTAACAGACCCAGTGACATTGAGCAGGCGGCAGTTGCTACCCGCTGGGCCGGTGGGTGATATGTCACCGAGGCTAGAAACTGTCTCAAAAGTGTGTGACCATATGGAAAGTAATATAATGCTAAGTGTACGGGACAGTCATGCAGTTAATAAGAAGTGTGAGACTACCGTGAGAACTGGGACTTATGGACTTGCTGATAGAACTACGCTCATGCATGAGGGACGGTTGGGCCATGATTTCCCGTTGTTCCGTGACTTGTGGGGAAGTGGAAACACTTCTGCAGTCAGGGACAAAACTCCTGCAGAACTGGTACCTAATCCTTTAAGTGAAGTGACCATTAGAGACAATGGTGCGGATAAGGTGCAAGGTGATTGTGCCAGGTTAGCGGAAATGCATAATGAAAGTGGGATGTCATGTGAAATATCTGATGTTGATAACATGCCTTTTCCGTTGCAGGCTGTGGTCAGGGGAGAAGCGCCCCCTGGTGATAAAAATGTAAATGATGATGAAGCTTTATTTTCTTCATCTGCTATTTTTCATGAAGAACTTTATGACATGATCAGGGTGTTTGAAGAATTGCATATAAGTAATGTGAACCAGGCACCTAAAAGAGAGCCTGAGCAAGTGCAGGTGGTTCTCACTGAGGGGGAGTCTCCAGTGAGAACTGGGTCTTGTGGACCTGATGTTACCAATATGTTCTTATATGATGTGATGTTGGGTTGTGATAACGTTTCGTTGTTATGGGGCAAGGTAGACACTTCTGCAGATAGTGACGAAACTCCTGCAGAACCTGTACTTGCCCGTGTAAATGAAGGTCTAAGGGAGCTGCACATTGACTGTCATGGGGAAAGAATATTGCCTATAGAAAACAATGGTGCTGATAAGAAACATGTGAATGATGCAGAAGTGCAGATAAATGTTGTGAGCACCGAGTGGAGTAATCCTACTCTGGTAAATGTGCAAGAAAGGGTAGCAGTCCTAGAGGGAGTATCACACGTACCAGAGGTGGACATGCAGTCTCCACAGTGTTTTATGGTCAATAAAGTAATGTCCCAGGTAGGGATTAACTCGGCAGTGCCTCTAGAATTCAGTGTTAATAATGACACCAGTGACATAGGCGATATATGTGCTGTGACCATTAGCAACTCCGAGAAGGAAGCTACCAAGTCAAGGTATTGCAAAATTCAGGTGGTCACTAGTAGCGACCAGACAACAGTTATACATGACGTGACGAGAGCTGAGTGGGGAGATGGCAGCCTAGTGTCTGAGACCCATACCCAGACAGGGGTAGATGACCTGACACGTCAGTACAGCTGCAATCCTGAAGATTTTTCTCTCTCCACACAGTCCCTAGATATGATAGAGAAGGGACTAGATGTCTTCACAGAGTCACCGAAGAAGACTTCAGTAGATACAAACAAAGTGCTTAAAGAGATCCTGCATGAAACCCCCACAGGGGGGAATGGTGATATTCCTACATCGGCTGCAGCAGAGCCAAGTGAAGAGCATCTGGAACAGGAGACCATCTCCTCGGCTCGATCCCTTGAAGAAGCGCTTGAGGAGCGAGATGAATGTGAGAGGCTGAACAGACAACTCAGAGCAGGGATAGAAGATCTCATGAGCTCAAAGGATGATGTCAGGAAGAACGTCTATGAGATGAAGAAGTCTAAGCCAGAGCCTGTTAAGAATGGGTCTGGAGATGGTGGCACTGTGGTGCTGGCTGTGGCAGAGAAGATGGAAGATGCTTCTGCTAAACCAGATGATGGGGCTGATGTGGATGCCGAAGACCACAGACCCGTGGTAGCGTGTAGCCTAGGCCTGGAAGACGTCCCCTCTGCATACAAGGCCTTCCAAATAGCCAGCAGGCTGCTGGGGAAGAAGTACGAGGAGGTGAACGATCAGTTTTCGGATCCGGGTTATTACGATGGGCTGTCTCTCCTGACTCCTCCCCAAAAGGAGACCGGTGTCCTGGATGAGCCTCTGGAGAAAACGCCAGAAGACAAGAAGTATGCTGAAGACCCCAGTGCCTCCAACCTTGATGCGAAAGGGAAGGAGGAATTAAGAAAGCAAGGATATGATGCCATGTCCCTGAATGGTGAGAAGGCTAATAAAGTAAAGGCCAAAGAGACAGAGGCCAAGGAAGCTAAGGCCGAGCTCTTGAAGTGGGAGAAATCCTTGGATGTTCCAGAGATCAAGGGTAAAGCCGAAGTGGGGAGAGGCAGTGAAGAGGCAGAAGACCCTGAAACTGAGGCACCATCTGAGAAAACCACTGCTGGAAAAGAAGCGAGCGGGGGCAAGCCAGCTCTGCTGACGGAGCTTCGCAAAGACAAGAAGAAAAGGCCTAAGTGTCTGCAAGAGCCAGTGAAGTCAAACAGAGAGTCTGTCGTTTGCATAAAAATATATTCTGAAGGGAGTTCCAGAAGCCGAGATCGAAATTCTAAGAGTAAAGGAAAAAGAAACATACGATCTGCTGTTAAAATAAAGAGACAAAAAGAGGCGAGTCATAAGAAGCGTGCTCGGCTGAAGCAGCTGTGTAAGTCAAAGAGAGAGAAAGATTAGAAAGAGAGGGTCTGCCTGTCACATGGACATGGGAACATTGTAGACAATGTCTCTTGGGCAAGATGTCACTGTGGGTAACAAACCAAGCATTGATGGCATGGGTCTGGCAAAATAAAGGGAAGCCTCTGACGCTGACCACATCTTCCAGGGGGAAGGTTGAGCCAGGCAATGGCAAGAAAATGTGGATGCCCTATCATGAGCATCCAGATGGTACATGTGTTCACCCCCACAGGTTTGAACACAGGGGGGATATGTGGCAATGTGAACATTGAGGTGGTGTTTCCCCAGGTTCCAGTCCGGGACTTAGGGCATGCTCATGTCCAGGGATCCTATTTAATCCTGCTACTGGATCTTGGGTGTGTCTCACTCTGGAGAGTGTGCAGACAGAGGCCTGGTGAGGCTCTGTCAGTGTGGTCTCAGCTAGGCAAGGCTGAGGGGACACGAGGCTAGGCAATAGCCTGGACATTGGGGGACTTGCACACAGAAGGCTGGAGTGGCTCCGTGTGGTCTGAGCCGGGAGGGCTGAGAGACCACTATCGCCCAAGAGACACTGGTGTGGGAGCAGCCTGGAGGTTGGGCTGGGAAAGCCGCATCTCATCACGGGTGTGAACTGTGGCACGCTTTAGGTGAGTCAGGGAAACCTATGTGTTTAGATAGGGCCCAGACGGGCAAGGTATTTTATTTTGGCTTTGTGTGTTTTTCTTTATGCCGTGTGCCACAATAAAGCACAGTTTGGCCCCTAAAATCTGGTGTCTGTGAAGAAGTGTATGATTGCAACCACCGGAAAAGAGCTAATCCCCCCACAGTGCATATATAAATACATCTTCACATCGTGACCAATTAGTTCATCAACCAATGCAGTCATAGTGCACTCCCCTGCCAGGGTAAGCTACAATTCATATAATTAACTCCATATAATTAACTCCACATGTTAACATACGCACCAGTTACTCTCAGTGCATATCAGTGATATTCTCAATAGTGATTGATCATCGTAGGTGTGCAAAGGTGCATACAAAAACAAACAGTGCAATTAAAAACCTGACTGTAATACCTTGCCGGGAATTTATGAGGAGGAATACACGGAGAAGGCGTCTTTTACTTGTATGGAGCCGCGCCACTCATCCGCATCTGCCACTCCTTAGTGCGCATGTGTCAATCCCTCTTCCCTTGTGACGCAGTACATAACCATTTTACGTCACCCCTGGGCGGAGACCCAACGTGGTCACGCCCGATCGATCGTACCAGCGTCCTTCGCGCACATCAGACGTGCGCCAGCACGCTGCACTAGTCGTCCGCGACCCATCACTGGTCTAAATCCGCCATTTTTAGTTAGGGCAATCATTTGGGCAATGCTTTACACCTCTATTCCTCTTAGTAATTCATCCTCATATTTACTACCCAGCTTAGGCAAGAGTCTAGATAGCAATTTAAACAATATGTACATATAGATCTGTCATATATTTCACATGAACATATCCCTGTAGCTTCTATTAAATCCACCATATACAATATACAGAAAACATCAGATCACACGCCCTATGGACGGGATATTAGCTGACCATTCCTCCTGTAACCCTAAATTCGACATTTAGCCCTTTGGGTTTCAGTGTATCCAACCGGAAAATCCACCTAAGCTCAGTTTTCTTTAGTATATTCAGTCGATCTCCTCCTCTATCTAAAGGTTTAACATGATCTATGATCATGAATCTCAGATCACTTTCCTTGTGATTTTTTTCCGCAAAATGTTTCGACACGGGCAAATCCCTTCTTTTGTTCCTAATAGATTGTCTATGGTTGTTCAACCTAGTCTTTAGATCACACGTGGTTTCACCAACGTAGAGCTGTTTGCAAGGGCACCATGATAAATATATATCACCCATGACGAGTCACAGGTGAGATAATGCCTTATATTGAAGATCTCTCCCGTGTCTGGATGTGCGAACACTGATCCCTTTACCATCAGTTTACAGTTTACACATCCCAGACACTGGAAAGAGCCCGTGCGCCTTGTCTTAAGAAACGTCTGCCTTACTTGGCCCTTTTCAGGTACTCTGGAGTGTACAACCTTATCCCTGATATTCCCTGCTCTTTTGTATGCCATCATGGGTCGGGGTTACCTGTGAACGAATCGGGGAAGCATGCCTAACCCCGGACCCTACACTGGCTGACTTGTGCCTGGAGCCAGGTACGCGGGTAGGCCTAAAAGGGGGCATACCCTGATCAGGACAACAGAGAAAAGGGGTAGGAGGGTGGGGCACGAGAGAGACGCGTGCCAGGGTGAGAGAGTCGGTGAATAAATGGGGCAGACGCCCCTCCCACAAATGCAGGCTAAACCTCAGCCTTCCTGATTTGTGGTCGGGGCCAGGGGCGGACTGAGAACCCTCAGGGCCCCCGGGCAAAATAAATCAAGGGCCCCCTTACAGGCCCCACCCATGTTCTGCTGCAAGCCCCACCCTTGTCCCGCCTCCAGCCACACCCTACACAATCTTTAATAAGATTTCAAAGTTAAAGCGACACAAAAGGCACCCAGACCCCTTCAGCTCATTGATGTGGTCTGGGTCCAGTGTCCCTTTTGCAAATCGAGCTGCAATGTTCTAGAGAAACTGCATTGTTTACGTTCCAGCAATAAGTCAGCCTCTAGTGGCCGGTCAGCCACCTGAGGGCTTCCTGGAGTAAAACAGACCTTTGGTCCGGTATCTGACGCTGGACGTCCTCACACTCTGCATGATGACCTCCAGGGTCAGATTTTTCCCCATAGGAAAGCATTGATTCAATGCTCTCGTATGGGGTGATCTAATCTCAGCGTCCATTAGTGAGCCTCTGTTAGAAGCAGTGTGGGCATAACTACTGTGAAGGGGGCACATATCTGGGCATAACTACTGTGAAAGGGGGGGGAGGCCCTTCACAGTAGTTATTAACCCCTTTCAGCAGTCCCTCCTTCAGTGAATGGGGAACTGCTGAAAGGGGTTAATAACTACTGTGAAGGGCCTAGCCTTCTGGGCAACCCCACAGATCATCCCCCCCACCCACCATGTACTTGTTTCACTGATCCGCTACTTGCGGGCTACATGGGCATGAGTTTAGTCACTTCGGTGCGCAATCCCATCCTGCGGCGCGTGATCCCGCGAGACCCGTGACCTACAGCGGCGGGTCTTGCGGGATCACGCGCTGCAGGACGGGATTGCGCACCGAAGTGACTGAACTAATTCCCGCGCAGCCCACAAGTAGCGGAACAATTACAAGAGGGGTGGGGAATAGCCAAATTAAAAAATATTTTGAACCAAAAGGTGTTATGGGGGCTCTGTGGATGGCACTGTTATGGGGGCTCTGTGGATGGCACTGTTGTGGGGGCTCTGTGGATGGCACTGTTGTGGGGGCTCTGCGGATGGCACTGTTGTGGGGGCTCTGCGGATGGCACTGTTGTGAGGGCGCTGCGGATGGCACTGTTGTGGGGGCTCTGTGGGTGACACTGTTGTGGGGGGGATCTGTGGGTGACACATATATAGCACCTTATGCTATATATGTGTCATCCACAGATCCCCCCATAACAGTGTCGCTGTGAGTGAATGACCCCCAATACAGGGTCTGGGGGCCGGCATCTGGTGTTGTAATGGCAGCAGGGCCCGGTGCAGTCACTGTATTCTATTACACCGGGCCCCGCTCACTGTAATACTAATATTCATATGTGAACAACTTGAAATCCTCTGCGATCCTCTCCCTCTGAGCTCTCTGTACTCACAAACTCAGTAGCAGGCCGGGCGGCAGCGCAACTCACTGACGTCACGCGCCTGCTCCTCCCACTTTATGAATGAAGCAGGCGGAGCAGGCGCGTGACGTCAGTGAGTTGCACTGCCGCCCGGCCTGCACCCCAGTATAGTAAACATTGGTGGCGCAGTGCGTCCCCCCTAACATAATAAACATTGGTGGCGCAGTGCGCCCCCCCCTCCCTAGTATAATAAACATATAAACATTGGTGGCGCAGTGCGCCCCCCCCAGCACCCCAGTATAATAAACATTGGTGGCGCAGTGCGCCCCCCCCCAACTTAATAAACATTGGTGGCGCAGTGCGTCCCCCCCCAACACCCCAGTATATTAAGCATTGGTGGCGCAGTGCGTCCCCCCCCAACATAATAAACATTGGTGGCGCAGTGCGCCCCCCCTCCCTACTCCCTAGTATAATAAACATATAAACATTGGTGGCGCAGTGCGCCCCCCCTCCCTAGTATAATAAACATATAAACATTGGTGGCGCAGTGCACCCCCCCTCCCTAGTATAATAAACATATAAACATTGGTGGCGCAGTGCGCCCCCCTCCCTAGTATAATAAATATATAAACATTGGTGGGCAGTACCAATGAGGGTTAAAAAAAAAAAAAAAAACATTGGGGGGGGGGCCCCCCCCCCCCCAGTATAATAAACATTGAGTGCGGCGCCCCCCCCCCAGTATAATAAACATTGGTGGGCAGTACCAATGAGGGTTAAAAAAAAAAAAAAAAACATTGAGTGCGGCGCCCCCCCCCCCCAGTATAATAAACATTGAGTGCGGCGCCCCCCCCCCCAGTATAATAAACATTGAGTGCGGCCCCCCCGTATAATAAACATTAAGTGCGGCCCCCCCCCAGTATAATAAACATTGGTGGCGCAGTGGGCAGTGCCAATGAGGGTTAAAATAAATAAATAAAAATTAACTCACCTCCTCCAATTGATCGCGTAGCAGCCTGTCAAAGGACCTGTGGTGACATCACTGTGCTCATCACATGATACATCACATGATCCATCACCATGGTAATGGACCATGTGATGGAGCTCAGTGACGTCACCACAGGTCCTGAAGAAAGAACAGGAGACCGGCAGCTGCGCGATCAATTGGAGGAGGTGAGTTAATTTTTATTTATTTATTTTAACCCTCATTGGCACTGCCCACTGCGCCACCAATGTTTATTATACGGGGGGGGCCGCACTCAATATTTATTATACTGGGGGGGGCGCACTCAATGTTTATTATACGAGGGGGGGGGGGGCCGCACTCAATGTTTACTATACTGGGGGGGGGGGCGCTGCACTCAATGTTTATTATACTGGGGGGGGGGCGCCGCGCTCAATGTTTATTATACTGGGGGGGGGGGCGCACTGCGCCACCAATGAAGATAACTGAGCTGTTAATACAAATACAGGAGGCGGGTGCCGGAATCAAATAGCGGCACCCGACCTCTATGACAGGGAGCTGCGATCAGCGGCAGTTAACCCCTCAGGTGCCGCTCCCTGTCATAGAGGTCGGGTGCCGCTATTTGATTCCGGCACCCGCCTCCTGTATTTGTATTAACAGCTCAGTTATCTTCATTAGTGGCGCAGTGGCCACAGCCCCTCCCCCTGTCCCTGTTCTTATTATCCGCGGCAGCAGCACAGGGGGAGGGAGAGACTCTTCCACTGCGCTGCTGATAAGAAGTGATAGTTCAGCTTCTGTCTGTGCCCGCCGCTGTATTCAGAGCTGCGGTGCGGCTCTAGTCGCAAATGGAGCCCTGGGGGATAACATTAACACATAATGTTATTCTGCGGCGGGCCCCCATCCCGCCCGGGTGCTCAGACCATGCCCGAAGTGCCCGACCGGTCAGTCCGCCCCTGGTCGGGGCTACCTGTGAATGAATCGGGGAAGCATGCCTAACCCCGGACCCTACACTGGCTGACTTGTGCCTGGAGCCAGGTACGCGGGTAGGCCTAAAAGGGGGAATAAAGGAAGCGAGGAGACCAGGATTAAGGTGAACAACCTCAATCATAATCAGAGAGCGAGAGCCCGAGAAATTTTTGATGTGGGGATTCGGAATGCACCTCACGCCAACGCCCCATTTTCCTGATGACATGTGCAGGGACCTTATTCCTAGAGGCTGCCGAAGCGGCCTCAGTACGAAACGAATGACCGGAAATGACTGGAGGATTATAACCTAGGCCCGAAGCCAGGGCGCGGATGTGTGAAATGAATTGGGCAGAAGTGAGAGGTGCATTGTGGTGAGGCAACAAAGGCTATCGTGTCGCGCATCATGTAAAGGGACATGAGTTGCTTTAAGGACCTGAACCGGATACCAAGCATTGAAGGTTTTAAAGAATCTAACTTCAGACGGAGGGCCGGACTGACTTGTTATTGTGAAAGCAACCTGAAGATGAGAAGGTCATTGCACCAACCAACTGCTGTTTTTGCAAGCTGCTGCGCCTAGGGAAACTGCAGTTAAGCTCGCCTGGCCTGAGGAAACCATAAAAGCTGAGGAACATGGCAGCTTTGATAACCGTACTGGTGAAGGGCCCAAAAGGTTACCATCGAAGGGGGAGGACATGCATGCCTGAAGAATGAACGAAAAGGGAATGGTGCGGAATCGGACCAGCAGAGTGGCAGATTAACTGGGTGCATGTTCGACCAAGGGAGCCGAAAAAGGTGGACACGAGACCTGGAATCCCAAAACGTGAGCAGGAGGAGCCGGGAATCGTGGCGGAAGACGACCGGTGGCGGACCTGCGAGAGGGATAAAACCTGGATTACCGATTGTGGGGGGGGGGGGGGGCGGACGAAGGCCTACTGTGGCAGGGAGGAAAGATAAAACAAGCCTGAGCGTACCAGGCGACCAGACAGAGAGACGGGACAGGAAGCGAGGAAGCAAGACGAGATGAAACCTGGGCGTACCAGGTGAACCGGCAGGGACACGAAACAAAGCCTGGGCGTACCAGGCGAACAGAGACAAGACGAAGCCTGGGCGTACCAGGCGAACAGAGATGAGACAAAGCCTGGGTCTACCAGGCAAACAGATGTGACGAAGCCTGGGCATACCAGGCGAACAGAGACGAGACAAAGCCTGGGCGTACCGGGCAGCCAAACAGAATGACAAGACAAAGACAGGGAGTGCCAGATGACAAAACGGAGAAACGAAAAAGGAACCTGTAGGTGCAAGGAGAACAAAAGACAAGACAAAGCCTGAGCGGAACCGTGGCCAGACAGTGTGACAATACGAAACCTTGTCGTACCAGGCAACAATGAGAAGACAAGCCCTGGGCGAACCAGGTGGCCGGACAACGTGATAAGACAATGGCGGAGCTGGGAGACCAGAACGTGAGCGTGTGAGAAGACCGAAAAAACAAGACAAACCTGAGCTAATCAGGGGACCAGAAAGGTGACGAGGCGAAACCTGGGCGTACAGGTGACCAGACTAAACAACGGACGAAAAAACAAGAAAACGGAGCTCATAGTACCAAAAAGTAAAAATATGCTTATTGTAACATGATTAAAAATAGTGCATAGGTAAATGAACAAGTAAATATGGTGCCATTAAAAAAAGGATGGGAGCAGGAAAAGAGCGCCATCCTGGGATAGCACACAGGTCAAATGTAAGACCATCCTGGTTTGATAGAGCACACGGTCCCTCTTAGGTGAGTCCATGTCTTTTCATTTCCTGCACGGCACTTGATTCAGGTGATATTTTACACCTGGTCTCTTACTGGGTTTGTTGTTTATTTTCCACACTGCATTAGCCAAACAAACCCTGTCTTACTGCCGTGCAGGCCTGTCTTTGACCGTCGACTCACCTGTGTATTCTGGTCATTACTTTGCTTTTGGATCATTGGATGGTCATTGTACCTAGTACTTTCCATTTGATCTATATATATATATATATACACTGCGTGCAGAATTATTAGGCAAATGAGTATTTTGACCACATCATCCTCTTTATGCATGTTGTCTTACTCCAAGCTGTATAGGCTCGAAAGCCTACTACCAATTAAGCATATTAGGTGATGTGCATCTCTGTAATGAGAAGGGGTGTGGTCTAATGACATCAACACCCTATATTAGGGGTGCATAATTATTAGGCAACTTCCTTTCCTTTGGCAAAATGGGTCAAAAGAAGGACTTGACAGGCTCAGAAAAGTCAAAAATAGTGAGATATCTTGCAGAGGGATGCAGCACTCTTAAAATTGCAAAGCTTCTGAAGTGTGATCATCGAACAATCAATCGTTTCATTCAAAATAGTCAACAGGGTCGCAAGAAGCGTGTGGAAAAACCAAGGCGCAAAATAACTGCCCATGAACTGAGAAAAGTCAAGTTGCAGCTGCCAGGATGCCACTTGCCACCAGTTTGGCCATATTTCAGAGCTGCAACATCACTGGAGTGCCCAAAAGCACAAGGTGTGCAATACTCAGAGACATGGCCAAGGTAAGAAAGGCTGAAAGACGACCACCACTGAACAAGACACACAAGCTGAAACGTCAAGACTGGGCCAAGAAATATCTCAAGACTCAAATTACGGGTGTCCTTTGTGGTTACATTGGATGGGCACTGTTTTCCACCCCCCTCTAGGACGCCCTTGGTCTTTTTTGTTTTTCTAAACAACGGACGAAGCCTGAGCGTAACAGGCGACTATTGATGACATGAGCCTGAGCATATCAGGCAACCTGATAACGTGGGGAGACAAAGACTGAGCGGCGTGACAGAGGACCAGAGAGTGAGGCAAGAAGAACGTGACGGGAGACATGAAGTGAGGGGAAAACAAGATATATTTTTTTGTAATAATTAAAATTAGACATGTCGAGGGGTGATGAAAAACACTAAGTGAGATGAGGAGGAAAGAACAGAATGAGGAAGAGATGAAGGTTTAAAGGAAAACAAAACAGGCACATAAATAAAAAAGTTTAAAAAATAATATTTTTATTTACTTAAAAAGACTCCAGGTGAAGCCAAGGCTAACGAGACCACCATGAAGCGCCAGGACGGCCCTGACCTTCAAACAAACTACCTTGGGGCAGGGTAGAAACTCTGTAAGCTGCAGAGCATCGCATATGAAAAAGGCACTGGTACAACTCAAAAGGACCTCTGGAAGCTGTGAGGCATCTCACCAGTAAAAACCGCAGAGCGTCTCATGTGGACAGGACACCAGTGTAGTCTGCAGAGCAACTCACAGCGACCTGGCACCTCTGTAAACTGCAGCGCATACATAAGCTCAGAACATTTGTGTAACAGAAGCAGCAGCTGGCAGTGCGATTTAAAGTGGTGACATCCATCAAAAAACAAAAATAACACCCATTTTACCCCTGCCCATGCTACTGCCGACCAGCAAGAGCCTCCAGTGGGAGACCTGCAGTGTGGCGCATGAAGCGGCAGAGGGCGCCCGCAAGCGTGCTCCTGTCGGCTGCCAGGCCAGCTGTAGTAGGGGCGAGCACGTCGGTGCGCTCCACGGTGGAACGCACGCTACAAGCGGAGGCACGAACCCCGGCAGAGAGAAGTAGGTAGTAAGGGGGCTGCAGTCAGCGCGACCAAGCCAAAGGGGTAAGTGGTAGGGAAAAAAAACTAATGCAAAATGGGGGTTGAACTGGCCACTTACCCCTGACGAACGGCGTGTACTGGCGCAGAAAGACAGCGGCGATAGCCAGAATGGCTATAGAGGGAGACGAAGAGGCGGCTCCTCCTACCCCGGAAGCACGAGAGAGACGCGTGCCAGGGTGAGGGAGCCGGTGAATAAATGGGGCAGACGCCCCTCCCACAAATGCAAGCTGAACTTCAGCCTTCCTAATATATACAGTACAGACCAAAAGTTTGGACACACCTTCTCGTTCAAAGTGTTTTCTTTATTTTCATGACTATGAAAATTGTAGATTCACACTGAAGGCATCAAAACTATGAATTAACACATGTGGAATTATATACATAACAAACAAGTGTGAAACAACTAAAAATATGTCATATTCTAGGTTCTTCAAAGTAGCCACCTTTTGCTTTGATTACTGCTTTGCACACTCTTGGCATTCTCTTCATGAGCTTATTAAATCCCACTTATTAAACCTGACAGGGCACACCTGTGAAGTGAAAACTATTTCAGGGGACTAACTCTTGAAGCTCATCAAGAGAATGCCAAGAGTGTGCAAAGCAGTAATCAAAGCAAAAGGTGGCTACTTTGAAGAACCTAGAATATGACATATTTTCAGCTGTTTCACACTTGTTTGTTATGTATATAATTCCACTTGTGTTAATTCATAGTTTTGATTCCTTCATAGTCATGAAAATAAAGAAAACTCTTTGAATGAGAAGGTGTGTCCAAACTTTTGGTCTGTACTGTATATATAGCCTTAAGGTCTAAAATTCTCATGCAGACTAGAATGAAATAAACTATTGCTGTCAGGAAGAAAACGGGTCTCACCATGTCAAACAACTATTGCAAGATTTGACTTAAAACTGAAAATCCACAAAATATCTGAGAATCGTCAAATTTCAGCTAGGTACTAACTGTGCTATCATAGTCAGTAGGATACCTTCAATACGGACTATGACACTTCTTCAGGGCCTCGGGGAGGGTGGGAGGGAGGGAGTGCCAGTGTTGAACTCTTTCTCTTCAAGTCGTGAGAACACTAGATTTTCATGCTGCCAGTTCTGAAAGCTTTTTTCACCTTCCATTTTTGTTAATGGTAACTGTAAAAGTTTCTGAGCTCCCCCTAGTGGTGGCTGCAGGTAGCTGGTATTGTAATGTATTATCTAAAGGGTAGCACTGATTTTGAGTTCTACTGGGAACATTTATGAGTGTATTTATCTTAGTTGTCTGGTGTATATACATTGAGATACTGTCTGACTGCTGTCTCTAACATCATGTCTGAATCTATCTGAAACTAAATCTTTTAAAATCGGAACTACTTGTGTTTTCTCCACCTACTTACCTACCTAAACCTGATGTTTCCTCCTTTTTGTGTAGTACTACCATTTACTCCTGGGTAGCATACCCAATGTCTTGGTGTTATGATTGGCACTGATCTTTCCTCAACCCGCCATTATTCAATCTCTTGACTGCTCATTCCACCCACACCTCAAACACATGTCTAGAATTCGCCCCTTTCTTACTGTAGAATCACAAAAAGTCTCATTATTGACCTGATTCCTTCTCATCTTGATTACTGTAACTCATTACTAATTGGTATCCCCTAAATAATCTATCCTGAATGCAGCAGCCAGGCTAATCCATCTGTCTAATCGCTACTCCGATGCCTCCACCCTGTGTAAGTCGTTGCACTGGTTACCCATGCAGTATAGAATTCAATTTAAACTACTCATTCTCACCTACAAGGTTCACCACTCCGCTCCCACCCTCCCATCTCATTTCTGTCTATTATCCAGGCTGTGCTGTCTATTCTTCCAATTGATTCATCTTTAAAATCCACCATAATCCAAAACTCTCACTCCCATCTTCAAGACTCCTCCTGAGCAGTAGAGATGGCCCGAACTATCCGACGGCGAACAGTTCCCGGCGAACATAGCTTGTTCGCGTTCGCCTCTGCCGGGCGAACACATGCGATGTTCGGTCCGCCCCCTATACATCATCATTGAGCAAACTTTGACCCTGTACCTCACAGTCAGCAGACACATTCCAGCCAATCAGCAGCATACACTCCCTCCCAGACCCTCCCACCTCCTGCACAGCATCCATTTTAGATTCATTCTGAAGCTGCAGTCTTAGTGAGAGGAGGGAGACTGTAACTGCTGCTGATTTAATTGGGAAATCGATAGCTAGGCTAGTGAATTCAGTGTCCACTCCAGTCCTGAAAGACTCATCTGATCTCTGCTGTAAGGACAGCGTCCTGACAGCACCCCAAAAAGCCCTTTTTAGGGCTGCAACATTAGTCTGCTTTTTTTTTTTCCTTTATATACATATTGCAGTTGCCTGGCCTGCCTGTGTGTGAGGAGCTGCAGGCCCACAGACTGTAGTGTGCCCACTGCCAGTGCTCACCCCTGTCATTCCGTGTGGCACAGGACTTTGCTTAAAAAAAGGCACTTAATTTTTACACTTTAATCTAAGGTTAGTTGCCTGCCAGTGTGTGTCAGGCTGACTTCCACTGACTGTAGTGTGCCCACTGCCAGTGCCCACCACTCATACCGGCTGGCACAGGACTTTGCATAAAAAAGGCATTTAATTTTTACACTTTAGTGTAATTTCAGCTGCTTGCCTGCTGCTAGTGTGTGTCAGGCCGACTTCAACTGACTGTAGTGTGCCCACTGCCAGTGCCCACCCCTGTCATCCCGTGTGGCACAGGACTTTGCTTAAAAAAAAGGCACTTCATTTTTACACTTTAATCTAAGGTTAGTTGCCTGCCAGTGTGTGTCAGGCCGACTTCAACTGACTGTAGTGTGCCCACTGCCAGTGCCCACCCCTGTCATCCCGAGTGGCACAGGACTTTGCTTAAAAAATAGGCACTTAATTTTTACACTTTAATCTAAGGTTAGTTGCCTGCCAGTGTGTGTCAGGCTGACTTCCACTGACTGTAGTGTGCCCACTGCCAGTGCCCACCACTCATACCGGCTGGCACAGGACTTTGCTTAAAAAAGGCATTTAATTTTTACACTTTAATGTAATTTCAGCTGCTTGCCTGCTGCTAGTGTGTGTCAGGCCGACTTCAACTGACTGTAGTGTGCCCACTGCCAGTGCCCACCCCTGTCATACCGAGTGGCACAGGACTTTGCTTAAAAAATAGGCACTTAATTTTTACACTTTAATCTAAGGTTAGTTGCCTGCCAGTGTGTGTCAGGCTGACTTCCACTGACTGTAGTGTGCCCACTGCCAGTGCCCACCACTCATACCGGCTGGCACAGGACTTTGCTTAAAAAAGGCATTTAATTTTTACACTTTAATGTAATTTCAGCTGCTTGCCTGCTGCTAGTGTGTGTCAGGCCGACTTCAACTGACTGTAGTGTGCCCACTGCCAGTGCCCACCCCTGTCATACCGAGTGGCACAGGACTTTGCTTAAAAAATAGGCACTTAATTTTTACACTTTAATCTAAGGTTAGTTGCCTGCCAGTGTGTGTCAGGCTGACTTCCACTGACTGTAGTGTGCCCACTGCCAGTGCCCACCACTCATACCGGCTGGCACAGGACTTTGCATAAAAAAGGCATTTAATTTTTACACTTTAGTGTAATTTCAGCTGCTTGCCTGCTGCTAGTGTGTGTCAGGCCGACTTCAACTGACTGTAGTGTGCCCACTGCCAGTGCCCACCCCTGTCATACCGACTGGCACAGGACTTTGCTTAAAAAATAGGCACTTAATTTTTACACTTTAATCTAAGGTTAGTTGCCTGCCAGTGTGTGTCAGGCTGACTTCCACTGACTGTAGTGTGCCCACTGCCAGTGCCCACCACTCATACCGGCTGGCACAGGACTTTGCTTAAAAAAGGCATTTAATTTTTACACTTTAATGTAATTTCAGCTGCTTGCCTGCTGCTAGTGTGTGTCAGGCCGACTTCAACTGACTGTAGTGTGCCCACTGCCAGTGCCCACCCCTGTCATACCGAGTGGCACAGGACTTTGCTTAAAAAATAGGCACTTAATTTTTACACTTTAATCTAAGGTTAGTTGCCTGCCAGTGTGTGTCAGGCTGACTTCCACTGACTGTAGTGTGCCCACTGCCAGTGCCCACCACTCATACCGGCTGGCACAGGACTTTGCATAAAAAAGGCATTTAATTTTTACACTTTAGTGTAATTTCAGCTGCTTGCCTGCTGCTAGTGTGTGTCAGGCCGACTTCAACTGACTGTAGTGTGCCCACTGCCAGTGCCAACCACTGATACCGGGTGGCACAGTAGCTTGCCGATAAATAAGGCATTTAATTTTTAGACAGTAGTCTAAATTCAGTTGCTTGCCTGCTGCCAGTGTGTGTCAGGCCCGCTTCCACTGACTGTAGTGTGCCCACTGCCAGTGCCAACCACTGATACCGGGTGGCACAGTAGCTTGCCGATAAATAAGGCATTTAATTTTTAGACAGTAGTCTAAATTCAGTTGCTTGCCTGCTGCCAGTGTGTGTCAGGCCCTCTTCCACTGACTGTAGTGTGCCCACTGCCAGTGCCAACCACTCATACCGGGTGGCACAGTAGCTTGCCGATAAATAAGGCATTTAATTTTTACACTTTAGTGTAATTTCAGTTGCTTGCCTGCTGCCAGTGTGTGTCAGGCCCGCTTCCACTGACTGTAGTGTGCCCACTGCCAGTGCCAACCACTGATACCGGGTGGCACAGTAGCTTGCCGATAAATAAGGCATTTAATTTTTAGACAGTAGTCTAAATTCAGTTGCTTGCCTGCTGCCAGTGAGTGTGTCAGGCCCTCTTCCACTGACTGTAGTGTGCCCACTGCCAGTGCCAACCACTCATACCGGGTGGCACAGTAGCTTGCCGATAAATAAGGCATTTAATTTTTACACTTTAGTGTAATTTCAGTTGCTTGCCTGCTGCCAGTGTGTGTCAGGCCCGCTTCTACTGACTGTAGTGTGCCCACTGCCAGTGCCAACCACTGATACCGGGTGGCACAGTAGCTTGCCGATAAATAAGGCATTTAATTTTTAGACAGTAGTCTAAATTCAGTTGCTTGCCTGCTGCCAGTGTGTGTCAGGCCCGCTTCCACTGACTGTAGTGTGCCCACTGCCAGTGCCAACCACTGATACCGGGTGGCACAGTAGCTTGTCGATAAATAAGGCATTTAATTTTTACACTTTAGTGTAATTTCAGTTGCTTGCCTGCTGCTAGTGTGTGTCAGGCCGACTTCAACTGACTGTAGTGTGCCCACTGCCAGTGCCAACCACTGATACCGGGTGGCACAGTAGCTTGCCGATAAATAAGGCATTTAATTTTTAGACAGTAGTCTAAATTCAGTTGCTTGCCTGCTGCCAGTGTGTGTCAGGCCCGCTTCCACTGACTGTAGTGTGCCCACTGCCAGTGCCAACCACTGATACCGGGTGGCACAGTAGCTTGCCGATAAATAAGGCATTTAATTTTTAGACAGTAGTCTAAATTCAGTTGCTTGCCTGCTGCCAGTGTGTGTCAGGCCCTCTTCCACTGACTGTAGTGTGCCCACTGCCAGTGCCAACCACTCATACCGGGTGGCACAGTAGCTTGCCGATAAATAAGGCATTTAATTTTTACACTTTAGTGTAATTTCAGTTGCTTGCCTGCTGCCAGTGTGTGTCAGGCCCGCTTCTACTGACTGTAGTGTGCCCACTGCCAGTGCCAACCACTGATACCATCTCCCCGTTCGAAAAATCTATTCAATAAATGGCACCCAGATTGGGGACGTTAGAGGGATTAAACTGATGAGAATAGTACTACAGAAAATACCACTCATATCGGGTGTGACAGTAAATTGCACGGCGCAGACGCAGTCACCGTGGATAAAAACAAAGGGGAGGGAGCCAGCGTTTTTTTAACCATCTCCCCGTTCGAAAAATCAATTCAATTGACCTTTCGGGGACCCTTGGTGTTGTACGTGGCTGGGTGGAGGAAGAAACCTTCAATGACATCACCGGGACGTGGCTAGCTTGGTATCCAACCTTGTGCAAATGGGGAGTTTGCGGTTGTGCAAATGAACTGTTTGCGGTGCATTAAAAGGGGAGTTTGGTCTGTCAATGTCTGTGATGCGGGCGTAACCCTTACACTACCTGATCGATACAACATCATACCTGATCGTATACACACACTGGATGTTTTAAAGCACGTTATTCCAAACAATTTAGGAATGTTAGTTGATTTATGCCCTTTATGGATTAAAACCCGACTCTGCGTCCACTACGTAATTTTCCATGGGAGTTTTGCCATAGATCCCCCTCCGGCATGCCACAGTCCAGGTGTTAGACCCCTTGAAACAACTTTCTCATCACTATTGTGGCCAGAAAGAGTCCCTGTGGGTTTTAAAATTCGCCTGTCTATTGAAGTCTATGGCGGTTCGCCCGGTTCGCCAGTTCGCGAACATTTGCGGAAGTTCGCGTTCGCTGTTCGCGAACTGAAAATTTTATGTTCGCGACATCACTACTGAGCAGCACCAGTTCTCTGGAATGCTCTACCTCAAGCAATTAGATTAATTGCCAACTCCTACAGTTTTTGTCACTCCCTAAAAGCACATCTCTTTAGAGTGGCCTCTTACAGCCCCTAATCTAAGGCCTGTATTACACCAACAGATTATCTGCCCAATATCTGTCCAATTTATTTTTCATTTATTTTAGACACATATATCGCTTCTATATTCCGCAACACTTTACAGACATTATCATCACACTGTCACTAATGGGGCTCAGTGTGGGAGCAGCAGGCTCGGACTGGACCACAGGGGTAGAGGTGAATTCCCCGGCGGGCTCCTGAGCAAGGTGGGACCCTAGTCTCCCACCCCCTACACAAGTAGCCCATAACACAGTAGACTTACTGCACTACATACATATATTCAATGTACAGCACCTCAACCACCCTATGTTCATATATAAAACTTGATATATTATTAAAGAAACTCCCCCGTTTATTATTATAGAGACAATCAGATAGCTGACATGACTTCTAGGTATAGAGGAAAGCTAGCCAGTATCCTCTTTTCGCTAGGACCTACCTTCTCAAAGTTGCTGCAGGGACACTCATATTCAATCATCTGGTAGCATCTTGCTGCTGTTTGAGCAGATAATATTTGAATGTATCCTTACGGTGGGCCCCCAAAATAAATTTTACTGGTAGGTTCTAGGCACCCCAGTCCAACACTGGTGGGAGGAAAACTGCGAAAACATGAGGAGAACATACAAATTCCATACAGATGTTGACTTTGGTCAGATTTGAACCTAGGACCCCAGTGATGCAAGGCATCAGTGCTAACCACTGAGCCACCATGCTGTCTGATCAGAGCAATAATTGGTGTGCATATAACAAAAGATCTGTGTGTGTAATTGGACATCTGACCAATGATTGGTCAGACAATCTGTCATATAATCTGTTGGTGTAATACAGGCCTAACTCTTCTGCATTCAAACCCTTCAAACTCAATCTTAGAACCTGATCCATCATCAGACAATATCCACTACACTCCATGCACTCACAAGCTCTACAGATATTGGCTGGTGCCTGGCTGATGCAGCTTTATATCTATTCCCCTATTGTGATAAGATGGCTGGACAATTGTACAAAATAAGTACTTCTTACCATTTGTGTTGCTCCTATCTCCTCATAGATGGTAACCTTTTGTGAGCCAGGCTCTCACTCCTCTTGTTTTAATTGTAGACTTGTTTGCTGGTAGGTAATGTATGATTTTGTTTGTACATGACTCCTCTGATTGTAAAGTGCTGCGGAATATGTCAGCACAAAGATGATGATTATTAATATTATTATTAATAAAAAAAAAAATATTAATCAGTATCAGAGTTATGCTTTGCATTGTGTGTTGCCTGGGAGTGATTGACCCAAGCAAAGTGGGAAACTGAGGAGCGTTACAGAAAGTTAGTCGTGGTTCTGCCTGTCCACTCCATTCTACTACCCTCAAATAAACCTGGTTCTTTTTAGTATCTATTTTTTATTTTCTATTTTATTTAAACAAAGTTTCATCAGGATATATTCCCGTCTGCCATTATAATGCAGTTCCCATTTCGCTTCAAAAACTCCATCACATGAATAAGCCAAAAATGTCTCAGATAGGAATTCTCTTTTAAAATCAGTGATAAAAATCTGTCTGCAGCTATCACAAGAGGAAGGGACCATGGCACTAGGGCGAGTGCTGCAACCTCTTCTTTGGCCTGTGATGTTACATCCATTGGTCATGGTCACATCAGCTCAGCCTATTTAACTGAATGGTATTGAGCTTCAATACCAAGCTTAGCCGCTATATTATGCGCGGTGCTATGCTTGGGATATGAAAAGACAGCAGCACTTGTCTGAGCAGGGGTGCACCTAGCTTTTCTGCTGCCTGAGGCAAAAACTGAAACGGTGCTCCCCCCTCCCCAATGCCAATTTCTTAACCTAACCCCTTCCCTTCTGCCCATGGCCTTTTGGCTGCTCCTCTCTTGCCCCACCTAGTGCTGCCTGAGGCGATCTCCTCACCTGGCCTCATTGGTGATGGACCCCTGTGTCTGAGGACTGCAGCCCCTTCGAGGCTGTCAGGAGTCGAACTTCAATCAATCAAATATTTATGACCTATCCTGAGGATACAATAAACAAAGTAAACCATGCTCCAAGTAAAAGGTAGCCAATCGAAGGTTGTGGTCAGTGCCAGCCTACCAATGGGATAAGTCCACATCAACCATGTACGGTCCAAAGCAAGAAGAGGGAAGGCAGTAGACGGATCCAGAAAGTTCAGTATATGTGAATTCAAAGGGTCACTGAGTTATCAGCAAACTTTGATATGTCATAGAGGCATGTCAAAAGTTTTGATCAGTGGAGGTCTGGGTGCTAAGACTCCAACTGAACGCTAGACATATTGCACTCTCTCTCCTCACTGCAGAAGATGGAAGTGAGACAGACCCGTAGACTTTCTGTTGAGCCTATCTCCTGCAGCAAGGAGAGTGACCATGATGTGTGAGCACTTCTCTCTCCTCGTTCAAGAAATCAGTGGGGGTCTCAGCAAAAGTCTTCTGAAAACTCAGTGACCCTTTAATCGATTATATCCTTTTTCAAGCTATAGTGTATCTGTCCAAAACATCTCATATCCTAGATTATAGTGAACTTTCTGTATCCGTCTGCTGCCTTCCCAATACTATCCCTATTGGCAAATGGCTGAATTCATGTGTTGCATTTTTTTTCAAGAATGACAAGAAAAGTGTTTTCTGTGTTTTATTTTAGGTACTGTACGCAGCAAATTAGGTACTGTATGCAGCAAGTGAATATGTATTCAGGATCAATTAGCAGATTTTAGAACTGGATCTGTGAGCAAAATAGCAGTCATATCTGAGCGATCCTATAGAAATGTCTTTTTTGTGCGGTAATGTGTTCAATGTAAATGTGATTGTTAATGTATAAAAGTGTTTCCTTCTGTTCTGCCGTATACCTACTCATGCCTAGTATTTGAATTAAATTCATTCAAATGATATCTTGTTATTAGTGCTCATCCATATCTAATTAGTCTATTAATGTGGAATCATGCTCGCATCCTAATTGCATTCTAGCGTCTTTAAGTGATTGAAGAAGTATAAACCAGAGATTATAATTGCAAAAGGTGATAATTAAAAGACTGCCAAAGCATTCTTTCATTTGTAATATACTTAAAGGGGTTGTCCAGTTTAAGGTTGAGAGAGCTTGCAAATGCTAAAATACCGTATAATCACCAGTTTGAGTCCAGAAATTGGCCACTGTGGCCACGTGCTTAGACTGGAAGTTAATAGAGACTGACGGATACCAGAGAAGTGGTGGCGGCGCTTAAACAGCTGTGTTATATATTTCACGGGCTCACAGACTTTTTTTTATACTGTAGTTAAATACTGGACAATCCCTTTGAACAACCTGCTAACAAATGATGAATTGTGAGTTAGAAATTTACCTTAACAGGGTTTTCTGGGATTACCATTGTGTTAATATATATGTTCATATTGTCACTTACTTCCACATACTTTTTTTTCAGTTTGGACTCTCCCGCCCCGTTTTCACCATGTAAGCATCCTGTATGTACCACTTCCTGTTGCCGTATCCAACCAAACCCATGATGCACTTCTCTTTCCTCTACCAAAGCTCCAGCACTGAGATATATATATATATATATATATATATATATATATATATATTAATTAGAGATGAGCACATTTTAAAAAAATTTGATTAGCCGGTTCACCGAATTTTTTGGTAAAAGTAGCTTAGATCCGAATTTATTTTGTACTGAAATATGACACTGAACGCTTTCACCACATATAATTTCAGAAATGAAATGCATATATATTTTTCCTTTTTGGACTGAAATAGGCCACTAAACACTTTCAAGACATATAACTGCCGAAGTATACTGAGAACATATTTTTCTTTTTGTACTGAAATACAAAATAACACATATAACCGCCGCACTGACTGACTGCTACCGCCGCTACTTCCGTGAACCACTGCACCACTACTTCCCGGGCAGGTAGGCTGTTGCAAAGCAGGAGGTCTACGCCAGGCACGGTTGGCTCCTGATCTCCCACTGCTGCCACCCTGCTGTCTCCCAGCCATGCTTTCAACACATATAACCGCCGACGTGAACTGAGAATATATTATTCTTTTTGTACTGAATTTGGCCAGTAAACGCTTACAGCAGAAATACGGATGGAGTACAGTTAACACTCCTGTTTTCTGAGATTTCTAAGCAAACATCTTCAATTGCTTTTCAATGGCTTTTGTCTCAAGATAACGCGATGAGTTAAGAGCTGGAGTGCTAACCCTGCTACATCTGTAAATGCACCAGGGAAGTGCATATATATTTTTCTTTCTGTACTGAAATAGGCCACTAAACCCTTTTGCCACAAATAACTGCACCAGTGAAGTGCGTATGTTTTTTTCTTTCTGTACTGAAATAGGTCACTAAACCATTTTGCCACAAATAAGTGCACCAGTGAAGTGCGTATATATATATTTTTATTTCTATAATGAAATAGGCCACTAAACACATTTGCCACAAATAAGTGCACTAGTGAAGTGCGTATATTTTTTTCTTTCTATAATGAAATAGGGCACTAAACCGTTTTGCCACAAATAACTGCACCAGTGAAGTGCGTATATTTTTTATTTTTATAATGAAATTGGCCACTAAACGCTTTTGCCACAAATAAGTACACCAGTGAAGTGCGTATATAAGTGCGTATATATTTTTATTTCTGTACGCTTTTAACACATATAACCACCGACGTGAACTGAGAATATATTTTTCTTTCTGTACTTAAATAGGCCAGTAGACGCTTTTACCAGAATTAACTGCAACAGTGCAGTGCATATATATTTTTCTTTTTGCACTGAAATACGCCCCTATCCGCTTTCACCAGAAATAACTGCAGAAGTGAACTGAGAATATATTTTTCTTGTTGTGCTGAACTACGCCCCTATACGCTTTCACCAGAAATAACTGCTGAAGTGACCTTAGAATATATTTTTCTTGTTGGGCTGAAATAGGCCACTATACACTTTGACCAGAAAATAATTAAAGAGTGAAGTGCGTATATATTTTTCTTGTAGTACTGAACTACTCCCCTATACACTTTTACCAGAAATAACTGCAATGGTGTAGTGCGTATACATTTTTCTTTTTTTTAATGAAATATGCTCCTATACGCTTTCACCAGAATTAACTGCAAAAGTGCAGTGCATATCTATTTTTCTTGTTGTACTGAAATAAGCCCCTATACGCTTTCAACAGAAATAACTGCAGAAGTGAACTGAGAATATATTTTTCTTGTTGTACTGAACTACGCCCCTATATGCTTTCACCAGAAATAACTACAGAAGGAAAATGCGTATATATTTTTCTTGTTGTACTGAATAAGATACTAAGATATAAGACACTAAAGGCTTTTCAACATAACACTTGCAGCCAAATAACAAATAGCTGGAATGACAAAGCTGTCTAATGACTATTTGGATCCCCAAATAATCGTCCCCTGCACTTGTAAATCACTTTCCTATCAATGTCCCTCGGATCAAATTCCACCTCGTCAGCTTCGATTCACTCATCTCTAATATATATATATATATATATATATATATATATCTATATATATATATATCTATTACTTTTTTTTTTTTTTTTTTTTTATGATTTTTTTTCTAAAAAATGTACCTCATGTACCTCAATGACAGCCCTAATACGGCTCCTCACAAAACAGAGCCATAATATAGCTGAGTGTATGAGCCGTAAACGTAATTTGTAATCCAGACAAATCTGCTGACTCGTTAGGGGATTGAATATTTTTGCAAGGCACTGTGGCGTTTACCTTATAATTTATTACATATTATTTTGTGACATAAATTTAACAGCAATTTCTTCAAATAAAAGAAGGAATCTTTTCTGTGCACTAAAGAACAGGCCAATATGAGTAAATCATACTGGACAAATGGAAATTGCTCTAGTTAAGATGAGAGCTTTGTGTGTTAACTCTTTATTATGACTATATTTCTGTGTTACAGTTGTTCTTTCTATGACTTATATAAGGAGACTGTGGGCAGATTCTGGAGCCAGTGTATCAAGATATGGAAGTCTTATAAAACTCACCAACCCAAATTAGAAAATTACAGGCTGGCTTCTGCAAGCAAATACTTGTCGCAGGGGTAATGTATCACCCATATGTAAAGTCACGGGTCATTGTCTGCAGCACCCAAGTGGCCCATGTCAAATTGGATATTAATATGGGGAGGTCAGAGGACACAATGGCAGGGATCAAGTAAGGCCTCT
Organism: Bufo bufo; assembly: GCF_905171765.1. Lineage (NCBI taxonomy): Eukaryota > Metazoa > Chordata > Amphibia > Anura > Bufonidae > Bufo > Bufo bufo. Next base: position 171,204,932 of record NC_053396.1, on the reverse strand, counting down.
TTCACACGGGCGTTGCGGGAAAAGGTGCGGGTGCGTTGCGGGAACATGCGTGATTTTTCCGCGCGAGTGTAAAACATTGTAACATGGTTATAAGGGAAAACAATAGCATTCTGAATGCAGAATGCATAGTAAAATAGCACTGGAGGGGTTAAAAAAAAATAAAAAAAATATTTAACTCACCTTAATCCACTTGCTCGCGCAGCCCGGCATCTCTTCTGTCTTCATCTTAGCTGTGTGCAGGAAAAGGACCTGTGGTGACGTCACTCCGGTCATCACATGGTCCGTCACATGATCTTTTACCATGGTGATGGATCATGTGATGACCGGAGTGACGTCACCACAGGTCATTTTCCTGCACACAGCTAAGATGAAGACAGAAGAGATGCTGGGCTGCGCGAGCAAGTGGATTAAGGTGAGTTAAATTATTATAATTTTTTTTTTAACCCCTCCAGCCCTATTGTACTATGCATTCTGTATTCAGATTGCTATTATTTTCCCTTATAACCATGTTATAAGGGAAAATAATAATGATCGGGTCACCATCCCGATCGTCTCCTAGCAACCGTGCGTGAAAATCGCCCCACATCCGCACATGCTTGTGGAAGCTTGGGATTTTCACACAACCCCATTCATTTCTATGGGGCCTGCGTTAAGTGAAGAATGCAAAAAGAGGAGCATGCTGCGATTTTCACGCAACGCACAAGTGATGCGTGAAAATCACCGCTCATGTGAACAGCCCCATAGAAATGAATGGGTCCTGATTCAGTGCGGGTGCAATGCGCGGAATACTCGCCCTTGTGAAAGGGGCCTAAGAATGATTCCCACTGCGGGTCTGCCACCCTGGGCAGTCTACAGAAAAGGTCCCCAGGGCTGAACAACCCTTTGAAGTTTTTTTTTGTCCAAAAGTTATCAACACAGAAACTTGCAACAACAACCAGGAACATTCCCTGTGATGCACAACTGTTGACGTGTTCAATGTGTCACTGGTACTTTGAAGTTTTAAAATTTCAGTGTTGATAACTTTTGAATAACAAGGGATATTGCAAATCTGAATGCGGCAATCGATTTCTGAGAAAATTCTGGTCACTTTATAAAATGCTACATGACTCCTTTCCCATTAGAAAAATGTGACCTTGATCCAATATGGCGGCTTTCAAGATGGCGGCAATATTCAGGACATAGCCTAAAAGATAAGCCCCATCCACCCATTACTTGCTCGGATATTCAAATATTTCATTTTTGGTTCTGAAATAAAAGACTTTTGACTCACCCTGTATTTTCCTAACTACATAAAGAGTAGAATAAAAAGGCAAAATCCAATAACACTTGTTCTGCAAGCATGTCTAGACATGGGTCAGAAGATAACATCTAAGTAGAGCATGAGGTGGGACCACAGCTGATTTCAAGAACAAAGTGGCTACAGGCAGTTTTGAACCGGTCCAGCACAAAAAAGCTATTTTTAGGACTTACAGTTCATAAACCCAGTATGATAATTAAATTAAGTCATCTTTTGCTGAGTCTTTGAAGTCCATTATGGTGTGTTAACCTGAGCTCCAGCACAATTGTGTACTGTACAGAGATCATCTATTCTAATAGGTACTAGTTTTAAGGGAGTCTTCCGGATAGCATACTGGAGTTGGCTTTTTTAAAATACTTTTTATTAGTTTGATTTTTGACTCCCCTCATGAATTAGGAGGAACTACAAACGTAATTTTTTTTCCAGGGAGCAGCTTATTTAAATTTGTGCTCACTGCTAGCTTATGCCGAATAATAAACTTTGTATAATATGCCCAGATTACCAGGCAGTTTAAACTGTCCTTTTTACATTCTGGGAAGGATTGCCACTCTTCAAAGACACACAGCAAGACAAAGTACATAGAACAATATCTTGCTATACCAGCAATAAATACTATTAAAGGACAGGGTGTTGCCATCATTATCGATCTGAAGAAGTAGGGAAATTTCTTACTTGCAGAGCCTCCCCTACATACCAGCCTACACACAAACACATAGTATTCATATTAAATGTAACATAAAATACATATTTCACCCAGAAATAGTACAGCTGTACAGTTGCACACACATAGGACCCCTAGTCCATATATATATATATATATATATATATACACACTCACCTGAAGAATTATTAGGAACACCATACTAATACGGTGTTGGACGCCCTTTTGCCTTCAGAACTGCCTTAATTCTACGTGGCATTGATTCCACAAGGTGCTGAGAGCATTCTTTAGAAATGTTGGCCCATATTGATAGGATAGCATCTTGCAGTTGATGGAGATTTGAGGGATGTACATCCAGAGCACGAAGCTCCCGTTCCACCACATCCCAAAGATGCTCTATTGGGTTGAGATCTGGTGACTGTGGGGGCCATTTTAGTACAGTGAACTCATTGTCATGTTCAAGAAACCAATTTGAAATTATTCGAGCTTTGTGACATGGTGCATTATCCTGCTGGAAGTAGCCATCAGAGGATGGATACATGTTCTCATTCTGTTTACGCCAAATTCGGACTCTACCATTTGAATGTCTCAACAGAAATCGAGACTCATCAGACCAGGCAACATTTTTCCAGTCTTCAACAGTCCAATTTTGGTGAGCTCGTGCAAATTGTAGCCTCTTTTTCCTATTTGTAGTGGAGATGAGTGGTACCCGGTGGGGTCTTCTGCTGTTGTAGCCCATCCGCCTCAAGGTTGTGCGTGTTGTGGCTTCACAAATGCTTTACTGCATACCTCGGTTGTAACGAGTGGTTATTTCAGTCAACGTTGCTCTTCTATCAGCTTGAATCAGTCGGCCCATTCTCCTCTGACCTCTAGCATCCACAAGGCATTTTTGCCCACAGGACTGCCACATACTGGATGTTTTTCCCTTTTCACACCATTCTTTGTAAACCCTAGAAATGGTTGTGTGTGAAAATCCCAGTAACTGAGCAGATTGTAAAATACTCAGACCGGCCCGTCTGGCACCAACAACCATGCCACGCTCAAAATTGCTTAAATCGCCTTTCTTTCCCATTCTGACATTCAGTTTGGAGTTCAGGAGATTGTCTTGACCAGGACCACCCCCATAAATGCATTGAAGCAACTGCCATGCGATTGGTTGACTAGATAATTGCATTAATGAGAAATAGAACAGGTGTTCCTAATAATTCTTTAGGTGAGTGTATATATAAGAGGAAAATGATGGCGGCACTGGAAAGAAATGCTGGCGGGTGCTAAGTCCAGGGATGTCGCTGCTTACCCCATGTAGATAAAGACGAAAAGCGGACAGCTCTCCAAGTAAAAAAGCAATTGGTGTTTATTCACCCATGTGGAAGGCAACGTTTCAGCTCATACAAGAGCCTTTCTCAAGCAATGAACACAGTGCATCATGGGGTATATATAGTCCAACCCCCATTACATCATAATAAAATCAATCAACATTATATGCAGAAATAAAGTGCAAATAATGCATAAACAATTCATAAATACATACAAAGTGTGCACAGCTCATGTGTGGACAACCCACAACAACATTAAATCATGTGTACAGTAAGAGGCATATGAGATATACCATAAAGTGCAATAAACAATAAACGAATACATATGTTCATCATTATCAATGTGGGAGGAGAGATGTGATGCAATGATACAGAGAGAAAGTGGTGACATACCCCATATGGTCCTCTGTGTCACACACGCCAGTAACCGCCGAATCCGGCGTTCAGGTCTACACACTGCGCAGGCGCCAAGTTGCGTCAAAGGCCCACGGCATGACATCACCACGTTCCGATGCGGGAGCATGCGCACCAATGTTAGGCCGCTCTATCGGCCATTTCACAATAGATAAAAGCCTCCTACTATCGTGTGTGCGCATGTCCATGTGTATAATGGACAGGACAGCGCATTGCGGAGAATATTCCGCGTTCTGTGGCATGGATATACTGGAGACAGGGGGGGAGGCTGCAACTCGTTAGAGACACAGATCCTCAACCCCTATGGGCATAATGTGACGGCAACCACGACGGAGCTCGCCATGCCCACCTACACAGAGCCCACCAAATCTCCCCAATACCCACTGTAACGGATCTCCTGGCACCCGACCGAGTACCTCCGTTGATAGATGCTCCTAGTGCTTTCCGAGGACTCCAAGCACTCCACTTGACACCGTACGCACTGCAGACCCCACGAACCGCCGAAGCTTGGTTGAGGTCTCGCCATCTCCTACCCACCCTGGACCTACGACAAGGCTCCAGGCTCCAGTGGGTGAACCTCTCCTAAAACCAGAGAGCAGGAACAGCTCTTAAAAGAGCTAGTAGTTATAGCCAGGGGAGTATAGCAAATCTCCCAGCGTATAGCAATCCCCAGCGTTGATCAGTTACCCAAACATCAGCCTCAACATGATAAAGGGTAAAACAGGAACACTTTATTGAGGGCTACCCGCCCGTATTTATGCAGGTCCCCATCTGGTGGACACGCCCCTAGGGGACCAGAATGAAGACTGTGACACAGGACAGATATGCAGCACTGCAGGATGCACAGACACAACACATCCCCACAATGCATCATGGTTTCCTCCTCTCTGCCCTGGAGACACCCGAGGAGTAATCCAATTATCTCTCAAGACAAAGGGAAATCGCCAATACACATGTGGGGACAACCGGACAGAAATCACCACCCAAACACACAATGTCACTCCCCCACAGCAAACACAGACATTTAACATATTCCCAGATAGCTCAAGTCTGAGTGCATATCATTAGGTGAATGGCACTCAGAATACACAAATACAATACAATTAGCTATCTGGGTACCCTCACATAACAAAATACAATTGCAAAGACAGATTTAAGCTGTGCGGCCGGTCTGTCTGCTCCTTTAAAGTTAGTATGGGCCATAATCCTGAGGCAAGAGGCTGGTAGCCAGGCCTCTCCAAAACCCAGTGGCGAGGTTGGTTTCGCCACACCCACCCCTAATCATAGACACACAGTAAACTTCAGAGGCTAATCTGTAAAACAAATGTATATTTTGGCACAACTTGGGGTTTAGCAAAGATATTATCAATGGAGTATAATAAACAAAGGCATGTGTGGTCAAGGAAGTTTGTGTCAATATAGCCTTGGGACCAATGTCCGCTTTGACTAATTGATCACGTAGGTTTCTGTATCTGCAATACGAAAATAGTGGAGGAAATCTAAATTCCTGGATCTCACTAAGGCATCCTCCCAGGATTCCCCAATGCCGTTTGATAATACAGTTGATATCCTCACTCTGTTCAGTATATTTGGAGATAAAGGGAATCCTGGTCTGAGACCTGTTGGACACCCTCCTCTCCAAAGTACTGCTCCTATCCAAATCATGGACCCTAGTTATGTGGGAATCAAGTAACTGGGAGGTGTATCCCCTTTTCCGGAATTTTTTTGCCATGGTATTTAGAGATTGATCCACCATTTCTGGTTCAGAAACTATTTGTTTGACCCTAAGGAATTGCGAAAAGGGTAAATACTTAATCATGTTGCGTGGATGGCTACTGTTGAAATATAAGAGGGTGTTTTTATCTGTGGGCTTAGTATACGATTGTGTGTGTAGCTTGCCCTCACTAAACATAACCGTAGTGTCCAGAAACTGTAATTCAGTCTCTGAATGAACCAAAGTGAACTGAAGCTCTTTATTAACACTATTCAAAAATGTATGGAATTTAATCAACTGAGCAACACTACCGGTCCATATGAGGAAGATGTCGTTGATGTATCTCCACCACCGCAGCAAATGGCTGCGGTGGTGGGACGCATAGACGACATCCTCCTCAAAGCACCTCATAAAAATGTTAGCGTAAGTCGGTGCTGCATTCGACCCCATAGCCACGCCTCGTTTTTGCTGAAAAAATGTGTCCTGAAACAGGAAATAGTTGTATCTCAAAATTATCTGTAATAAGTCGATAATGAATGTCTTGTCAGATGTGGTATAAGATGAAGAACCTAGCATATGTTCAATAGCGCTAATACCTAAGTCATGGTCAATTGAGGTATACAAAGACGTAACATCAAAGGATGCCAAGTGGACCTCATGGACACCAGTGACCATCACATTCAATCACATTCAACTTGCAAAGGAAGTCAGTCGTATCCTGTACATACGACTCAGCCCTCATTGCAAAGTGGCATAGAACCTTATCAAGAAACATCGCAATGCTACTAAAAATAGAGTCTGAACCGGACACGATCGGACGTCCGGGAGGGTCACTAAGACATTTGTGCACTTTAGGGAGTATATATAAAACCGGCGTGACCGGATGGTCAACGGTAAGAAATTCACACAAATCATCATCTATAGTGCCCGCCATATTTGCATCAGTCAGACATCTCTTGATAAGTTTTGCTATATCAAATTTAGGGTCAGCCTGAAGAACAGAATAAACATCTGTATCATCAAGCTGACGTTTGACCTCAGCCACAACGAGGGATCACTTCTTAATTGATCCAGTGCCTCAATCTCCAAGCTGGAGAGGTTTGCATGTTTGAGAGCACTGTTGCTACATTTCGACTTATATATTGCTATATCAGATTTTACAGCAGTGATAAATGCATCTACAGAGGGCTCATTGACATATGGGGTAAAGTGACTTTTCAGGGACAGATCGAGGCGTCTCAGGGAGAACTCGCTAGCCTGAGGCGCCGCGATCTGAGTCTTATTTTTGAACCAAACTTTAAGCTTGATTCTGCGGAAAAATGCACATAGATCAGCATCCAAATCAAACCAATTTGAGGAAGACATTGGACAAAAAGAAAGTCCTCTATTTAGAACACTCACTTGAGCTGGGGTGAGTATCCTGGATGACAGATTGATCACTGTCACCTCCTCTTGTTCATTTGTGGTTTGTTGGTCTGTGCTCTGATTTTTTTGTTCCGGGATTTCACAGGTTCTGCGGTGTCTGTGACACCCTCTCCTGGTCCGCCTTCATCTTTTTTTTGTGGATCCAAGCTGTTCCCTAAAAAAAGGGAAGATTGCACAGAGGTTGACTGCATATTCCTTTTCTTCTTCCTTGGGTCTTTAAAATTGAAATTGCTGTTGTCCGACTGCCAGGTATATACAGTCCCTTTTTTGTAATCATCGGAGTCTCGATTCTATTTTGACCTTTTTACTTCCTCTAGCTCCATCTTGGATCGTGTCACATGGGCTGATAAATTATCACAGTATTGCAAATATTCCCTTGGAGACATAGATGCCCGTAATGTGAGGTCAATATCCGTCATGTCACTGACAATGGTGGTTAATTCCTGTTGGAGGTATTGAATGTTCAAAAGAATAAAGTCCAGGAAATATCTATTTGATAAGGCTTCAAATTTTTTACAAAAAGCTATATTGTGGGAAAATTAATTTGGTCTCAAATTGGACCTCATGCCATGAGGTATCCTCTGTACTTTAAAATATTCGCCAAGCGTGGTCATATGCAAGCGTAATGAAGCCGTCTTTTTTGATAAAAATTCACATTTTTTCTTGGGTAGAGGGAGTGTTCAAGAAAGCAGCATCTCCCCCAATGTCATGCAATATACGGTCCTGTGAGTACATAGAGCCACATGGGAAATCAATGTCCGTCATAGTAAAAAATGTCTCAAAAGACAAATGCAATAATAGTCCGTGCTCAGCCACCCAAGCTGTATACAAAAGAGGAAAATGATGGAGGCACTGGAAAGAACAAATGCTGGCGGGTGCTAAGTCCAGGGATGTCGCTGCTTACCCCATGTAGATAAAGACGAAAAGCGGACAGCACTCCAAGTAAAAAAGCAATTGGTGTTTATTCACCCATGTGGAAGGCAACGTTTCAGCTCATACAAGAGCCTTTCTATAGCAATGAACACAGTGCATCATGGGGTATATATAGTCCAACCCCCATTACATCATAATAAAATCAATCAACATTATATGCAGAAATAAAGTGCAAATAGTGCATAAACAATTCATAAATACATACAAAGTGTGCACAGCTCATGTGCGGACAACCCGCAACAACATTAAATCATGTGTACAGTAAGAGGCATATGAGATATACCATAAATTGCAATAAACAATAAACGAATACATATGTGCATCATTATCAATGTGGGAGGATAAATGTGATGCAATGATACAGAGAGAAAGTGGTGACATACCCCATATGGTCCTCTGTATCACACACGCCAGTACACCGCCGAATCTGGCGTTCAGGTCTACACTCTGCGCAGGCGCCAAGTTGCGTCAAAGGCCCACAGCATGAAGTCACCACGTGCCGTTGCGGGAGCATGCGCACCAATGTTAGGTCGCTCTATCGGCCATTTTACAATAGATAAAAGCCTCCTAGTATCGTGTGTGCGCATGTCCATGTTTATAATAGACAGGACAGCGCATCGCGGAGAATATTCCGCATTCTGTGGCATGGATATACTGGAGACAGGGGGGGAGGCTGCAACTCGTTAGAGACACAGATCTTCAACCCCTATGGGCATAATGTGACGGCGACCACGACGGAGCTCGCCGTGCCCACCTACACAGAGCCCACCAAATCTCCCCAATACCCACCACTAATCATAGACACACAGTAAAATTCAGAGGCTAATCTGTAAAACAAATGTATATTTTGGCACAATCGTAGGTCTTCTGAGAGCTCTTTTGTGCAAGGCATCATTCGCATCAGGCAATGCTTCTTGTGAAAAGCAAACCCAGAACTGGTGTTTGTTTTTTTATAGGGCAGGGCAGCTGTAACCAACACCTCCAATCTCATCTCATTGATTGAACTCCAGTTGTCTGACACCTCACTCCAATTAACTCTTGGAGATGTCATTAGTCTAGGGGTTCACATACTTTTTCCACCTGCACTGTGAATGTTTACATGGTGTGTTCAATAAAAACATGGTAACATTCAATTCTTTGTGTGTTATTAGTTTAAGCAGACTGTGATTGTCTATTGTTGTGACTTAGATGAAGATCAGATCACATTTTATGACCAATTTGTGCAGAAATCCATATAATTCCAAAGGGTTTGCATACTTTTTCTTGCAACTGTACATGAATATTATACGGTGGAGAGAAGCCATGGCGAACAGAATACAGACCATCTCTGCAGACTCCTTCCCCCACCTCTTCTGCCTGCCCTGTCAGAGCTGCTTCCTGGATCAAGTTACAACAGCCAGCAAGAAGCTCTAGCTGCTGCAACTTAAAGGAAGACAGGCAGAAAGAGGATGGGAAAGACAGAATCCAACTCTCATTTTGTGCCCCTTCCACATCCCTTTGTTACACTCATGATTATCTATCTGAAGTGACTTGGTTTTTTAAGAAAGAATAAAATCTCTTTCCCTTTAGGCTACTTTCACACTAGCGTTCGGGGCTCCGCTTGTGAGCTCCGTTTGAAGGCTCTCACAAGCGGCCCCGAACGGATCCGTCCAGCCCTAATGCATTCTGAATGGATGCGGATCCGCTCAGAATGCATCAGTCTGGCAGCGTTTGTCCTCCGCTCCGCTCAGCAGATGGACACCTGAACGCTACTTGCAGCGTTCGGGTGTCCGCCTGGCCGTGCGGAGGCAAACGTATCCGTCCAGACTTACAATGTAAGTCAATGGGGACGGATCCGTTTGAAGTTGACACAATATGGCTCAATTTTCAAACGGATCCGTCCCCCATTGACTTTCAATGTAAAGTCAAAACGCATCCGTTTGCATTATCATGATTCATGAACAAAAAAAAAAATATATATATATATTATTTTTTTTTTGTTCATGGTAATGCAAACGGATCCGTTCTGAACGGATGCAAACGTCTGCATTATAGGAGCGGATCCGTCTGATGAAACATCAGACGGACCCGCTCCGAACGCTAGTGTGAAAGTAGCCTTATAGTTATTTGCAATTATGAGCACATTTATAAAGAAAGCAAAATAGAATAAATATATATATTTCTATAGAAAGATACATTTTAAAGTTTGTTGAGCTCTGTAACACCCCAGGCTTCATTTTTTATTGCTTATATTTTATTTGCCCTGCTATATGATTGCTGTTATAGATTTTTTTTTTTATATTTGTTTCTTTTGTTTCCATATATTTTGTTCATATATAAGTGTTATATAAACCCTTCTCTTTCTTAATGCATTTCATAGAGGTTGCTGTTCTAGATGTGTATGATTCTGCTGTCTAACTTGGACTGATAATAAGATTTGAAATATTTTCATTTATATAGTTACTTACTGGTAAATAACATGTGATGGGCTAGTAAACAGAAATGAACAAGTCTCCAGCTATGGCGGCAACAAAATTAAAATTGTAAAAAGGTCATCTAATGCTAATAGCTAATTAGTGTACAGAAGGGACTCTGGGGAATAATTTAGTTGTGTCTGATGTATGTACATCTGGTGCCTATTTACTTATTTGGAGAAAAATTTAAAATTATATTCAGAGAGATAATTAATTGGCTCATGGTATAATGTTTATTAAATGCAAACAACTAATTATTTATTTGGATTATTAACACATATTAAAAAGACACAATTAGTTTGATATTCATATAACTAACTCATAAAATTACAAATACAAGATACAATTACATAAATTGTAAACCAAACTAATAAATAGATCCCAAGTCTTATTTTTTTTTTATTCTTGATACCTTATTGATGCAGTGTTAATAACACATTGGATATCGGGTGCAGTAATAAAAAGTCCATAAATATTGCTTACCCATTTTGCACATACAAACATGTGCTTAAAGTTATTCATAGCATAACATTCAAAGGACACAATGGTGAATTCAAAAGAAAAGATGGACTCATCACAATGCAAACTAGGAATGACAACATGAAAAAACATGTAATATTGAACACCTGAGAATGGGGGCGGATAAGGCAGTCTGGTGTAAATAATTGGATAAATAATTTACAAGAATACATCAAATCATTTTTTGAATTTATCCCCTGGTATTGGGAGCATGTATTCAAAAAGTTTCTCTCAAATATAAGAAGTGCTGCCAATCCTCTCCCCTGTCAGGCTTGGTAACCCTCTAGATGCCAAATAATGAAAAATAATTCAAAGTACCTTCATGATGTGTCAAAAGATGCCCCTTTTGACTTCACAGTGCCCCAGAGAGCAACTGCAAAGGGTTAATTAATGTTAAAAGAGTTAATTTCATGTTACTAAATTAAATCTTGTGATTTGTTATTAAATCATTCATCTTTCTATGCACTGTGTATCTCAAATAATATGTATGTGGAGTTTATGGTTAATATTGGTTGACTGGTTAGGTTGCCAGGGGGATGGATGGGATCTGTTCCCTGGTTATTTAGTTAGTCTACTCTGAGCAGATCTACTGGAAGAAGGTGTATGTTAGAGTTCCTGCAGCCCAGACACAAGTCCAGAGAACCTCTGTCTCTGAGACTACAGCTGACAAAGAAACACCTCTACTACCAGAGTACCCCTTAACTCCATATGGACGGGCTCATTTTCACCTTCAGGACCAGGCCATTTTTTGCAAATCTGACCAGTGTCACTTTATGTGATGATAACTTTAAAATGCTTTGACTTATCCAGGCCATTCTGAGATAATTTTTTCGTCACACATTGTACTTCATGACACTAGTAAAATGGAGTAAAAAAAATAATATTTTTTTTTTTTTAAATACCAAATTTGCCAAACATTTGGAAAAATTAGCAAATTTCCAAGTTTCAATTTCTCTACTTCTATAATACATATTAATACCTACAAAAATAGTTATTACTTTACATTTCCCATATGTCTACTTCATGTTAGGATCATTTTGGGAATGACATTTTATTTTTGGGGGACGTTACAAGGCTTAGAAGTTTAGAAGTAAATCTTGAAATTTCTCAGAAATTTTAAAAAACCAACTTTTTAAGGACCAGTTCAGGTCTGAAGTCACTTTGTGAGGCTCACATAATAGAAAGCACCCAAAAATGACCCCATTATAGAAACTACACCCCTCAAGGTATTCAAAACTGATTTTACAAACGTCGTAAACCCTTTAGGTGTTCCACAAGAATTAATGGAAAATAGAGATACAATTTCAAAATTTCCCTTTTTTGGCAGATTTTCCATTTTAATATTTTTTTTCCAATTACAAAGCAAGGGTTAACAGCCAAACAAAACTCAATATTTATGGCCCTGATTCTGTAGTTTACAGAAACACCCCATATGTGGTCATAAACTGCTGTACGGGCACATGGCAGGGCGCGAAGGAAAGGAATGCCATACGGTTTTTGGAAGGCAGATTTTGATGGACATTTTTTTTTGACACCATGTCCCATTTAAAGCCCCCCTGATGCACCCCTAGAGTAGAAACTCCATAAAAGTGACCCCATCTAAGAAACTACACCCCTCAAGGTATTCAAAACTGATTTTACAAACGTTGTTAACCCTTTAGGTGTTCCACAAGAATTAATGGAAAATAGAGATACAATTTCAAAATTTCACTTTTTGGCCGATTTTCCATTTTAATATTTTTTTCCAGTTACAAAGCAAGGGTTAACAGCCAAACAAACCTCAATATTTATGGCCCTGATTCTGTAGTTTACAGAAACACCCCATATGTGGTTGTAAACTGCTGTACGGGCACACGGCAGGACGCAGAAGGAAAGGAATGCCATACGGTTTTTGGAAGGCAGATTTTTCTGGACTGGTTTTTTGACACCATGTCCCATTTGCACCCCTAGAGTAGAAACTCAAAAAAATGACCCCATTTTAGAAACTACGGGATAGGGTGGAAGTTTTTTTGGTACTAGTTTAGGGTACATATGATTTTTTAATGCTCTATATTACACTTTTTGTGAGGCAAGGTAACAAGAAATAGCTGTTTTTTACACCAATTTTTTTTTTTTACGGTATTCACCTGAGGGGTTAGGTCATGTAATATTTTTATAGAGCAACTTATTACGGACACAGCGATACCTAATATGTATACTTTTTTTTTATTTATGTAAATTTAACACAATGATTTAATTTTTGAAACAAAAAAATCATGTTTTAGTGTTTCCATAGTCTGAGAGCCATAGTTTTTTCAGTTTTTGGGTGATTATCTTGGGTAGGGTATGATCTTTGCGGGATGAGATGATGGTTTGATTGGCACTATTTTGGGGTGCATATGACTTTTTGATCGCTTGCTATTACACTTTTTGTGATGTAAGGTGTAAATGGTTTATTTAGCACAGTTTTTATTTTTAATTTTTTACGGTGTTCATCTGAGGGGTTAGGTCATGTGATATTTTTATAGAGCCGGTCGATACGGACGCGGCGATACCTAATATGTCCACATTTTTTTATTTATTCAAGTTTTACACAATAACAGCTTTTTAAAACAAAAAAAATGATGTTTTAGTGTCTCCATATTCTAAGCCATTTTTTATTTATTTTTTTGTCGATTGTCTCAGGTAGGGGCTCATTTTTTGTGGGATTAGGTGATGGTTAGATTGGAACTATTTTTGTGGGCGTACACCTTTTTGATCGCTTGCTGTTGTAGTTTTTGTGATGTAAGGTGACAAAAAAATTGTTTATTTAGCACAGTTTTTATTTTTATTTTTGAGGGGTTAGGTCATGTGATATGTTTATAGAGCTGGTCGATACAGACGTGGCGATACCTAATATGTCTACTTTTTTTTTTCTTTTTTTTTTTTACCAATTTTCTTTAACTTTATTTGGGGAAAATGACGTTTTCGTTTATTTTTACTTTAAACTTTTAATATTTGGGGGGAAACTTTATTTTTTCAACTTTATTTTTTCGCTTTATTTTTGTCCCACTTTGGGATTTGAACTTTTGGCGGTCTAATCCTTTACAATGCATTCCAATACTTCAATATTGGAATGCATTGGCTGTGTGACAAACTCCCCTCTTTTGAGTTTGCCATGAGTACTCGGAGAGGACTACTTGCCAGCCTCTTACCATGTGATTATGGTACCATGTTGAATGTGCCTGTTTTATGCAATAGCTGCATAGTTATATAGTTTCATGTATTTTGCTGTCTTTTGCTACCATGTGGCTAATGGAGTCTTGCTTCTGTCCTTGGGAGATAAGTGCATCACTTCTCAATTGTATCCAGGACAAAAGACTGTGTAGAACCGGTTTTAGGCAGAAAAGCAATGAGGACAGCCAGGCCAAAGAGACTTTTACTAACTTTTGAACCCCTGGTCTGATTCGTGCCATTTTTTAATATGTTGTTCCCCTGAATGGATTGATTCTGAATATGTATTTGTATAAAGATTGTATGTATATTTTTAAAGTCACAGCATTTGGGTAAAAACTGTATTTTTCCTGCCTATGATAATTATGTTAACCATTGTGTACCATAATTATATCACAGGCAGAGGGGAGGATTTTTATGTGGGTTGTAACCTTTGTGTTATTGGTTAATGTATATTTGTTGTGGGTGTCTCCCTTGCATGGGAGCAGGGCATAAAAGAAAGTGTAGTTTTGAATGCCTGTGGTTGCTTCCAGAAAAGTCTTGTTCCAGCATTCAGCTTTGGCTCATGTATGGACTTATTTGGCGATACCAGCGATATTAGCGATACCAGCGATAATAGCGATTTATTGCTCTGTGGATTATTTGGCTGTGCTATTTCATGGGAAGAAGGCAATACTAGACGGTGACACAGATGATACCGTCACAGGCTGTATGAGTAATACTGTGTGCATGGGGACCCGATGGCACCACCGCGGCCGCCCGCAGGTCTGAATTGACCTGCGGTTTGCGGCGATCTCCGACACGGGGGGGGTCACGGGACCCCCCGGCGCATTTAGCCAAGGTGCCTGCTCAATGATTTGAGCAGGCACCTTGTTCCGATCACCACCCGCCGCGCGGAGGTGATCGGAAATGCACAAGGCGTACAGGTACGCCCTGTGTCCTAAAGAGGTTAAGGAAAGGGATATCAGATAGCTATAGAATGTCCAGAACCATCCAAGCTGTGCTAGATCCCAACAGCAAGGAATTTGCACATTTATGGCAGAAAGACTTTGCTGCTATAAAAAAGGAAATATTGCTGTTGGCACCTACCACACTTTGAGACAGACTGGCTGTCCGTATCTTAAATCGGCACTCTTCAGCTCTGGAGCTGCAGTAAGGGTAAGAACAGGATAGCATGCCTGTGGTTAGTTGTAAAGACTGCACAGTGTTCTTAGAAAGCGAGTCAGGGACTACTACAATTACCATCAGTGTTGCTGCCCATATACAGCTACAGTGATAAGCGGCAGGGGCAATATTCGAATTTGCGATATTTCACGAAAATTTGGGTGAATATTCGTCGTGAATTCGAGAATTCGGAATCTCGTCATTATTTTCTTGATTGCGAAAATCAGCAATTGGAAAATTCGCTATAAATTCGCGATTAGAATATTTGTGAATATGAATATATAGCACTATATTCTAAATATTTGCGAATTCTCGAAATGGCCATATTCGCAATTGGAATATTCACTCTCAACACTATACAGCTATAGAGAGGAGACTACTGTGATTTACTTTGGAACTGTGCCTTTTGCTGCCATATATGCTACTACCCCTATTCTCAATCCAGTAGAGAAAGACTATATTTATTGCAACCAATGTGCTTGGTTATTGACTTCACCTCTTGAAGACCTCCATGCATTAGGTTGTGTTCATGCTACTATTAATGGGGTTTTCTGAGATTTAAATACTGATGACCTATCTTCTGGATAGGTCATCAGTATCTGATTGGTGGGGGAGAGGTTAACAAGATTAAATTTCTCAGAAAAACCTTTTAAGCTAAGCTATTTGGAAAAAAAACTAAGATAACTCTTGGATTTCTTCTGTGGATTTGCAGTTTGGACTGACATGAGTCTGCACATAGATTAACTCCATCCAGGCTAACCTTTTGTGGTTTTTATGTCACTTTTTGATGCTGATTTTACATCCGCATAAAAAAAATTCCATGGCCATATGTACTATAATGAAGATTGCAAAAAAAGGGGGTCAGTCAGCACATTCCAATGTGCAGGTGCATGCTGCCATGGCTAGAAACACAAAGAAAAAAAGATGATGCAAAAGCACTCTGTAAACACAAATAAGTCTACTTTCACACTCGCGTTTTGGCTTTCCGTTTGTGAGATCCGTTCAGGGTTCTCACAAGCGGTCCAAAACGGATCAGTTTGCATTCTAATGTATTCTGAATGGAAAAGGATCCGCTCAGAATGCCTCAGTTTGCATCAGTTCAGTCTCCATTTCGCTCTGGAGGCGGACACTGCTGCTTGCAGCGTTTTGGTGACCGTCTGATGAAACTGAGCCAAACAGATCCATTCTGGCGCACAATGTAAGTCAATGGGGACGGATCTGTTTTCAGTGACACAATCTGGCACAATAGAAAACGGATCTGTCCTCCATTGACTTTCAATGGTGTTTAAGATGGATCCGTCTTGGCTATGTTAAAGATAATACAAACGGATCCGTTCTGGACGGATGCAGACGGTTGTATTATCTGAACGGATCCATCCATGATGGATCCGCACAAAACGCGAGTGTGAAAGTATCCTGAAGTACAATAATGCCCTAATTATAGAAAACATTCTGGTGCTAATGCTATGCTTATATTGCAAATTTGAGATTCTTGGCAAATACATTTTGAACAAAATTATTTAGGCTCGTCTGCCAAACGTCAAGGCGATCTCTAAGACGGGAAACAAACACGAAATCCTACCTGCTATGTGCCAAAATGGGCACCATAAAATTCAGGAAGTGCAGGTTCCACATGCATGCTGGGTCCACTCTGCTTTTTACCATTTTTGGTGCCATAACGGCCTCCATTAAATCCAGGGATGCAGGTACAAACATGCATGCTGAGCCCACTCTATACCTCTCCTGGTGCCAAATGGCTTCCAATAAATACAATGAGAGCAGGCTACAGCTTTATACTTACTCTAATTAAAATCAGCCTATGGGGCAGACAGGCTAGTCAGGGGTGCAAGACCAACTGGAGTCAGCCACACCTCCAGCTCCAGTGCAACTGCAAAAAAAAGGGGTCTTTGTGTTTCTTGCCACGGCAGCACGGCACCTAGGGTTGCCACCCATACGGGAATAACCCGGACAGTCCGAGTTTGTAATCCTGTGCCCGGGTACAAGCCTTTCTCAGACCCGGGCACAGGATTCATTTCAAACTGCAGACTTGCTCACCTGACAGCTGGCAGTGAGCGGCGGCGAGTGGTGACCGTGATCGGCCGGTGATGAGGTGTCAGTCAGCTTCGGCCAGCGATGAGGTGTCGGTGGCGTGCAATGAGGTGTCAGCAGCGGACGATCAGCTGTCACTGCCGGCGTGGCGATCAGCTGTGAGTAATGCTAGCGCAGGGCGGCGCTGTCTTCAGACACTCCCTTCCTCCCTCCTTCTCTCTGCTAGTGAGAGGAAGTGACTTCAGAGAGAGAGGGAGCGTGGGAGAAATTGTTCACCGGCTGCCTGCGTATGCAGCAGTTTCTTCTTCATTTCGTCTGGGAGTCGACCTCTGCGACCAACGCCGTGACTGCTGTCCTTCTCCACACACCTGGACCTCTGAACTTCTAAAAAAGGTATTTAATACATTTGAAGTGTTTAATAAAAAATATGAATTGGAAGGGGGCGGGGGCGGGCATGGCACTTGTTAGTATTGCACATAAAACATGCCTTTTGTATAGGTAATAACATTTCCTATATAAAGAGTCCGTCAAAGCACAAATATTGTATTTTTTAAGTACAAAATTTGGAAAGTTGTGATTAACTCTATATGTATTGTGATACCTTGTGATTACCTACAATATAATTTAATTACAAAATATGTGCATACTGTATACTTAACCCAAAAATTGCCGCGAGGTGCTAAAGTGTTCGGGTTTGACTTGAAGAAAAGGTGCTAAAGTGTTCGGGTTTGACTTGAAGAAAAGGTGGCAACCCTAGCGGCACATAGAGATGTGGAGACTGACCCTGTTTTTTTGCAGTTGCACTGGAGCTGGAGGTGTGGCTGACTGCAGTTGGTCTTGCACCCCTGACTAGCCTGTCTGCCCCATAGGCTGATTTTAATTAGAGTAAGTATAAAGCTGTAGCCTGCTCTCATTGTATTTATTGGAAGCCATTTGGCACCAGGAAAGGTATAGAGTGGGCTCAGCATTCATGTTGGTACGGTACCTGCATCCCTGGATTTAATGGAGGCCGTTATGGCACCAAAAATGGTAAAAAGCAGAGTGGACCCAGCATGTATGTGGAACCTGCACTCCCTGAATTTTATGGTGGCCATTATGGCACATAGCAGGTAGGATTTTGTGTTAGGTTCCCGTCTTATAGAGATCGCCTTGACGTTTGGCAGACAGGCCTAAATAATTTTGTACAAAATGTATTTGCCAAGAATCTCAAATTTGCAAAATAATCATAGCATTAGCACCAGAATGTTTTCTATAATTATGGCATTATTGTACTTTATTTGTGTTTGCGGACCGCAAAACACATACGGTCGTGTGCATTTAGCCTAAATCTGAGAAGGTACTTTTGCTCCATTTCCCTCTCTTTCTTATTGACTCGCTGACGCAGCATGTCTTTTGTATATTCTTTTTTAAGCTCTTCCAAGTGCTTTCTGCACTTGTTCACTACTGAAAAAAAACTAATTTTTTATTTTATTTCAATTACGGTTACTTACAAGACAATTAGTGCATTGTGTGTAGTATGTGTTTAAACACTACCTATTTACATCTAAATACAATAACTATAGATCTTTACTTTAATTATATTTTGGTTTTCTTAGTGATAGTCCGGATAGAGTATAATGTTATTTATTTGGTTAGTTAATAGTTTTTTGGTAGTTTACAGAGTATGTCGCATTTTTTTTATTTTTCCTATTACACTAGTTTCTGTTGTCCCCTCATTGTTGTCACTTTTAACCACTTCACGGCCGGACATAAAGAGTAGGCCTCAGCTGGATGTGACTTAACGCAGAGGGACAGTCTATTACGGACCAACAGACACCCTTTCCCCAGGCATAAATGTTTGTGAACCAGGGTGCAAATGCTGCTCAGCTAAACAGGCAGCCATGTTAACTAAGGGCTGCTATTTTTCAGATTCATTACACATGTGCATTGCAGCTCCGGAGATACAGGGTGGTGGGGGGATCGTGGGATGCTTTTGAATATGTTATGTATACCAAATTATAGTAATGTGTGCACATATTTACCCTCCCGGTGGGGGGTGTAGACCACCTCTTCCTCCTCTTCTGGAGCTGGGGGGCAGAATCTGGTGGCTGTGAAGTTCCAGCCTCCTCCTCTGTTGCCTCTGTCTCGCAAACATCTGGGGAGGAAGTGGCCTCCACATTTTCTCCCTCCTCCTGCTCCTCACACTCCTCCTCCTCCATGGGCACCTCCTCTATTTGTTTTTTGTTTTTTTGTGATGGTAGACGGAGGGAACGGGTTGACCTGTAATAACGACACAATGCTAAGAATTTAGACAAACAACTCAGAAATCATAACAAAGGTAAAGATCAAGAAATTCCTATATGGAGGAATCTGCATGGGATTATGAATTATACCAATAGTGGATTTGACTCATTTTGTTGGTAAAAAAAAAGTGTTATAGATGGGTAGAACTAGTCTAAGTTACAAGGTAGGATGAGGTAACATGGGATTTGTTAGGAAGTGCCCTATAGGGTATTGTGACTGGGTAATTGACATTTAGGGAAACCAAACAACAGTTCGGAAATTAGATAAGGGGTTATTGGATGGTGTTATGTTGGGTATATATTTTTTTGTGGCTGCCAGCGTTAGACTGTCTGCCAAGCCGCATTTTGAAGATCTGCTGCTAGCCTGCCCTCCCTCCCTGTTGATTTAGTTGTCACGGTAACTTTATAATTAGAAGGAGGCTTAAA
Organism: Bufo bufo; assembly: GCF_905171765.1. Lineage (NCBI taxonomy): Eukaryota > Metazoa > Chordata > Amphibia > Anura > Bufonidae > Bufo > Bufo bufo. The sequence goes on along the minus strand of NC_053396.1, from coordinate 171,185,087 downwards.
GTCTCCCCTTTAACTGTGACTTTGACGGTGACCGCCTCTTTAACAATGACTTTCACGGTGACCGGCCCTTTAACAGTGAACTCCACAGCGCCCGTCAGTTGGCAGTTAGGATTTAAGTGAAAGGCTGGCAGGCTTGTATTGGATAATACAGGTCATTTTTGGGAATATCTCGGGAGCTGTACGTCCTAGAGAGCTGAGACCCCCGTAAGATTTCTTTCCAGGTAGCAAGGGATGTGTATACCAAGTTTCGTTTAAAGAGGACCTTTCATCTGAATCAAGTAAGTAAACGGAATATACATACATGGAGAGCGGCGCCCAGGGATCCCCCTGCACTTACTATTATCCCCGGGCGCCGCTCCGTTCTCCTGTTATAGGCTCCGGTAAAGTCACAGTTAGGCTCCACCCATTTGAGCCTGCCGGCGTCTCTTTCTCCTATGTTGTAGCGCTGGCCAATCGCAGCGCTCAGCTCATAGCATGGCTAAGAGCTGAGCGCTGCGATTGGCCAGCGCTACAGCATAGGAGAAGGAGACCGCGGCAGGCTCAAATGGGTGGAGCCTAACTGTGACTTTACCGGAGCCTATAACAGGAGAACGGAGCGGCGCCCGGGGATAATAGTAAGTGCAGGGGGATCCCTGGGCGCCGCTCTCCATGTATGTATATTCAGTTTACTTACTTGATTCAGATGAAAGGTCCTCTTTAAATCGATGGTTGCGTTTTTAAGTTTTTGCCGAACATACACACATACATCCATACATGCATACACACATACATACATACACACATACATCCTTTTTTATATGTGTATATATATACAGTATATATATATATATATATATATATATATATATATATATATATATATAAAATCTTGAATCCCGTGCAAATTGTGTGGGGGATGTATGTAATGGTCGGGGACTTTGACCGGAATACTGAATGATGTTTGCAGTTTATGTAGATATAAACAAAAATACCCATATATATTTATGTGTGTGTGAAACGTATGAAATTATCCGGAGACATCATACATCTGTACAGCGCTGTGTGTATAACTCTATATATTCAATCTCAGCGAGGTAGTATGATGTAACCGGAAGATTTTGTACATGTCACACCAGGTTTTAAGTAATCATTTGACAAGGGATGAAATACGGATGTAGTAGAGTTAACACACATGCTTTATGAGACGTGTTATGCAAACTTAATGCAATTAAATGCGTTAAGCTATTTTATAAAATGGCTTTTGTTTCAAGATTACAGGATGAGTTAAGAAATTTGAGTTAAGAGGTTGTGTGTTAACCCTATTATATCTGTACGGATTAGCAGCATAACTGAATATATACATTACTGAGTGTTGTAGAGAGAGATACAAAATTCATGTAAGCATTGTACCTGGGCATAATCGGTGACTGTACTCCTCTACCCGATCTAGGTGTAGGCGCTTCAGATCGCAGTACTTTTTTTGTATAGCTTTCGGATCGTGCCATATCCCACTTTTTAATTTTAATTCGGCCCAGACAGACCGTACGATGGCCTCTTTCTCCACCCTTTTCCATGGATATCCCCGCTCCAGAAAGTGCTGAAGGATAAAGATGAAAGCATATAATCACAATTTTTTAATTATACAAATATTAAAAAAATATCCACTACAAAAAAGCAAAAAGTAGTTACGTCGTTTTGATCGGATTGTATTGCGATTATATGTGTGCGAGGTCTGTGCAACCAGATATTGGTCAGCTAAGCTGCGATGTACCTGTCTAGTTAAGTGACAGTACGTTATTGGGTGTACTGTTGGTTCGCCTCCCTGTGGTGCACCCTGGGTAACGCGAAATGAACCAGCAAATACTTTTGGTCCGACAAAAAAAGCTCATGGACATAAAATTAAATCTATATATATTGTGTGTATGGTATATAGTGTGTGGTATATATTGCATGGCAGGAAAATGGACGTGCTATGTGCATGTGATAGATTTTTATCTGTTGTCCATACATACATGCTACTGACATAGTGCTGCGAAGTAAGGCCGAAGGCACACGGCCGTGGAACACGGACATGAGCGGTCTGTGGTTTCCCGGCCTGGCATCCTGCTGACAGCAGGAGCGCACAGCGTCATTGGTTGCTATGACGCAGTGATCTTCATGCCGCTGCTGCACTACAGTACTACACTCATATAGATCATACAAGTGTATTACTGTAGTGCAGCGGCGGCATGAAGCACACGGCGTCATAGCAACCAATGACGCCGTGCGCTCCTGCTGTCAGCAGGATGCCAGGCTGGGATACCACGGACCGCTCACGTCCGTGTTCCACGGCTGTGTGCATTCGGCCTAACAAGAATACTCAATGCACCAATTAATAGTATCTACTATTAGGGAAGGGGAATGTGGGCGGCGGCGAAAAAAATAAAATAATAAATTTGTATCATTGTAGTTTTTATTCGCATACACGAATATTTAGCAACACTCAATCTACATATAAATAATTTAGACGTAGATCGAGTGTTGCTAAATTTTGTTCTGCCATGCATGCAATATGAAATAAAATACAGTGCTGTAATACAATATTACTTACAATGAGAATAACTTCTTCTTCTTTTTTAAATCGAATTTGCACCGTTTTCGATAGCCGATTTTACTACAGGCAGACTGCCAAACTCCACTGGTAGCAAAACCGAAACCAAAACCAGGGCACATGACACATGACACGATTACGTCACTCATAAGATCGCGTCCTCACGCGATCATTCATAACGTTCCCGATTTTCTGCAAAAAATTGTGAATTCAAATAACAAGATTGATTCCACCCTTCTTGCAATATAGCAAATATTCGAAAAGACTAATGCAGAATCGATCAATTTAGCTAATATAGTGGTATAATCTTCTTTCAATTCACAGCCTGAAGGAACGTTACTAACAAAAACAATAAATAATTTATTAGGAATAATAATGGGTATAGATAAAATTAGGCATACAGGAAAACAGTAGTGTGGAGGGGGGCCTCATAATATACCATCCACCACTCTGATAGCCTGACTAGATCAGCTATGTATATGTGGCAAGAATCCAGTGTTGGGACACACTGATTGATATCTAGCCTGTGTATACAAGGTGTGAAATATACAACACCCAGCCTGGGGTTACTATATAGAGTGCAATCCACTATTGAAGCTGCTCGTTATTGTGTCTGGCAAGCTAGTGGATTCTCAGCTCGATAAGTGCAGTGCAGTGGGTTCTGGTGCACCCAGATTCTGCTCCCCTGTTAGCTGAGTGATTCGAGTTAATTAGCTGTGCTCGCACATCGGCAATCGTGATCACAGTATCACTGCTGTGATGTGCCCTATGCGCTGAGCACAGCTGACATCGTACTACGCTCTACGCGTTTCAACATGCCCTATCAGTTGCATGTATCATCAGGAGCGAGCTACACTTAGTTTAAGATGTCACAATCAATGAAGCACCGCACTGTAGCGTGCGTCTCTCGGCGCTGTGATGGCCGTATGTGGCCAGCCGCACGCCAAGTATAAGTAATCTAAGACCCGCCCCCATGCCGGTGGGTGCCGGCTCCAACATCCAATCAGGGATATTGACGCATCCTCTGATGCGCTCCCTGACGATATCGTCGCCCTCTGCAGCGTCATGCCAGCACGGGGAGGAGCATCTCTATGCTCTCTTTTCATATGAAGAGGAATATTCTGATGCGATCATTAAACTGTCAAGTGACAGCGCTTGGAAAAGATGGTCAGAGTATTACAAGGAGGTCGATTAGAGAAGGGAACATCGGTAAATGCCTAATTAAAACAAAGTAGGTGACATATTTAAGTTGGAATGTATCCTTCAAATTACACCACTAAGCATAAGGTGACTAGTGGCTTAAATGGGATACGCAGTCGCTGTGAGGGTATATAAGAAGCGCTGCTTGAATACATGCAGCTCCATGATAGTACAAAGGAGCTCTAAATAAAACAGGCAAAAGACAGTGCCTCATTTAGTCCCTTGGGGTGAACAGTGTCTAGTTTAAAAATCCATTTTGTCTCCTTGCGGAGCAATGACGAATCAATGTCACCTCCGCGAATGGATATAGTGACATGTTCAATCCCCTGGACCCGCAGCACGTCTGGATTGCCCTCATGAAGTTCCCAGACATGACGTGCAACAGATGTATCGCGTTTGTTCTTAATATCCAATAGATGTTCACCAAAACGTCTCCGTAACTCGCGCCTGGTTTTCCCCACATACTGTACACCACACTCACAGGTGATGAGGTACACTACTCCCACTGATGTACATCTGATGAAGGATCTGATAGAAAATCTCTCCTTCGTTACTTGGTTAATGAAATATGGCCCCTTCATGATGTTGTTGCAGATGACACATTTGCCACATGGAAAGGTGGGATCTAGATAAATACTGTGGACCAGATGGTCACGTATATTGGAACTGCGACGAAATGTAATGGCGGGACGATCTGACACTAGTGCACCAAGCCACTGAGGAAGAAGGTAGTAACCTTTGAAACGCGTCTGGCGTGGACGGACAAGAAATCAATCCTGGCAGAAAACCGGCAGAACGAGTTTGCCATCTAGGTTAAGCGCTTCAACCGAAAAACCACCAGATCTACTGGCCACAGTCTGGTAACTTAAGGACAGCAGTAAAACCAGCTGGAACAATTAAACCAGCGGTCCGGAGCAGGGTAAAACGCCCATTGTAGACTGACCGGAACTCTGTCTATGATCTAAACAGAGCGAGACCTGTGGACTACGGACAGCTCTGGCTAACTGCGACTAAACAGTGGAAGTGGACCATAGAGTCCAGGTATATCAGCAAGGGACACCAGTAAGGTACCTCTTCATTCTATATATGAGGTAAGCCTTTCTTGCAGCCACGCTACAGACTGAATCACAGCATTAAGCGTGAGTACCACTATAAACAGGAGTGACTGCTAAATCCTTTGTACTTGCCCAAATCTGTGGAAATTGATTATTTTTGGAGTCAATAATCATATTAGGAGACATTTGCTATAGTCAGGGAATTGCCATCATAAAACCCCTCCTGTATGCGGGTAGTATACATACTTTGACTATTTTCTATTTTGGAACAAAGGAACACTTTATAGCACAATTGTTATATTTTTTCTTTGCACGATTTGCAAGTGATCACCAACGTCTATTTATTTTTTCATTCATTTTTTGCTGTTTGGATTGTACTACATTTTGAAAGACTTGTCACATTTATAAACTTTCTTTCTATACAACTTTTCACCTGGTGATGAGCATCTGCAGGTGCTCACTGAACACTCACTGAATACTTACCCGACGTATTTAACTATTGCAATCGGAGTTTGTCTCATAGGCAGTCTACTATTAACCCTATCTACCTCAATTTTTTCCTAGCGGCTATTTAATATATATAAGATTGATTACATTTTGCCATTAGTCCAATTTTAATATATTTTATGATATTGTGTTTATGCTATTGTGATTATTTATTGATATCAATTTTATTAAATATTAATTATGCTACCCGGTGGTTCCGGATATTAGAGTGCCCATCTCCATTTCTTTACTAGTGCACCAACGTCAGGGTCCGATTGCAAGATAGGCCAGTGTTTCTGAAGAATCTCCCGTATATGTGTTTCTGCTTTATCATATGTGGCTATGATTCTCGGGAGATTTTGGTCCAGTGGCCTCTGCTTAGGGGTCAATAATTGATCACGGTTAACACTCATCGAATGATGGTAAGCCTTTCTGAGTGTTTGCTCAGGGTACCCCCTGCGTGTGAACCGTGACCGCAGGTCATTCGCGGCCACCTTGAAGTCCCTCAATTCTGAGCAGTTCCTCCTGGCCCTCAGATAATGGCCTTTAGGGATACCACGTCTGAGGGCCAGGGGGTGGCCACTGTCCCACCTCAATAGGCTGTTCGTGGCTGTCTGCTTACGAAACAGGTTAGTCGTAATTCTCCTATCTGATGCCACAGTAACAGTCAGGTCCAGAAATGTAATTGCCCTCTCCTGTATATCGGACGTAAAAAATTGGCCTAGCTGATTGCTGTTTAGTTCAGCTACAAATTTAGTGAACCAATCCTTGGTCCCCTTCCATAGCAGAAACACGTCGTCGATATAATCTTCTTTGTCTAACTTTTTTTCTCTTCTGAACTTCAGATTTAAAAATAATTTAGACTCTTAAAAAAGATTATAGCACTATATTAGCTAAAAAACGAATATATAGCAATATAGCGAATATATTTGTTATTTAGAATTATCGTCAATTTTTTTTCAATATGATTTTTTTTTTCCTTCCAGCTTCATTTGCTTGTGGGCCAATGACTCATTGGCCCACAAGCAAAAAGCAGGGAGGAATCATGTTTTCAGATGTTTAAATTTCACGAATATTCGATATAGCGAATACCGTATATAGCACTATATTCAAAATATTCGCGAATTCTCGAAGTTGCAAAGAATATTCGTTATTCGAATATTCGCGCTCAACACTAATGATCATGCAGCTCTACCATAAAGTGGTGTAAAAGTTGTGCTTTACAACAGAACCTGTCATTTCCTTGCATGCTGACATGTCCTTCCTTAAATTTCCTCTTTGCTTAAGATGTTCTCTGGGTTGAGCAATGCAACCAGTTTTGAAAAAAAAATACAATGAATGTGCTAAAGAGTAATGCAAATATGTATTTTTTTTTACATAGGTGGTCATCTCAGGATATCTCGAGCCAAGAGGAAAGATATGGAAAGACACAACTGTTTTTCACTTGAATGTCCACCTCTAGAGACTATTAAAATTTTTGTCAGATAAAATGCTGTGCTAAGTAATTTCTCATCACTAGTGATGAGTAGTGATGAGCGGGAGGTGCCATATTCGATTTCGCGATATTTCGCGAATATTCGTATTATTTTCGTCAAAATCGAATATTCGGAATTATTTTATTTTTCGCGAATAATATGCGATTAAATTAATCGTACTATTTTTTTTAATCGTACGATTATTATTATTTTATTTTTTTTCCTGTATAAGGCAACGTTCCTATGACTATGGCTAGGCAAATATGTGCTTTTTACGAAATTTCTTAATATTGCTCTAACTTCGTCTTTTAGAATATTCGTAATATTGCTCTAACTCCGTCTTTTAGAATATTACAAATATCACTGATGAGTGGCAGGGGTCATATTCGATTTTTTTACTCGAAAATCGGCAAGGTAATGATCGCATAATATGCTAATATTACGCGATCAATACAGGCATGCATCAAAAACGAATACATAGCACCATAGAATATAGTGCTATATATTTGTTTTTAAAATATTGGTAATTTTTTTTCCATCTGAAGTCATGATTCCTCCCTGCTCAAGAAGCAGGGAGGAATCATGTGTTCAGATGGAGAAAATGAACGAATATTCGAAAAACGAATATATAGCACTATATTTGAAATACTCGCGAATTCTCAAAGTGGCAATATTCGCTATAAATATTCGTAATTCAAATATTCACGCTCAACACTAATCATCACATCTTTATTGTGTTCACAGCTCCGTTTTCCTGGCACAGAGCTCTAAATTCCTTACTTATACATAGATTCAAATCATACACCACTAGGTGGATCTTAGGAGATGACTGCATCCTTCTTCATTATCGAGCTTAATGTATGAAAAGCTCCAAAGCCCCACCAGATATGGCTTCAGAAAAAAACTCAGACTTTCTTGACTGCTCTACTTGATGAAAAACTCCAGTGGTTCCGATATTGTGTATTGCCCTTAGGAAGAGACCAGAATGGCCTCATGACACCATGATGTTTTAGAAGGCACTGCAATAAATATCATTTAACAATCAATCCAGGATCCATTGGGATTTTTCAATTAGCAGTTAACAAAGTCTTTAATTGTCCTGTTCCTTTTTCTGCATGCAAGACGGACTGTCAAGCCCGCTGAAGGCAGGCAGCAGCAGCTTGTTAGTTTACACGCACAAAAAAACGTGTTGAGGATCATTAACATGGTTGGCCAGGAGTTTAAGAAATCAACCTGGCTGCAGTAAATGTTCTACAATAAAACCCCAAAAATATTCACCTGCTCGATCCCGCGCATCTCCAGTGACCATGCTCTGGTGGCCCCTGCTGGTCTTGCTTTTTTTTTCCTGGAGCGATGAGGTACCGTACATTCATGTAGTCAACTACTATCCTGAGCAGCATAGTATGTATGGCATGAGACCACTGAGGCCAGTGATTGACTGCAGCAGTGTCATGTATATACAATATACTATATTGTCGCACCAGGAAGATAAACAAAGACTGGTGGGGACTTCAGGAGCATCGGTGCAAGAGCGGTTTAACAGGTTTATAGAACACTTCCTGCAGCTAGGTTAATTTCTAAGAATCCCAGACAACCCCTTTAAACAGTCAGTTGTGTGCTATGATGCAATTCAGACAAGGCTAACAATTTTCACAAATTGCTGCTGAGTTAATTAAGTATAAAACAAGCCTTATCACCATTTCTGAAATAGGGTTTTCACTATACTTTTCACGGGAAAATATTGTGAATTCAAAAGGGATTTGTAGAAACGAAGGCTTAAATATGCCCCTGCTGAGCAAATGCTCTTTTCTTAAGGAGCGAGAAATCCCAGCAGGAAATGGAGCTTTAACGGCTTTAAGTGATTCTTTCTTTGCTGATGTGCAATTTTGTGGAAAATGAGATCTGCCATTTTTAATGGTATTTTCCTAGATTGCTGTATTAGTCGTCTGTAACACAAGGCAAGCAGATTTCAGGCTTATGGTGTGTTTGAAAGTAATCGAGAGCCATTCCTTTAAATAGATTTATCTTTATTGTAGCCAGTTAGGATTTAGATAACTAACGTTTGTATTTTGTGATTTTACATGCCTATAACATTTACAGTCACGTCTTTCATCTTGTGCAGGATACAAACATGATCTGTAACCAGAGATCAGTATTATATTGGGGGTATTAGACTTTTTTCAGACTATATTAGACCTGCGATTTCCAGGGCAAAAAAATGCATAAAAGAGAAAAGGACAAGCGTCACATAGTGCGTTCACTCCTAAAGTAACCAACAGCAGAGGGGAATAGAGAATACTGATCACCTTTGTGTAAATCAGAGGAGGGGGGTAGAGAGTCCTAATCACTTTAGGCAGTTGTGCAAATCAGGCACAATTCTGTACAAGTTGAAGCAAATAATATCCAGATGACTGCATCTCAATGGTCTAGCATCAGCGAAATTCACTGTTCCAGGGTATAACAACAGAATAATAACAATAGGACCAGGTGTAAAAAAATTAAGTGACCACTGCCACTTTGATGTAGCAATCTGCAGGGACACAGTAATCCAGCTCCTGTCACAAGGTGCCGTACAGAGGTGAAGTTAGGGGATAATAGGGCAATCATACCTCCCCTTCTCAACCACTACACTGATTTATTAAATTGACCAATACATAATGGTAGATAATACTTACCTTCTTTGCTCCTGGTACATCTTTAGCTCCTGAAGCTGCCGCAGTTGGTCCCGACATCACCCAATATCAGGAGATAGTGTGGGCAGTGCACACAATGTCCTGGCACTGACAACATTAAACATATAGAGATGAATAGGAAGAAAAAGAAGGTTATTATGTACAGTAGAGGGGTCTAATCTGCTGTCTTAATGTACAGTATTTTAAGGTTCTGGTTTGGGGTCTGTACTAATGAGGTCTCTGGGATCTGAAATAGTCTGAATTCATTTAGTTGTAGTTTAGTGTTGTAAGCAGTGACGTACATAGAGAAGTAAGGGCCCCATAGCAAGGATCAAATCAGCCCCCCCCCCCCCACACACACACACAGGACAGAAGGGTTTCTATCTAAACCTCTTTCAATGACCCTTGGACCATTTTTCCACAGCCTCATTTTCTAAAAGTTGTTCCTTTAGAGGGTAGAGTCCTGACCAAGTTTTCATCTCCAGTAGAAGAGGAGATAATCCCAACTAAGACTAAGCCCCCTCTTGCCCTGGGCCCCATAGCAGTCACATGGTCTGCCACCAGTGGCGCACCTACAGGGTGGGTCCAACGGGTCTGGACCCCCCTAGAACAACCAGACAATATAATTTTTTTTATCCTTCAGGGCCGCACCGCCGATCACCACAGGCGGCGCGGCCCTGGATGTAATTGCGGCAGCGGTGGGGGGGCCGGGGGGGCGGGGGGGCAGTAGGAGATGAGCGCTTCCATTGTGGAAGCGCTCATCTCCATATCCATCCTGTGTTGCGGCAGGGGAGGGAGAGGTGTGTCCCTGCCGTGTTCTTCTGATAGGCCACAGGCACTAATGCCTGCAGCCTATCAGAGGCCGGCTCAGGCGGCGCGATGACGTTATCATCGTGCCGCCTGAGCCGGGCAGCACACAGCAGAGACACAGGCTGGAAGAGGCCTGCTTCACATTGCTGTTGATGGAGGTAAGTATCAGTGTTTTCTTTTTTTTGGAGGGGGGGAGCTGGCACTAATTCTTACAGCCCAATTTTTTTGGGGGTGGCACTTCTTACTGGCACATTATGGGGAGAGGGGGGCACCATGGGGGAGAGGAGCACTATGGGGGCATCTGGGGGCTCTAAAGGGGCTTTTATTTTTACACATTATGGGGGGGCACTATAGGGGATGGGGCATCTGGTGGCACTATAGGAATCAAAAACACAGAAATATAGTGGCAATACTGGAGGAGCTGCTCAACCCCTAACACTGTAGCGTGTTTTTCATTGGGGGAGCAGCCCCACCGCATGTGGACCGCAGCGAACGACTATCCCCAGCAAAAAATGCATACGGTGGAGGATGTCGGCGCGGTCCACATGCACCACAAGAGCATCCTACACAAAACGGAGCATTGTGCGGATGTAAATACAATCATATAAATCAAAAAATGCACCAAACGGATATGCCACTGACTATACTGGCTAGTCATAAATACAGATATTAAAAGCTGAGACTTTCGCCAATATATTCCTGTCAGGAAAATATCGGAGCCCTTCATGCACCACGTCACGGTCACTCAGCATGGCAAAGGGTCCTACCACTACGCTAACTATGGTGTGAACAAGGTCTGAAGGTGATGTAATCCAGCTCACAGCCAGGCTTCCACACAAACGCCTAGCAGGACAACTAGTGCAATGTGAACAAAGCCAGGCTGCAAGCCACACCCATATCAGACCCTGTGATGGAGGTCACCAGGTGCAAAAGAGTGTTTAAATGCCAGGTGAAGGCACATACACTACATATAACACAAGACAAAAACACAAAAATATAGTGGCAATACTGGAGGAGCTATAGGAATCACCAGTCTCTAACCAATAAGTATTTAGTCTTTAGGGACACTCTAGAAGTAACATACTGTCACAAAGAAGGGGAGGGGATGGTGCACCACTGACTCTACCCACACCCCTGTCCCTGCATACTTGCACTATCCGTTCTAAGTAACGGAGCACAACTGGGTGGCGTTCCCTAGCCTTGGTAAGTGCGGAGGGACAAACAAGACAGACAAACATAGAATGGTCAACAAGCAGAGTCAGAACCAGGAGTTAACAACAGTACAAGAGGATAAGCAAAGACGGGTCAAAAACAAACAAAAGTCAAAAACCAGGAGAAGCAAAGCAGACACAAGAAGAAAGCGAGGACGGAGAGGATCAACGAGTTGGGAGTCAAAAGCCACGGAATCACACTAAGGAACTCTGGATAGGACCTTATTCACAGGCAACCTGTGGTCAGCAGGTTGCTTGTATATATACAGTAGTGGGGAAGAGGAGTCATATGACGTGGCCAGTGCCACATGACTCATTCCCCTGCAACCAGCCGAGCGCTGAGTGCTCAGCTCGGCGCTCAGACTCCTTACAGTTGCCATGGGAGTGGAGGACGCCGACCACGCTTAGGAGGTGAGTGCGGCTGGGTCCTCCCCTCCCCCCATTGCTGTGGAGATGAGGAAGCAGCGCACGCCCTCGCTCCGTACTAGCCGCAGGGCGCACTGAGTAGGGGAAAAGTGAAGCCGGCGCCTTGTGACACATACAAACCCTTAGGGAATTGCAGACCAGTTGCCATTCAATGTACATGGTTACTGCTGAAGGTTATGCATGGTAACTGGTGTAATTTTCTATTTTTATTTGCTACTTTATGTTCATTTAAAATATGTATTTTTAATAAATCCATGATAAAGGAACTGTAACTAAAGGCAGAAAACAGTTTGGGAGACCGTAATTAGGTTAACGTAGGGTAACCTAGGGTACAGAGTCTCAGGTAGCTGTGTGTGGCGAAACTAACCTTGCCACTGGGTATTGGAGGGGCCTGGTTGCCAGCCTCTTTCCCCACAATTATGGGCCCTCTCATCAGCCCATGCTAAACTAAAACCCCATGGCTATTTGACTGTGTTTGTGGTATCTGAGCACTGTTTGGATATTTTGAGCGCTCAGATCCAAGCCATCTGGGGATATGTTAAATGTCTATGTTACTGTAATGGTTGGGACATTGTATATTTAAATAGTGATGTCTGTCCTATTGTCCCCATGTGTGTATTGGTGATTTCCCTTTGTCCTGAGAAATAATTGAATTACCCCTCGGTTGTCTACAGAAGACATAGTGTATTCTCCTGCCTGTGATAATTACATCAACCCATTGTGTAAGGTAATTGTATCACAGGCAGAGGGGAGGATTTTGTGTGGGAGTGTTTTACTGTATTGTACGTGTTTATTGGTTGTTTTTACAAAACCCTGTGGGTGGTACTAGTGTGTAACAATGTTATATAAGAACAATAAACACACTGCTCTGGGTGACCACTGCTTGACCCTCAACACGGAGCCTTGTCTCGTTCTTGGGGGGATTTACTGTATGCTGTTAGAGACTGATTGCTAGGAGTGTAAGCCGCTTGGGTGCGTTTCCTATTCGTCTGCTAGCAGCTATTCATGAGGTTCCGTTCGGAGTTTGGAGCATTCCCTTGTATGCCGTTACAATTGGTGGCAAGCGGCGGGATCGTTCTCACGGCCCAGAAGGACAGCTACAAAGTAACATCATTCCCTGGAATTACAATTTGAGGGCAACGCATTTCCCAGTACAGCGACCCTGACAGCAGCAGGATGGAACCAGCAGTGGCATACGATGAGGAAGTGATAAATATAGGTAGAGGGCACTCGACTATCTGGAACCAAATGGATGGTCGATGCGGTATAGAACTAGTGTTAAAATTTTAACATTTTATTGTATTTAATCAATTAGCATATAAGTGCAATTTTAAACATATTAAATCACATATAAAAAGGTGCCATGTAAAGGTAATTAGAAACAATAATATAACACTGGATATAATCATGCACATTACAAATACCTAAATAAAATCATGTACATTAGAAAACCCTGATTGCTGCAGGCGTATTCAGCTACCCGGCTGACGTCGGGTGATTAGTAATAGCGCTATCACCTCAATATGATATGGCAAAATCGGGGTCACTGCAAATCGCCTCGCAATATAAAATAGGTGAATGGATACCACTCCGCTTAATCACAATGGAATAGATAAGTGAAAACCACTCCACTATATCAGTCGACAAAAGTGCAGAAAAAGGCCAACAAACGCTATGTGGCTACAAGGTGCTGTTGATTCACCACAAATGCGTTGTTTGCAGCCTGCTGCCCAATATGCCGCTGCAGCGTACTGCCCAATATACCTAGACTCCGTATTAATACAGACAATGTAGTGTTCAGTTAGGGCATAAGCAGATGGATATGTATGAATGTTCAGTACATTACCCCTCCAGACGGCATGTGTTGTAGTTCGATCCCTTTAGAACAGATCAAGTCAGCGTGCGGTCAAAATACCAGGATGGGTGTATAGGACCTTCCTGCTTGTTCACGTGATCCCCGGTCACGTGATCTGGGTTTGTCCACGTGATCCGGTAGAGGGCGGTGTCGGAGGCTGTATCAGCTTGTAGCTTTTATAATGGTAAGGCATGCGCCTGCTTCGTTCCTTAGCTGAAAACAGTTGATTCTTTGAGGTCTTTCAGAATATCATGCGGTATATGAGCTCCTTTGGGTCCTGTAGCTGCTATAACCCGACGCGTTTCGGCGTCTGAACTTGCCCCTTCCTCAGATGAGGAAGACCTGGATGGCCGGGATGCATTAAGGAAAGGCATCTGGTACCAAGCCCTGGATAATGTACAATACCAGCGAGGCGAGAGTCTCCCCAGTGACGAGCAGCGATTGCAGAAGCAAGTGGCCCTGCGGATGCCCTTCCTGGGAGAGCAGCCCCTGGAGGAATGGGTGAAGGAACTAGAGCACCGGGTATGGCAGGAACTATGGCTGGAGGATGCCTACCAGGCGCTATGGTGGTATATGGCACAGTATATACCCTGGACAGCTGAGCATGACAAGCCAGAGGGAGATGAGTTTGATGGTCCTGGCTTGTTATGGGAGTCCTTTGCAGAGCCAGACTTCGGGAGCCCTGCACAGTCCAGACTTCAGGACATTTTCTATGAGAGGGAGGCTAGGCAGGATTGGGATGACCCACATGAGGTAGAGAAAGACCTGGCTCACCTAGCAACCCTGGAGTGGTAACTGGTGCAGGACTACCGAGATCTCTTCAACACCATTGGGAAGGCTCAGCAGGACAGCAAGATGACAGACCCAGGTCCAGAGACCTTCAGCTGGGAGGATATTGTGGAGGTTTACTGGGAAGAACCCCAGGTGGCCGTGGAGATGGGACCGAGGTCTCTCCACCAGTCCTGCAGGGAATTGGGAGCCCAGTCTTCATTCCCCAGTGGCAGGCTGAGTTACAGGGGACAGAGACAGTCCGTCCTGTCCCCCAGCGGCAATGTGATATGCAGGGAATTGGGAGCCCAGTCTCCATTCCCCAGCGGCCGTGTGATATGCAGGGAATTGGGAGCCCAGTCTCCATTCCCCAGCGGCCGTATGATATGCAGGGAATTGGGAGCCCAGTCTCCATCCCCCAGCAGCAGTGTAATCTGCAGGGAATTGGGAGCCCAGTCTCCATTCCCCAGCGGCAGTGTAATCTGCAGGGAATTGGGAGCCCAGTCTCCATTCCCCAGTGGCCGTGTGATATGCAGGGAATTGGGAGCCCAGTCTCCATTCCCCAGCGGCCGTGTGATATGCAGGGAATTGGGAGCCCAGTCTCCATCCCCCTGCGGCAGTGTAATATGCAGGGAATTGGGAGCCCAGTCTCCATTCCCCGGTGGCAGTGTAATCTGCAGGGAATTGGGAGCCCAGTGTCCATTCCCCATCGGCCGTGTGATGTACAGGGAATTGGGAGCCCAGTCTCCATTCCCCAGCGGCAGTGTGATATGCAGGGAATTGGGAGCCCAGTCTCCATTCCCCAGCTACCATGTGATGTACAGGGAATTGGGAGCCCAGTCTCCATTCCCCAGCGGCAGTGTTTATTGGTTGTTTTTACAAAACCCTGTGGGTGGTACTAGTGTGTAACAATGTTATATAAGAACAATAAACACACAGCTCTGGGTGACCACTGCTTGACCCTCAACACGGAGCCTTGTCTCGTTCTTGGGGGGATTAACTGTATGCTGTTAGAGACTGATTGCTAGGAGTGTAAGCCGTTTGGGTGCGTTTCCTATTCGTCTGCTAGCAGCTATTCGTGAGGTTCCGTTCGGAGTTTGGAGCATTCCCTTGTATGCCATTACACTGTGGTTCTTCAGTTAACCCTGACAAGGAGGTATTGATTTTACCCAAGTCATGATCTCCAGGATAGTCCCAATAGATAGCTGGATAGCTGATAGATGACTGGGCTAATGGAGTTAGCCAATATCCGAGGGATCAATAGACAAATGAACATCAGATCAAGATCAGTAGCAAAAGGAAAGTCAGAAGTAGAAATGAGTACATTTCTTGAAATTAATTTCTGGTGCACTTTGTCAATTTTTTCATTTGGGTACTATCACTACTGTTAAAGACATAGAAAGGAGAAAAGACAAAAAAACACATCGCCTCATGTGTGGTACCGCCTTATAGGAGATATACAATTATGGTGCGTAATTCGCTTACCGAATTCTGTTGTGAACAGTCACAACAGCTGGATGTTCCTTAGCTGGTATATTTCCCCACCTGCATTAGGGGATGCCGTGCTGCTGCCTGGGTCTTTTCCTGTCCAAACGGTTCCAGGGAAATAGATATGCAGAAATTCTTAAAAAAGTCAGACCACTGTCCGGCGCTGCAGGCATAGAAATCAGTCCTTGAGATGAATAAGATTCTTTTTATTATAGTCAACGCGTTTCAAGGGCAAAGGGCCCCCTTCGTCAGGACAATATACAGTAAAATCTGTATATTGTCCTGACGAAGGGGGCCCTTTGCCCTTGAAACGCGTTGACTAAAATAAAAAGAATCTTATTCATCTCAAGGACTGATTTCTATGCCTGCAGCGCCGGACAGTGGTCTGACTTTTTTAAGATTTTCTACTGTTAAAGACAGAGAGACAAAGACTCCACTGGAAAATAAACATTCAAGTCAATTCTCCTTTCTAAAGGACATGAGTACTCATATTATGATTCTCTGAATAAAATATGCAAGTCATTCAAGAAAACTGTGTTTCAAGAGATAATTACCTTGGTTAGCTGATTGGCCTTTGTTGGGGCATTGGGAGTGCTGTTTCTCATTGAAAAGGCCAAATAGTAAGCATCAGGAATATTGTAGTCCAGCAATGCTGCTCTGCATTTCAAGAAAAAAAGATAAGCAAATTACCATCTACTGCCATCAGATAGGCTTAGTGTTCTTTTCGGAAGAAAAAATTATTTGAATATCTTTCCCAGAAACCAAGATATGCAAATAAGCTTACATGATTAAGCAGTTTGAGACTACGACCAGGGGAAAATCTTATTATGAAAAAGCATTGATTGAACAGTTTGAGGTTACTACAAGGCTACTCTCTCTCTCTCTCTCTCTGTCTCTCTGTCTCTTATTCGTCCTAAACAAATCCCCAAAAATTTGGGATAAATTACTAATATATAGAATCTATTTGCTCAGCTCGAGTCAGAAGGTCATACAGTCCTGATCAAAAGTTTAAGACCACTTGAAAAATGGCAAAAAATCATATTTAGCATGGCTGGATCTTAACAAGGTTCCAAGTAGAGCTTCAACATGCAACAAGAAGAAATGGGAGTGAGACAAAACATTTTTTGAGCATTCAATTGAATGAAAACAACGAGTAAACTGAAATGGGCTGTTTTTCAGCTGATCAAAAGTTTAGGACCACACCTCCAAAAAAAAACTAAATCCCCCCAAAACAGAAATCCAACTTTTAAACATGAACTCAGTAATGAGTAGCTCCGCCGTTATTGTTTATCACTTCAAAAATTTGTTTCGGCATGCTTGATGCAAGCGTTTCCATGAGGTGAGTGGGAACATTTCTCCAAGTGGTGAAGACGGCCGCACGAAGGCCATCTACTGTCTGGAACTGTTGTCCATTTTTGTAAACTTCCCTTGCCATCCATCCCCAAAGGTTCTCAATTAGATTTAGATCAGGGGAACACACAGGATGGGCCAAAAGAGTGATGTTATTCTCCTGGAAGAAGTCCCTTGTCCTGCTGCATTGTGTACTGTAGCGTTGTCCTGTTGAAAAACTCAGTCGTTGCCACGCAGACGAGGGCCCTGAGTCATGAGCAATGCTCTCTGCAACATCTGGACATAGCCAGCAGCCGTTTGACACCCCTGCACTTCCTGAAGCTCCATTGTTCCACTGAAGGAAAAAGCACCCCAGACCATTATGGCGCCCCCTCCACTGTGGCGCGTAGAAAACATCTCAGGTGGGATCTGCTTGTCATGCCAGTAACGTTGGAAACCATCAGGACCATCAAGGTTAATTTTTCTCATCAGAGAATAAAACTTTCTTCCACCTTTGAATGTCCCATGTTTGGTGCTCTCTTGCAAAGTCCAAACGAGCAGTTCTGTGGCGTTCAAGGAGACGAGGTCTTTGAATAAGTTTTTTGTTTTTGAAACCCTTCAGTTTCAGATGCCGTCTGATGGTTATGGGGCTGCAGTCAGCACCAGTAAGGGCCTTAATTTGGGTCGAGGATCGTCCAGTGTCTTGACGGACAGCCAATTGGATCCTCCGGCTCAGTGCTGATGAAATTTTTTTGGGTCTACCACTTGACTTTTTTGTTCCATAACCCTCAGGATCATTTAAGAAATTCCAAATGGCTGTCTTACTGCATCCTACCTCAGCAGCGATGGTGCGCTGTGAGAGACCCTGCTTATGCAGTTCAACAACCCGACCACGTTCAAAAAGGGAGAGTTTTTTTGCCTTTGCCATCACAAAGTGGGACTACCTGACAGAAAATGACAATGAATCCACATCTTTGCACAGATTTGGCCTTTTAAAGGCATGTGGTCCTAAAATTTTGATCAGATAAAAAACAGTCTGTTTCAGTTTAATCGTTATTTTCAATTAATTGAATGCTCAAAAAATGTTTTGTCTCACTCTCATTTCTTCTTGTTGCATGTTGAAGCTCTACTTGGAACCTTGTTAAGATCCAACAATGTAAAATAAGATTTTTCGCCATTTTTCAAGTGGTCTTAAACTTTTGATCAGGATTGTACCAGGTTTTGGCATGCGAATAGTCAGTTCAAGCAAAGTCAGATAACTCTCTGGTCTGATGAGCAGGAGCAGTACCTGGTTGCAGGGGAGCACCCAGAAATTTTGCCTAGGGGGGATCCGAGGTTAAAAATACTGCTGCGCACGCCGTGCAATTTTCTGTCCCTGCCCATTGTTATAAGCAGTAATGGTCAGTTTGCAGTGTTCGCCAACGAACACATGCGGGCTGCCATCTTGACCCACCCGTCCGGCGATGCACAGGTAAGCCCTTACCTGTGACAGGAGCCGGTCTGAAATCAAATGCGGTCATCGGGAGTAGGCACTTCCGAGAACAGCCGCTGGGAGCCTTCATCCAGTCTCACCCTCATCATACATAGATGCACTGTACCCAATACTCAGGGCCCTGACATAAAGCTACCTAGTCCTGAAGCCACCAAAAGAGGAGTGGAGGAGGAGCTGTGCGATATTTAAGGTGTGTAGGCCTGGGTGTAGGAGCCTGGCTCTACACATCATACAGAGAGGGGAGAGCCTGCCCTGGCTGCACTGCCTGCTTGAAATTATACAATAGACAACAGCAGGCTACAGCCAGGAACCTCCTCCGCTCTCCTCCCTCCCCAGATCCTGCTCAAGGCCTGTGGTTCCCCCCACTATCCGCAATGCATCGTGGCCTGCTGCCCCTCTCAGCTGTCCTCCTCACCAGGCCAAAGCCCCCTGCCCCCTTTCCAGCCACAACCATGCTTATAGCTGCCCAACTCTAAATCCTCCTTCTGCAAATGGCAGGGGGAGGAGCAGGAGCATCTCCTCTCCTACATAGCCCCACATACCTCTTACATCCAGTGATGTCACCTTTGTTGTTCTCTTTCCTCATCTTCTCCATTCAGACCAAACCGCCATGATGATTTTTCAACCTTCTCCTATCTCTGCAGAGACTGACAAACAGACATTAGTTTCCCACTTTTCCATCATCTTCACATCTTGTGAACACCCTTTCCTGCTACCCCTAATAGTGTGCTCCCCAATACTATACTGCAGAAACAGTCCCCCAGAAAATACTAGTACCGCAGAGATATTGTCCCCTTCAATAATTATTGGCACACAGTGCTCTAAAAAAAATTACTGTGCCCAGTAAATAGTGTCCAGGACACTAATAGTATAAACATAATGTCCCCCAAAAATAATTGTGCTAAGCTGATACTGTGCCAGGGTGCCCACCAAAGTAACAGTGCTCCCCAAAATCCCACCAATAGAAATAATTATCTGCCAGAGCACACTTAGTAGCAATAATGCCGATAATAGTAATCATGTTTTCCATAGCCCCCCCCAGTAGTAGTAAAGCTCACCATAATGCTCCCTAGTAGTAATACTTCTTCTTATAATATGACAGTAGAAGAAATACCCCCTCTTAGTGCCCGCAGTTGAGATAATGTCCCCATAATGTATGCCAGTATAAATTTACCCCTATATAGTGCCCCAGTAAATGCCCCCACTCTCCCCCTTGCCCATAGTGCCCCCTATAATGTGCCAGTATAAAATACCCCATCTTAGTGCCCCCAGCACATGCCTCCATGTCATGGTCTTACCTGCTTGCTGCTCTCCTTCGTTTGACATGTGCTGGCGGCCATCTTGGTTTCTGGGTTTCTTGTAGCCTTCCACCCTGCGGCTCCTCCTTCCCCTGGGAGGAGCTGGATGCCTAGCTCATATATATAGGAGGTCTGTGGCTTCAGTTCCTTGCTTGGTCCTCTTGTGTTCACATGCTTCTAAGACTGCTGCTGCTTCTGGTTCCTGATCCTGGCTTCGTCTGACTACCCTGCTGGTTCCTGATCCTGGCTTCGTCTGACTACCCTTCTGGTTCCTGACCTCTGGCTTCGCAAAGACTCTGCTCGGTTTCACCATCCGTTTGGACTTTTTCTTTACAGCTTTATTTTCAATAAAGCCTTCTTATTTTCACTTATCTCTTGTTGTACGTCTGGTTCATGGTTCCGTGACATTAGGACCAAGCCATGAATTCTGACGGTACAGGGCCATCCTCGCTACCCACGCTGGTTGCCAGACTTGATCAGCAGGATCACCTGTTGGGTCGGTTCGCTGTGGCGTTGCAAACCCTGCTTGAACGCACGGCTCATTTCGCTCCCGTTGCCGATGGGTCGGTTGTCGCTCCTGGGCTCGCTCCTACTGCCGCTCCGGTTGTTGCGCCAGAGTCTACCCCGACACCTGTTGTTGCGCCTGCGGTGTTTCGGGGTATGACCGGTTCTGCCCCTCTTCCACAGCGCTTTGGGGGAGAGCCAACTCAGTGCCGAGGTTTCCTTAACCAGGTGGGCATTTATTTCGAGTTGCTGCCACATGCCTTTCCTACTGAGAGATCAAAGGTGGGCTTCTTGATCTCGCTGCTCTCGGACAAGGCCTTGGCCTGGGCCAGCCCTTTATGGGAGAACAACAATCCGGTGGTTGCCGAGTTTTCCGGTTTTGTTGCTTCTCTTCGGAAGGTATTCGATGTGCCGGCTCGTGCTGCCTCTGCTGCGAAGCTCCTTATGTCCATCAGACAGGGTTCACGATCCGTAGCTGAATACGCCATTGAGTTTCGTACCCTGGCAGCAGAGGTGGGCTGGAATAATGAGGCTCTGGTCGCTGCTTTCTCTCATGGTCTCTCGGATGCCTTGAAGGATGAGGTTGCAGCTAAGGACCTACCAGTTGAGCTCGAGTCTCTTATTTCTTTCCTGATTTTGATTGACACCAGACTCAGGGAGAGACCTTCCTTTAAGGAGAACCTGCGGAGGTCTTCTAACAGATTGGTGCCTACGTTTGCTGTCCCACCCGTGCCTCCCTCTCCTCCCACGCCTCCTGGGGATGACTTGTCTGGGGGTGAACCCATGCAGCTGGGGTTTGCTCGCCTGTCCGAGGGGGAGAGGGCACTCCGGAGACGCGAGGGCCGATGCATGTACTGTGGTCTCGGTGGGCATTTTCGGTTGGCATGTCCGAACCGCCCGGGAAACGCTCGTACCCTGAGATCCTGTCGGGGGCAGATCTTGGGTGGAGTCTCCTCGTCCCCGGTTTCCCGTGTTGACAAACCACTGATCACTGTTGTCCTCTCCTGGGTCGGGGGCTCGGTGACGACCCAGGCGTTGGTGGACTCTGGTGCTGGTGGTTTGTTCATTGATAGTGTGTTCGCTGCCGCCAATTCCATTCCTCTGCAGGCTCGAGGTTCCCCACTGGCTCTTGAGGCGATAGACGGCAGACCCCTTCTGCCGCCACACGTGACTCATGAGACCCTTCCAGTGGGGATAGCCATTGGTGCCGTTCACAGAGAGTCGGTCTGCCTCCAGGTTATTTCGTCTCCACACTACTCGGTGGTCTTGGGGTACCCCTGGCTCCAGAAGCATAATCCGACTTTCGATTGGAGATCGGTCGAGATCCTCTCGTGGTCACCGCAGTGTGGGGCTAGTTGCATCCATGGGTCTGTCAAGTTGCTGTGTACTTCCTCGGACTCTCTGTTGCCTCCTGAATACGAGGAGTACCGGGATGTATTCGATAAGGTGCGCGCGGTTGCCCTACCTCCGCACCGCCCATACGATTGTGCCATAGAGTTACAATCTGGTGCCGTTCCTCCTCGTGGCAAAGTCTATCCACTGTCGGTAGCGGAGAATGAGGCCATGGAGGAGTACGTGAGGGAGGCGCTTTCACGCGGACACATTCGCAAATCTTCGTCCCCGGCAGGGGCTGGATTTTTCTTTGTGAAAAAGAAGGGCGGTGAGTTGAGGCCTTGCATCGATTACAGGGGTCTCAATCGCATCACGATCAAGAACGCTTACCCGATACCCTTGATTTCCGAGCTGTTCGATCGCCTTAAAGGGGCCACGGTCTTTACCAAACTCGACCTGAGGGCGGCATATAACCTGGTAAGGATCAAGGCGGGCGATGAGTGGAAGACCGCGTTTAACACCAGGACCGGTCATTACGAATCCTTGGTTATGCCCTTTGGGTTGTGCAATGCGCCCGCAGTCTTTCAGGAATTCATCAACGATGTTTTCCGTGACCTGTTGCAGCAGTGTGTGGTAGTCTATTTGGATGACATCTTGGTATATTCTGAATCCATGGAGGCCCACATTCTGGATGTCAGACGAGTGTTGCAACGGTTACGAGAGAACAAGCTGTTCGGTAAGCTTGAGAAATGCGAATTTCACCGATCCCAGGTAACCTTCTTAGGTTACATCATTTCCGCTGAGGGGTTCTCCATGGATCCTGAGAAGGTTTCGGCTGTCTTACAGTGGCCCCAGCCCAGTGGTCTTCGTTCCCTGCAGCGCTTTTTGGGCTTCGCCAATTATTATCGGAAGTTCATCAGGGACTTTTCCATGCTGGCCAAGCCTCTCACGGATCTGACCAGGAAGGGCAGTAATTCCCAGGTCTGGCCACTCGAGGCCATCCGAGCTTTTGAGGCCCTAAAGTCCGCCTTTGTGTCGGCTCCGATTCTGTCGCATCCCAACCCTGGGTTGCCCTTTGTCCTCGAGGTGGACGCGTCTGAGACGGGAGTAGGCGCCCTTCTGTCTCAGCGTAGAACACCAGAGGGTCCTCTGCTTCCTTGTGGGTTTTACTCCCGGAAACTGTCTTCCGCGGAGTGCAACTATCAGATTGGTGACAGGGAGTTATTGGCCATCGTGCAGGCCCTTAAAGAATGGAGGCACTTGCTCGAGGGTTCGGTGGTTCCGGTTCTCATCCTGACAGACCACAAGAATCTGACCTACCTTTCTGAGGCCAAGAGATTGACACCACGTCAGGCCAGATGGGCTCTGTTCTTGTCACGTTTTAATTACGTGGTCTCCTACCTACCCGGTTCCAAGAACATCAGGGCGGATGCCTTATCACGGCAGTACTCTGAGCTGTCCAGGGAGGAGTCGATTCCGACTTCGGTCATACCTCCGAATCAGATCCTGGCCGCCATTCGCACCAGCCTGACCTCTCCCCTGGGTGAGCAGATTTTGGCGGCTCAATCTGGTGCTCCCTCTGGGAGACCCAACGGCAGATGTTTTGTGCCTGAGGAGTTGCGCACTCGGTTGTTGCGAACCTACCATAACTCCAAGACCGCGGGGCATCCTGGAAAGAATCAGCTGTCCTGGGCTGTTTCACGTCTGTTCTGGTGGCCTTCCCTACGTTCCGACATCGCCGCATATGTAGCGGCATGCTCCGTTTGTGCCCAGAGTAAGTCCCCTCGGCACCTTCCGTTGGGCCTTCTGCAACCCATAGCCACCGGGGAGCGCCCATGGTCACACCTGGGGATGGATGTCATTGTGGACCTCCCTGCATCCCGAGGCCATACGGTCATTCTCATGATTGTGGATCGGTTTTCCAAAATGTGCCACTGTGTTCCTCTCAAGAAGTTACCCTCTGCACAAGAGTTGGCCACGATTTTTGCCAGGGAGGTCTTCCGGTTGCACGGTTTGCCTAAGGAGATTGTGTCGGATCGGGGGAGTCAGTTTGTGTCCAGGTTCTGGCGCGCCTTTTGCTCCCAGTTGGGGATTCATCTCTCCTTCTCCTCGGCCTACCACCCTCAGTCCAATGGGGCCGCAGAACGATCCAATCAGGCCTTGGAGCAATTCCTTCGTTGCTATGTCTCCGATCACCAAGACAATTGGGTTGACCTCCTGCCTTGGGCTGAGTTTGCCAGGAACACGGCGGTGAACTCTTCCTCTGGGACGTCTCCCTTCATGGCCAATTATGGGTTCCAACCTGCCGTGTTACCGGAGGTATTCTCTCCCCAGGATATTCCGGCTGTGGAGGATCACCTTTCCGTCCTACGTGCTTCTTGGGTACAGATCCAGAAGTCCCTTGAGGTCTCTGCGCAGCGCCAGAGACTCCAGGCTGATCGCAGACGAGCGCCTGCTCCTTCCTACCAGGTCGGAGACCGTGTATGGTTGTCCACCCGCAACCTCAACCTTCGAGTGCCCACTCCCAAGCTGGCGCCTCGCTTTGTTGGTCCCTTCCGAGTGCTTCGCAGGGTAAACCCGGTAGCCTATGCCCTTGCGCTTCCTCCTGGCATGCGGATCTCCAACGTGTTTCATGTCTCCCTGTTGAAGCCACTGGTGTGTAATCGTTTCACTTCCTCGGTTCCTCGGCCTCGTCCGGTCCAAGTGGGCAATCGTGAGGAATATGAGGTGAGCAATATCCTGGACTCACGCCTGGTCCGCGGTCGGTTGCAGTTTTTGGTCCATTGGCGTGGTTATGGTCCAGAGGAGCGTTCCTGGGTTCCCTCCGCAGATGTCCATGCTCCTGCCTTGCTCCGAGCCTTCCACGCACGCTTCCCTCAGAAACCGTTTTGTGCTCCGCGGAGGAGGGGCCCTTGAGGGGGAGGTACTGTCATGGTCTTACCTGCTTGCTGCTCTCCTTCGTTTGACATGTGCTGGCGGCCATCTTGGTTTCTGGGTTTCTTGTAGCCTTCCACCCTGCGGCTCCTCCTTCCCCTGGGAGGAGCTGGATGCCTAGCTCATATATATAGGAGGTCTGTGGCTTCAGTTCCTTGCTTGGTCCTCTTGTGTTCACATGCTTCTAAGACTGCTGCTGCTTCTGGTTCCTGATCCTGGCTTCGTCTGACTACCCTGCTGGTTCCTGATCCTGGCTTCGTCTGACTACCCTTCTGGTTCCTGACCTCTGGCTTCGCAAAGACTCTGCTCGGTTTCACCATCCGTTTGGACTTTTTCTTTACAGCTTTATTTTCAATAAAGCCTTCTTATTTTCACTTATCTCTTGTTGTACGTCTGGTTCATGGTTCCGTGACACTCCATTGTGCTTCTCTCCCCCTTCCCCATAGTGCCCCCCATAATATGCCGGTAAACATATCCCTTCTTAGTGCCCCCAGCAGACGCCCCTATAGTGCTCCTCTCCCCCATAATGTGCCAGTAAAAAATTCCCCTTCTTAGTGCCCCAAGCAGATGCCCCATAGTGCCCCCCATAATGTGCCAGTAAAGAATCCCCCTTCTTAGTGCCACCAGATACCCCCATAATTCTCCTCTCTCCCATAGTGCCCCCATAATGTGCCAGTAAATAAACGCCTCTTCTTAGTGCCACCAGATGTCCCCAAAGTGCTCCTCTCCCTCATAAAATGCCAGCAAAAATGTCCCTTTAGTGCCACCAGATGCAAGCATAGTGCCCCCTTAATGTGCCAGTAAAAATATGCCCATTTAGTACCACCAGATATGACCATAGTAGCCCCATAATGTGCCAGTAAAAAATGCCCCTATAGTGCCACCAGATGCCCCATAGTGCTGCTCTCCCCCATAGTGCCTCCCGTAATGTGCCAGTAAATAATGCCCCATAGTGCCACCACATGCCCCATAGTGCTGCTCTCCCCTATAGTGCCTCCCATAATGTGCCAGTAAAAAATGCCCTTAGTGCCACCAGATGCCATAACACCCCCCATGATGTGCCAGAAAAAAAAATGCCCCTAGATGCCCCCAGCCTATCAGAAGAACGTGGAAGGGAGACGCCTCTACCTCCCCTGCCCTGCCACAGTACAGCCATCTATATCGCTGTCCTGAGGATGGCGATACAGATGAATATGGAGAGGAGCGCTTCCACAATGGAAGCGCTCATCTCCTACTGCCGCAGCCCGGCCACCACCTCCCCTTAGATCCATGGCCGTGCTGTCTGTGGTGATCAGCGGTGCAGCCTTAAGTGAGACTTCCTTTGTTGGTGCGCCCCTGCCTTGTTGTGGTCCCTTGAAGCTAACACATACCATGGTCGGGTCAATCCTACAGCTAGAGCTGTGTCAGTCCATAGCTGATAGGGCTGTGAACTGAATGCTTGCCCCAGCTGCCCCTAGCCTCATAGGTGGAGCAATCATTTTCCAGAAATTGTTTGTGGCTACAGATTTTCTGAACATGCTATGTTACAACTAATAAGGGATTAAAATTAACTAGTAAATCTGAACGGGATGCAGTCATTACAGCTCTTCTACATAATACTTTATATGAGGTTTATGTCTGATAATTGATCTTTCCTTATTGACTTTATTCATAAATCTATCATATTTCGCTTTTGCATTTAATAAAAATGCCTCGAAGGCAGGAATGTGAGTCGCCTGTTTGCCTGTGATATTAAATTGGGTGGCATTTTACATATGGCTGGACAGGAAAATACTGTACATACAGGTTTGGGAAGATAAGGAATAAACCAAACTAGAGATATTGGACTTATATGAGAGAAACGGTAAAAACATCATTTCTGTTTAGAGCTGTTTGGCAGAAAGCAAATTGGATTGGAGCTCAAAGTGCACTGGGGGAGGAAGTTTAAATTACTGGAAAGTAGAGCCCATATCTTAACATCTACTTTCCTGTTCAGATCTGAGACGGCCAGAAAATGTTATGTGATAATGATATAATAGGGGGGGTGGAATAGCAAGAATGACTTTTACACTAAATAGCAAATACGCATCCAGGCTTATCAGTGATTGCTAGTGGTGCTGTCACAAAGGCCATGCTGTCAGGGATGAGGTGGCTGAGTTCCAGGCAATTGTCACTCAGGCTTTAAATACCGAGGAAACTACATGGTAGCAAAGAAAGTGTAGTAAAGTACTGGGTTGTGGACACCATTTTTTATTTTTTTTTAAACATAGTTAAACTATTTTTCATATACAGCATAGGATATCACAGTTCAAGAAGAAATATACACATACAGCACAGATAGAGCACAAATGATGCATTTGCTCATGTGCATTATGCAGTAGATTCTAGGACAGAGTGTCAAGAGTTACGGTGTACTCCACCCTCCAAAGCTGATGTTGGTAATACTACTGCATGGATGTCATACCAGGTTAATAGATACTGCCAAGGGTGGAATGGGAAGGGAGGATCTGGAGAAAAAAAAAAGTCTAAAAGTGGCCGCATGTTGTAGAAGGGTCCAAACTGACCAAAGGCCGTGCCAGTTACACCTTAGTGCAGCACCAAATACAGTCCAAGCAGAACCAAATACCACAGTGCAGCACACAATACTGCTACCCCAGCTCCAACATTCCACTGTATTACTGACTTGGGGGAAGGGGGGCCGCAATTGTGCACAGTATTAACTATTAAATGAAGCACATGAATTTAATGCAAGTAGAATAAATTAAGCCGCTTGTGGTGACTCATGGAAGAGGGTAGAGGACATATTTGGACACATTAACCTGGGTCCCTGACAACAATACTATCTGGTTGCTTTGATTGCAGCCCAGGTCCATACTACTAGTTTGTGCTAGTAGGGACAAAAATGTTATTAAACAAGATGGGGGCTCCTTTATTGCCTTGAAAGTGTTTATCTACTGGCTTAACCATTTGATAGCTCCTTAAAGGGATTGTACACTGTATTTAATCCCCAAATACTGCAATTACCCGGAAGCCACTTTTAAAGATCTTAATTGTGGTACTGTCACTAATGAATATAGAGCTTGATGTATGCAGTGCTTTCTCATTGTAGAATAAAGTTTAATACTGTATTTTTGCAATGTTATGTAACTTCTGGCGGGAACTTTAAGAGTAACTTTTTAACTTAGTTTCAGACTCCAGACAGGAAGTTAATGAGACTGTGCAAACTGAAACGTTTTCAGTAGGGAACTGGTTACTTGTTTCACTAAGCTGGCCTCATCATTGTTTTATTGTGCCTGGATCCCTGCCCTGCACCTAATCACAACCCCAACACCAAGGGCACCCAACATACCATTTAACAGGAGACCTTTCACAGGGTTGTGCCCCTTCTAGGGCATTCCCACACTTGGGCCGCTGCTTGGTGACATTTGGCATCACGAACAGGATTGTTACTTTGTGCCTTTCTGAACTTTCACTCAACATGGCTGCAAAAATCTTTATTGAGCTCTGAAAACTGTTATTGTGCTGCAGAACTGCCAACACGATTTAAAGTGTGCTGATCATTGGCTCATTGCTGTCACTGCAATAGCTCCTCTTAAGTAATCTGATCCACAGGTTGTCACATTACCAAACTTCCAAGAGATGAGTTGTAATCTGCAGGAAAATCGTGCAGCAAGTAATCATTTTTCCTGCAGCACCCCCACAGGGGAAATAAAGCATTACATGGTTGCCAATCAAATCAATGGGTTGTAATGCTTGAACAGGATGAGGTCTCCAACAAGAGATATGCTCTGTATAGCCCCTCTGCGCCTAGCTAATTATTGAATTTCCTTACCCTTGTCATAAAAGGATATTTGAATACAATTACAGTGCTGCCCATAATTATTCATAACCCTGGCAAATTTTGACTTAAAGTTACTTTTATTCAACCAGGAAGTAATTTTTTTTTAATGGGAAATGACATAGGTGTCTCTCAAAAGATAATAAGACGATGTACAAGAGAAAAAAGTGTCCAGACCAAAATTATTCATACCCTTCTCATTAATCAATAGAAAAGCCTTTATTGCCTATTACAGCAATCAAACGCTTCCTATAATTGCAGACCAGCTTTTTGCATGTCTCCACAGGTATTTTTGCCCTTTCATCTTTAGCAATGAGCTCCAAATCTTTCAGGTTGGAGGGTCTTCTTGCCATCACCCTGATCTTTAGCTCCCTCCACAGATTCTCAATTGGATTCAAGTCTGGACTCCAAAATGTTAATGTTTTTGTCTGCTAACCATTTCTTCACCACTTTTGCTGTGTGTTTTGGGTCATTGTCATGCTGAAATGTCCACTGGTGCCCAAGGCCAAGTTTCTCTGCAGACTGCCTGATGTTGTCGCTGAGAATCCTCATGTATTGCTCTTTTTTCATGGTGCCGTTTACTGTGATTTGGTTCCCTGGTCCATTGGCTGAAAAACACCCCCAAAGCATTAGGTTCCCACCACCATGTTTGACAGTGGGTATGGTGTTCTTTGGGTTGAAGGCTTCTCCTTTTTTACGCCAAATGAAGGAAACCTCATTGTGACCAAACAATTGAATTTTAGTTTCATCTGACCATAACACAGAAGACCAGAAGTCTTTTTCTTTGTCCAGATGAGCTTTTGCAAAGGCCAAGCGAGCTTTTGTGTGCCTTATCTGGAGAAGTGGCATTCTCCTTGGTCTGCATCCGTGGAACCCAGCAGTGTGCAGTGTCCATTCGATTGTCTGCCTTGAGACATTGCCACCAGCAGAGCCCAGATTCACCAGGATGGCCTTGGTGGTGATCCTTGGATTCTTTTTCACCTCTCTAACTATCCTCCTTGCCAGAACAGGTGTCACTTTTGGCTTCCGACCACGTCCTCTGAGATTTCCCACAGTACGGAACATACTTGTATTTTTTAATAATACTTTGCACTGTAGCCACTGGAACCTGAAAACATTTAGAAATGGCCTTGTAGCCCTTTCCTGACTTGTGAGCAGCCACAATGCGCAGCCGCAGGTCCTCACTGAGCTCCTTTTTTTTTTTAGCCATGACTGTCCACAAACCAACTGCAGAGAGCTGCTGTTTTTCACCTGTTAAGTTGATTAAAACAGCTGTTCCCAATTAATCAGGGTAATTATAATGCTTTAAAACAGCTTAGACTATTTGTAATGGTATAGAACTTTTCATTTTGCCACACACTGTGACAGTTTGTGAAGGGTATGAATTATTTTGGACTTGACACTTTTTGCTCAAATGTAAATAAAAGCTGAGAAATGTTTTTTTTTTCCACAATAATGCCTCTTGTACATAGTATTATTATCTTTTGGGAGACACCTATATCATTTCCCGTCAAAAAATTACTTGCTGGTTGAATAAAAGTAACTTTAAGTCAAAATTTGCCTGGGGTATGAATAATTATGGGCAGCAGTCTTTAATATAAATATGTTATCCATATATATTTTTGAACTTTAATAAAAGGAAAAAAAATCTTGTCAAAACAAAATGCTACAAAGAAAAGAAAACATCAAAGGTCTGTGCTACTTCATTCCTGGCACGGCACTTTACAGCTTTTCAGTGCATCAGTCCAATAAGAATAACATCACAGGCTTCCTTAAAATAAACCAAATAACTATCATTATTCACTTTCTGACCATGTAACGCTACAGTGAGGTATAACAACTTACTCAAATAAACTAATAATTTTGGAAAAACAAAAGCGATAATCAATTTGAAAAGTTGTCAGCGCCTTAAAGAGATTATAAAGTAAACACAGAGACTGATGAGTCCTACTTATTCCCTGGGAATCGGCAGAGCTTGAAAAGGCAGATTATATTGATTCTCTGGGCTTTGAGGAAGCAAAGATTTGGTGAGAATTTCTTGATGACAGAATCTTGCTCTTTCGGCAGTGAGCTTCCTATCACTCCACTACACACGCTGGAAAATTAAGAAAGTTGCCTCGGTGTTCTCTCCTATGGATTCACAAGACAGCAGGATAAGTAGCCACAAAATGGAGTTCTGGAAAAGCTGGTAGAACACTAGAGCTCTCATGGACAGTTTCAACAAAAGGTCTCTTCTCGAGGTTCTCTGTTACACTGAGATTGCAATGTTTTTTGGAAGAGATTAGTAAGCACTTGGCATTATATTTTTAATTCATCTACTTCTCTGTTTTGTTACAATCAGCATTGATTAAGTAGAATATGTTTCTCTAAACTCTAATTTGACGACAGTTAAATTTTTTTATTACGTTGCAGTTTCATATGAGCAGTGGTTAAATGGGTTGTCTCACTTCAGCAAATAGCATTTATCAAATACAGAAAGTTAATACAAGGCACTTACTAATATATTCTGATTGTCCATATTGTCTCCTTTGCTGGCTTCATTCATTTTTTCATCGCATTATACACGACTTGTTTCCAGGGGTTATGACCACCCTGCAATCCAGCAGCGGTGGCTGCACTTGCACGTTATAGTAAAGAGCGCAACCTCTCTGATATGCTGGACTGTGGGAGTACGCATAGGCACATGCAAGGGTCCGTGTTTGCTGCTGCACATGCATGCTAATGCGTACTTCCACGGTCCTGGATGCCAGAGAGATCATCAATTTTATAGCAATTTTTACTATAATGTGCAAGCACGGCCACTGCTTCTGGATTGCAGGGTGGTTGTAACCCCTGGAAATGAGCAGGGTATAATGTAATGGAAAAGTCAATCAGGTCAGCAAAGGGGGCAATATTGAGAATCACAATACATTAGTACGTGCCTTGTATTAACTTTGTCTACATGATAAATGCCATTTAATAAAGTGAGACAACCCCATTAATATCCATTTTAGATGACGGTTTTACATTTTACATTAAAGAGATTGTCCCACAAAAATATTCTACAGTTTTCAAACCAGCATCTGGATCTGAATCCTTTTGTATTGAAATGTAATTAAAATTTACTATAAAATAAAAAAGAATCCGTATAGTGCCACCTGCTGTTTTTTGATTTTTTTAAACTTTTGTGTCCACCTCATTGAGGTGGACGCACATGCTCAGTTCCGTTCTCCAACTGCCACCAGCTGCAATAGAAAGGACACACCCCCTGAGCTCCCATAAACAAAGAAATCTAGTAGAGCAATTGGAGCAATGAATGGAGAAATCTCTGGATCCATGTGAGGTACAGGGCTGGTTCTAGCTTTGTTAGAGATTTGTCATGTACTATATGATATCGGATTTAGATTTTTACATTAATCATTGGATAACTTCTTTAAAATCAGCAAATAAAGGTTGTTCGTTGTATACAAACCGGATTCCAAAAAAGTTGGGACACTATACAAATCGTGAATAAAAACTGAATGCAATGATATGGAGGTGCCAACTTCTAATATTTTATTCAGAATAGAACATAAATCACGGAACAAAAGTTTAAACTGAGAAAATGTACCATTTTAAGGGAAAAATATGTTAAATCAGAATTTCATGGTGTCAACAAATCCCCAAAAAGTTGGGACAAGGCCATTTTCACCACTTGTGTGGCATCTCCCCTTCTTCTTACAACACTCAACAGACGTCTGGGGACCGAGGAGACCAGTTTCTCAAGTTTAGAAATAAGAATGCTCTCCCATTCTTGTCTAATACAGGCCTCTAACTGTTCAATTGGCTTGGGTCTTCTTTGTTGCACCTTCCTCTTTATGATGCGCCAAATGTTCTCTATAGGTGAAAGATCTGGACTGCAGACTGGCCATTTCAGTACCCGGATCCTTCTCCTACGCAGCCATGATGTTGTGATTGATGCAGAATGTGGTCTGGCATTATCTTGTTGAAACATGCAGGGTCTTCCCTGAAAGAGATGACGTCTGGATGGGAGCATATGTTGTTCTAGAACCTGAATATATTTTTCTGCATTGATGGTGCCTTTTCAGACATGCAAGCTGCCCATGCCACACGCACTCATGCAACCCCATACCATCAGAGATGCAGGCTTCTGAACTGAGCGTTGATAACAACTTGGGTTGTCCTTGTCCTCTTTGGTCGGATGACATGGCGTCCCAGATTTCCAAAAAGAACTTCGAATCATGACTCGTCTGACCACAGAACAGTCTTCCATTTTGCCACACTCCATTTTAAATGATCCCTGGCCCAGTGAAAACGCCTGAGCTTGTGGATCTTGCTTAGAAATGGCTTCTTCTTTGCACTGTAGAGTTTCAGCTGGCAACGGCGGATGGCACGGTGGATTGTGTTCACTGACAATGGTTTCTGGAAGTATTCCTGAGCCCATTCTGTGATTTCCTTTACAGTAGCATTCCTGTTTGTGGTGCAGTGTTGTTTAAGGGCCCGGAGATCACGGGCATCCAGTATGGTTTTACGGCCTTGACCCTTACGCACAGAGATTGTTCCAGATTCTCTGAATCTTCGGATGATGTTATGCACAGTTGATGATGATAGATGCAAAGTCTTTGCAATTTTTCGCTGGGTAACACCTTTCTGATATTGCTCCACTATCTTTCTGCGCAACATTGTGGGAATTGGTGATCCTCTACCCATCTTGGCTTCTGAGAGACACTGCCACTCTGAGAAGCTCTTTTTATACCCAATCATGTTGCCAATTGACCTAATTAGTGTTAATTGGTCTTCCAGCTCTTCGTTATGCTCAAATTTACATTTTCCAGCCTCTTATTGCTACTTGTCCCAACTTTTTGGGGATTTGTTGACACCGTGAAAATTGGAATTCTATTACAAATAAATATTGACATTTGCCATCTCCACATCATTGCATTCAATTTGTTTAGTGTCCCAACTTTTTTGGAATCCGGTTTGTACATTATACAATTTTCCAATATCCTTTCTGTATCAGTTCCACATGGTTAAGAATTTTAGTTGAAAATAAGCTTAAAAGGGTTGTCAAAGTAGGTTCAAAATGTGACCCATGCCAGTAAATTCTATAAATTAACAAAATCATCCTATACTTGCCTGTTTCTCCCCCTGAAAATGCTGGGGGAGAATTAGGTGAGTGTAGGATGATTTTTTTTGAATACTGTTCACCTACATAGGGCAAATTTTGAAATAACTTTGACAGGCAGCTACTGCCAAGCCA
This sequence comes from Bufo bufo, assembly GCF_905171765.1. NCBI lineage: Eukaryota > Metazoa > Chordata > Amphibia > Anura > Bufonidae > Bufo > Bufo bufo. The sequence continues at coordinate 171,151,127 of NC_053396.1, read as the reverse complement.
AATAAGATCATAGGATCTATCAAACAGGGCAAAGAGCAAAGATGCACATGATGAGAGCATAACTCTTCCAGTTTTCAAATCACTAGTTATACTGCATATGTAATTTTGTGTAAAATTTTGGGAACCAGTACACTAAAACGACATAGCTTAACTAGATTGGGTTCAAAGGCAGACAACTAAAGTAATAGTTATTTTGGGTGAACTGCAGTACCCAACAATATTGAGAACATTTAGTTTAAAAAAAAGTTGAGTGCTGACCTAATATCTGTGTATAAATTACTGCATGACCAGTGAGACTATGGAAATGTGGAAGAGTGTACAGCAGTTATGAGTGAATCAATTTGTTTCATCAACAAGAGTTCTTTACCTGCGATGGGCTATCCCCGCTGCTGAAGAAGTTTCCTTCTGTCACTTCATTGACAGGGCCAGACATCTTGCCCAGCCTTGGCAGTCTTGTGCTTGCATCACTACTCTGTTTAGTTGTACAAGCAGTGATACTCTGCTTCCGCTTCCTAGGCACCAACTGAATTGATTCGATCATCTCCAGTGTACAGTATATAGCACTTCTATACAAATGAAAGCCAAAGTTTACATTGGGGTACCTAGAAAAGATCAAACTGGACCCTGATTATGTTACAGATTTTTCCCCCCACCTAAACAGGAAGCTTTATGTTGTTCCTCATACTCTTTCCATTCATTTTGGGAAAATTCTCTCAAAAAAGCTTGGTCAAAACCTTTATAGCCACCATTAAACCTACCGCAGGAGTTCTGCAATCTGGACAACCCCTTTCTAAATATAGTTGCTCAGCCAATTGCCATCATTTTTGGTGTTCCAACCCTTGAGAATGAACTGTTAGAGCTGGGGAGCTTCATCTCACCTCTTGTTGGTACACGAGTTCAGCGTCCTCACTCAGTGCTCAATAGGTTTGCAATGTAGACTTAGCAAAATACACCATGTGCATAAGAGACGGTTCTTTATTAATCCATCATTAAAAATATCATGTCACCGGGCCATCCCAAACATTGGAACCCCTTTAATGACATACATTTATTCTAATAGTGCTTTTGGAATTAAGATTATTGTTTTTACTTTATTAGGAAAAGTATAATTTATTAGGAAGAGTATATGGTCCAGATATCCATGGCTGTAGCACTTTATGCTGCTTATGATAACTGTATTTCACCAATGTTTTAGGATATTCATAAAATTTGTTATAAGCCATTATTGAATTATTGACTACCTCATTTTTACTCAACATTCAAAGTGATATCAACTGTATGGACAGCTTTTCCTCATGCATACCAATGGCCATCGCTAGTATTGAGCAAATCTAAGAATCCAAAGTGGACTTCTATCAGAATTTCAGGGGAAATTCAATTTGCTGCAAAGCCGAATTTACTTGTGCTTCATGGTAACAAATACATTTTGCCTGAAATAGCAGTAAAAAAAAATCAATTCACCTCATCCATTTGAAGAGGCCGCAGCGGCCATCTTGATTGAAGATCCCTCGGGAAATCTTGTGAGCAGTGAAGTATGATATCACCATACCACCCAGCAGGATCTTCAATAAAGATGGCCTCAAAAGGATAAGGTTAATATTATTATTATTATTATTATTATTTACCGATTAACCCCTGAAAGCCCTAATTTTTTAATCTCAGATGCCGTGCTCAGGGATGAATGCAGCACCTGAAAAGGTTCAATGACGGGGGTGACGCAATTGCCGTTCCCAGTCATTGCACCTGCTACTTACAAAGAAATGCTCTTCGTGACGAAGTAATTCATCTCATCTCTAGCCATCTGTAGCCATCATCATTTATTAGGAATGTCCAGGTGAAAAGGTCTACCCAGTCCACTCGTATGGGATTCTGTTACAGATAACAGGGACACACAGGAGAGGTAAAGCCTGCTCATCAAAGCAAAGATTTGGATAATATGTTTATTTCCAGACTGTACTGCAATGATATAAATAAGAAGCAAACCATTTTCTGAACAATGGAAACTGTGACAGATTGTAAAATAGAAGATTTATACTATTATCTGAACATAATACAAAGATTCCAGCTCTGCTAGATACGTAATTCTACCCGTTAATTTCGGCTTGTCAGTTTTTATTTTCTCCTCTTGAAAGGTAGGGTAAAACACAAGCGGTACTGTTGAAAGGAGGTCATTTATTTGCTTTGCGATACACAAGACACCTAGCAAACTAAACTTTACTTAAAGCACATAAGTATTCTGTTCCAGCACATTTCTGTTTCATGAATATTCATTAAAACATATGGTCACACTGTATGAGATTGTTTGCATACATTAATGCACACCATTGAGAAGTTGTATTGTTCAATCCAAGCTGCAATGTTTTAACTGTCTAAGCTCAGTATAGACAGCATTAGAGATGACCTTGCGGTTCTCTGTACATGCGAAAATATGGAGATGTCCGCCGGCGCCATATTCTTTTGCATTGCGCCAAACTATGAACCATGACACATCCATCAGGTGGAACAGGACAGCCAATTGAGACGTTTAAATAAATAAAACACGATCTGGCCGCCATTTTACAATCAGTCTTTTGCCAGTGTAGAGAGAGTTTGCAGTATGGAGCAGCAGGGACAGACTGTTAGAGACAGCAAACGCTAGCAAATAGGGCCACAAAAGTCCTTTTAATGACTGGTATAGGTGTGCTATCGATAGATGTGACATAGTGAGGGGTCTGATATACTTATAATATACTTTCTAACATAGAAAGCATATTATAGTGCATTTGTATTGTGCAGCAGTTGTGAGCGGTTCTGCTGCGATACCGCAGCTATACAGAGGGACAAACGCTATTGGAATAACTAATTACAACTGGTGGGATATACCAGTTGCCCACCAAATAAACTGATTGAGGCAGGGGTGTGATATACCTATAAAATACTTTCTATATAATGCATTTGTATTGTGCAGCAGTTGTGTGCGGTTCTGCTGAGATACCGCAGCTATACAAAGGGACAAACACTATTGGAACAACTAATTGCAACTGGTGTGATATACCAGTTGCCCCCCAAAAAAACTGATTGAGGCCGGGGTGTGATGTACCTGTAATATACTTTCTATGTAGTGCATTCGTATTGGGCAGCAGTTGTGTGCTGTTCTGCTGAGATACTGCAGCTATACAGAGGGACAAATGCTATTGGAAAAACTAATTGCAACTGGTGTGATAGACTTAAAGGGCTTCTGTCACTCCACTAAACTCATATTTTTTTTTTATCTCCTTAAAATCCTTATGCTGCGATTTTTCAATATATAGGGCTATTACTCAGTTTGGTTCAGTAGTTATATAAAAAAACGGACTTTTATAATATGCAAACTACCTCTCTAGTAGCAGGTAGGGCGGCTACCTGCTGCTAGCAGCCGCATCCTCCATTCATAATGACGCCCCCTCCTCATGTTGATTGACAGGGCCAGTGAACGCGCTCGTCCTCTGACTGGCCCTGTCTGCGTTTTAAATCTCGCGCCGGTTTTCAGTTGGCGCAGGCGCATTGAGTGGAGGACGCTCGCCCGGCCGCTCCATCCTCAGTGCGCCTGTGCCGGGTGTACATGTGACGTCATCGGCGCAGGCGCACTGAGGATGGAGCGGCTGAGCGAGCGAGCGTCCTCCACTCAGTGCGCCTGCGCCAACTAAAGACCGGCGCGAGATTTAAAATGCAGACAGGGCCAGTCAGAGGACGAGCGCGTTCACTGGCCCTGTCAATCAACATGAGGAGGGGGCGTCATTATGAATGGAGGATGCGGCTGCTAGCAGAGGTAATTTGCATATTATAAAAGTCCGTTTTTTTATATAACTACTGAACCAAACTGAGTAATAGCCCTATATATTGAGGAATCGCAGCATAAGGATTTTAAGGAGACCAAAATAAATAAATAAGTTTAGTGGAGTGACAGAAGCCCTTTAACCACTTCAGCCCCCAGTGCTTAAACACCCTGAAAGACCAGGCCACTTTTTACACTTCTGACCTACACTACTTTCACCGTTTATTGCTCGGTCATGCAACTTACCACCCAAATGAATTTTACCTCCTTTTCTTCTCACTAATAGAGCTTTCATTTGGTGGTATTTCATTGCTGCTGACATTTTTACTTTTTTTGTTATTAATCGAAATTTAACGATTTTTTTGCAAAAAAATGACATTTTTTACTTTCAGTTGTAAAATTTTGCAAAAAAAAACGAGATCCATATAGAAATTTTGCTCTAAATTTATAGTTCTACATGTCTTTGATAAAAAAAAATGTTTGGGTAAAAAAAAAAATGGTTTGGGTAAAAGTTATAGCGTTTACAAACTATGGTACAAAAATGTGAATTTCCGCTTTTTGAAGCAGCTCTGACTTTCTGAGCACCTGTCATGTTTCCTGAGGTTCTACAATGGCCAGACAGTACAAACACCCCACAAATGACCCCATTTCGGAAAGTACACACCCTAAGGTATTCGCTGATGGGCATAGTGAGTTCATAGAACTTTTTATTTTTTGTCACAAGTTAGCGGAAAATGATGATTTTTTTTTTTTCTTACAAAGTCTCATATTCCACTAACTTGTGACAAAAAATAAAAACTTCTATGAACTCACTGTGCCCATCACGAAATACCTTGGGGTCTCTTCTTTCCAAAATGGGGTCACTTGTGGGGTAGTTATACTGCCCTGGCATTCTAGGGGCCCAAATGTGTGGTAAGGAGTTTGAAATCAAATTCTGAAAAAAATGACCTGTGAAATCCGAAAGGTGCTCTTTGGAATATGGGCCCCTTTGCCCACCTAGGCTGCAAAAAAGTGTCACACATCTGGTATCTCCGTACTCAGGAGAAGGTAGGGAATGTGTTTTGGGGTGTCATTTTATATATACCCATGCTGGGTGAGAGAAATATCTTGGCAAAAGACAACTTTTCCCATTTTTTTATACAAAGTTGGCATTTGACCAAGATATTTATCTCACCCAGCATGGGTATATGTAAAAAGACACCCCAAAACACATTCCTCAACTTCTCCTGAGTACGGAGATACCAGATGTGTGACACTTTTTTGCAGCCTAGGTGGGCAAAGGGGCCCATATTCCAAAGAGCACCTTTCGGATTTCACAGGTCATTTTTTACTGAATTTGATTTCAAACTCCTTACCACACATTTGGGTCCCTAGAATGCCAGGGCAGTATAACTACCCCACAAGTGACCCCATTTTGGAAAGAAGACACCCCAAGGTATTCCGTGAGGGGCATGGCGAGTTCCTAGAATTTTTTATTTTTTGTCACAAGTTAGTGGAAAATGATGATTTTTTTTTTTTTTTTTTTTCATACAAAGTCTCATATTCCACTAACTTGTGACAAAAAATAAAAACTTCCATGAACTCACTATGCCCATCAGCGAATACCTTGGGGTCTCTTCTTTCCAAAATGGGGTCACTTGTGGGGTAGTTATACTGCCCTGGCATTCTAGGGGCCCAAATGTGTGGTAAGGAGTTTGAAATCAAATTCAGTAAAAAATGACCTATGAAATCCAAAAGGTGCTCTTTGGAATGTGGGCCCCTTTGCCCACCTAGGCTGCAAAAAAGTGTCACACATCTGGTATCCCCGTACTCAGGAGAAGTTGAGGAATGTGTTTTGGGGTGTCTTTTTACATATACCCATGCTGGGTGAGATAAATATCTTGGTCAAATGCCAACTTTGTATAAAAAAATGGGAAAAGTTGTCTTTTGCCAAGATATTTCTCTCACCCAGCATGGGTATATGTAAAATGACACCCCAAAACACATTCCCCACCTTCTCCTGAGTACGGAGATACCAGATGTGTGACACTTTTTTGCAGCCTAGGTGGGCAAAGGGGCCCATATTCCAAAGAGCACCTTTCGTCATTTTTTACAGAATTTGATTTCAAACTCCTTACCACACATTTGGGCCCCTAGAATGCCAGGGCAGTATAACTACCCCACAAGTGACCCCATTTTGGAAAGAAGAGACCCAAAGGTATTCGCTGATGGGCATAGTGAGTTCATGGAAATTTTTATTTTTTGTCACAAGTTAGTGGAATATGAGACTTTGTATGAAAAAAAAAAAATAAAAAATCAACATTTTCCACTAACTTGTGACAAAAAATAAAAAATTCTAGGAACTTGCCATGCCCCTCACGGAATACCTTGGGGTGTCTTCTTTCCAAAATGGGGTCACTTGTGGGGTAGTTATACTGCCCTGGCATTTTCCAGGGGCCCTAATGTCTGGTAAGTAGGTAAATGACCTGTGAAATCCGAAAGGTGCTCTTTGGAATGTGGGCCCCTTTGCCCACCTAGGCTGCAAAAAAGTGTCACACATCTGGTATCTCCGTACTCAGGAGAAGGTGGGGAATGTGTTTTGGGGTGTCATTTTACATATACCCATGCTGGGTGAGAGAAATATCTTGGCAAAAGACAACTTTTCCCATTTTTTTTATACAAAGTTGGCATTTGACCAAGATATTTATCTCACCCAGCATGGGTATATGTAAAATGACACCCCAAAACATATTCCCCAACTTCTGCTGAATACGGAGATACCACATGTGTGACACTTTTTTGCAGCCTAGGTGGGCAAAGGTGCCCAAATTCCTTTTAGGAGGGCATTTTTAGACATTTGGATACCAGACTTCTTCTCACGCTTTGGGGCCCCTAAAATGCCAGGGCAGTATAAATACCCCACATGTGACCCCATTTTGGAAAGAAGACACCCCAAGGTATTCAATGAGGGGCATGGCGAGTTCATTGAAAAAAAAAAATTTTGGCACAAGTTAGCGGAAATTGATTTTTTTGATTTTGTTCTCACAAAGTCTCCCTTTCCGCTAACTTGGGACAAAAATTTCAATCTTTCATGGACTCAATATGCCCCTCAGCGAATACCTTGGGGTGTCTTCTTTCCAAAATGGTGTTATTTGTGGGGTGTTTGTACTGCCCTGGCATTTGAGGGTCTCCGCAATCATTACATGTATGCCCAGCATTAGGAGTTTCTGCTATTCTCCTTATATTGAGCATACGGGTAATGAGATTTTTTTTTTCCGTTCAGCCTCTGGGCTGAAAGAAAAAAATGAACGGCACAGATTTCTTCATTCGCATCGATCAATGTGGATGAAAAAATCTCTGCCAAAAAAAGAAAAAGGAGGGGAAAGGCGTCTGCCAGGACATAGGAGCTCCGCCCAACATCCATACCCACTTCAGCTCGTATGCCCTGGCAAACCAGATTTCTCCATTCACATCAATCGATGTGGATGAATAAATCATTGCCGGGATTTTTTTTTTTATATATACAAAGTGTTTGCCAAAGTATAGGAACACCGCCACCTCCTCAGCTCATATGCCTCGGCAAACGTATCTTTTACTGCAGAGGAGAAATCTCGTCTTGCAGCGCCGCATACACCGACTTGCGTGTAATCTGACAGCAGCGCAATGCTTCTGTCCGAATGCACATCAGTGCTGCAGCTAGTCGATCGGTTGGTCCACCTGAAAGGTAAAAAAAACAAAACAAAAAAGAAAAAACCAGGCCGCAAAGCAATAACTTTATTAACTGTTGAACAGAACATAGAAACTTTTTTAAAACTTTTTTAACTGAACATTTAACTTTTTTACTTACCGGTATTTTTTTTTTTGTTTAGTTTTTTTTACCTTTTATAGAACAAACCTCTCCTTCCCCATGGGACAATGTGCAAAGCGCAAATCGCCCAAAGATGTGGCGAAGTACGTTATGCACTTTATCCCAGGTGAAAGGAGAGGTTTGCAGCAGCTGTGAGTGAATGGGCCCTAATAGCCCTGTGTGCCTGTCCTGTGAGATGTGATCCCTATGCTAGGTGTACCTGTGTGTGGTACTTCCGGAAACACTCTCCATAGCATAGGGCAGGGTGGTCAGCACAGTCAGGACAGAAATAGCGGGTGTCACGCCTTATTCCACTCCTGCTACAGACACGACATCTTTTTCGGGGTGACGGTTGGGTTGAGGTACCAGGAACGACACTGGGGAAATGTCGCTCGTGTAGACGGCTAACTACACTGGTGGATGGGGCCACGGAACCTCCTGGGTAAAGGAGGTTCTCGATGATCTCTTCCTGGAATTTGAGGAAGGATCCTGTTCTCCCAGCCTTACTGTAGAGAACAAAACTATTGTACAGCGCCAATTGAATCAAATATACAGACACCTTCTTATACCAGCGTCTGGTTCTGCGGGAAACTAAATACGGAGACAACATCTGGTCATTGAAGTCCACCCCTCCCATGAGCGCATTATAGTCGTGGACACAGAGGGGCTTTTCAATGACACGGGTTGCTCGCTCAATTTGGATTGTCGTGTCTGCGTGAATGGAGGAGAGCATGTAAACGTCACGCTTGTCTCTCCATTTCACCGCGAGCAGTTCTTCGTTACACAAGGCAGCCCTCTCCCCCCTTGCAAGACGGGTGGTTACAAGCCGTTGGGGGAAGCCCACGCGACTAGTTCGCGCGGTGCCACAGGCGCAAATCCGTTCTAGAAACAAATGCCTAAAGAGGGCCACACTTGTGTAGAAATTGTCCACATAAAGATGGTACCCCTTGCCGAATAAGGGTGACACCAAGTCCCAGACTGTCTTCCCACTGCTCCCCAGGTAGTCAGGGCAACCGACCGGCTCCAGGGTCTGATCATTTCCCTCATAGATCCGAAATTTGTGGGTATAGCCTGTGGCCCTTTCACAGAGCTTATACAATTTGACCCCATACCGGGCACGCTTGCTTGGGATGTATTGTTTGAAGCCAAGGCGCCCGGTAAAATGTATTAGGGACTCGTCTACGCAGATGTTTTGCTCAGGGGTATACAAATCTGCAAATTTCAGGTTGAAATGGTCTATGAGGGGCCGAATTTTGTGGAGCCGGTCAAAAGCAGGGTGGCCTCTGGGACGGGAGGTGGTATTGTCGCTAAAATGCAGAAAACGTAGGATGGTCTCAAATCGTGTCCTGGACATAGCAGCAGAGAACATGGGCATGTGATGAATTGGGTGCGTTGACCAATATGACCGCAATTCATGCTTTTTTGTCAGGCCCATGTTGAGGAGAAGGCCCAAAAAAATTTTAAGTTCGGAAACTTGGACTGGTTTCCACCGGAAAGGCTGGGCATAATAGCTTCCCGGGTTAGCGGTTATAAATTGTGTGGCATACTGGTTGGTCTCTGCCACGACTAAGTCCAAGAGCTCCGCGGTCAAGAACAGCTCAAAAAATCCCAGGGCCGAACCGATTTGAGCCGTCTCAACCCGAACTCCAGACTGGGCGGTGAAAGGGGGAACTACTGGTGCGGCTGAAGTTGGTGACTGCCAATCAGGATTTGCCAGCACCTCAGGGACTCTAGGGGCTCTACGGGCCCGTCTTTGCGGTGGCTGCGACGGGGTAACTATTGCACGTGCCACCGTACCAGCTTCAACTGCCCTTCTGGAGCTCGCTACTTCACCAGGTTGTACGGCAGTGCTGGTACTAGGTCCAGGAAGGGCTGCGCTGCTGGTGTATGCCTCACCACGTGATCCGGCAGCGACAGCCCCACTCTGCTGCTCTTGAAGCGGATCCTGCGTAACCTGTGGTCTAGCGACATGGGGCCGGGTACGCCTGGTGCTGCCAGGGACCTCCACCTCCTCGTCCGAACTTTGGGTCAGAGAGCCACTGCTTTCCACAGGTTCATATTCTGACCCGCTAGATTCGTCAGATGAGGGTTCCCACTCCTCATCCGACTGGGTCAGAATCCTGTAGGCCTCTTCAGAAGAATACCCCCTGTTTGACATTTTGGACTACTAAATTTAGGGGTATTCCCTGAGACTACCCAAGAAAAAAAGCAAACCTGTCTTACAAAGGGGAGGCTAGCGAAGTACCGGAGGCCGCTGCGGTTGATAAAAAATATCAAAACTGATTTTTTTATCGCCGCAGTGCGTGTAAAATGAATGTGCAGTGATCAAAAAATATATATTTTTTGTCACTGCGGTGGGGCGGGCGTGGGTGAACGCACGTGTGGGCGACCGATCAGGCCTGATCGGGCAAACACTGCGTTTTGGGTGGAGGGCGAGCTAAGGTGACACTAATACTATTATAGATCTGACCGTGATCAGTTTTGATCACTTACAGATACTATAAAAGTACAAATGCTGATTAGCGATACGCTAAACAGCGAATAAAAGTGACTGCGGTGCGGTGGGGTGGGCGCTAACTGACGCTAACTACCTAACCAAGGGGCCTAAACTATCCCTAAAACCTAACAGCCAATACCAGTGAAAAAAAAAAAGTGACAGTTTACACTGATCACTTTTTTTCCTTTCACTAGTGATTGACAGGGGCGATCAAAGGGGTGATCAAAGGGTTAATTGGGGTGCAGGTGGGTGATCTGGGGCTAAGGTGTAGTGTTGGTGTACTCACAGTTCAGTCTGCTCCTGTGCTGGATCCAACCGACGAAAAGGACCAGCACAGGAGCAGACAAGCCATATAACAGATCATATTTACTAATATGATCTGTTATATGACTTTGGATTGGATTTTTTGAAAATCGCCAGCCTGCCAGCCAATGATCGTTGCTGGCAGGCTGGTGACGAAATACTTCTTTTAATTTTGCCGGCCCGCGATGCGCATGCGCGGGCCGGCTTTGAGCGAAATCTCGCGTCTCGCGAGATGACGCGTATATGCGTGACTCTGCGCAGCGCTGCCACCTCCGGAACGCAATCCTGCGTTAGGCGGTCCGGAGGTGGTTAAAGTAAATTTTATTCAAACAGCAAGTAATTTTTTGATGGGAAATGACATAGGTGTCTCCCAAAAGATAATAAGACGATGTACAAGAGGCATTGTTGTGGAAAAAAAACATTTCTCAGCTTTTATTTACATTTGAGAAAAAAATACAAGATGTTCCGCACTGTGGAGAATCTCAGAGGACGTGGTCGGAAGCCAAAAGTGACAAGTATGCTGGTCAGGAGGGTAGTTAGAGAAGTGAAAAAGAATCCAAGGATCACCACCAAGGCCATTCTGGTGAATCTGGGCTCTGCTGGTGGCAATGTCTCAAGGCAGACAATCCAACGGACACTGCACACTGCTGGGTTTCACTTCTCCAGATAAGGCACACAAAAGCTTGCTTGGCCATTGCAAAAGCTCATCTGGACAAAGAAGAAGACTTCTGGTTTTATGTGTTATGGTCAGATGAAACAAAAATTGAATTGTTTGGTCACAATGATGTTTCCTTCATTTGGCGTAAAAAAGGAGAAGCCTTCAACCCAAAGAACACCATCCCCACTGTCAAACATGGTGTTGGGAACCTAATGCTTTGGGGGTGTTTTTCAGCCAATGGACCAGGGAACCTAATCACAGTAAACGGCACCATGAAAAAAGAGCAATACATGAGGATTCTCAACGACAACATCAGGCAGTCTGCAGAGAAACTTGGCCTTGGGCACCAGTGGACATTTCAGCATGACAATGACCCAAAACACACAGCAAAAGTGGTGAAGAAATGGTTAGCAGACAACAACATTAACGTTTTGGAGTGGCCCAGCCAGAGTCCAGACTTGAATCCAATTGAGAATCTGTGGAGGGAGCTAAAGATCAGAGTCATGGAAAGAAGACCCTCCAACCTGAAAGATTTGGAGCTCATTGCTAAAAATGAATGGGCAAAAATACCTGTGGAAACATGCAAAAAGCTGGTCTGCAATTATAGGAAGCGTTTGATTGCTGTAATAGCCAATAAAGGATTTTCTATTGATTATTGAGAAGGGTATGAATAGTTTTGGACTGGACACTTTTTGCCCAAATGTAAATAAAAGCTGAGAAATGTTTTTTTCCCCCACAATGATGCCTCTTGTACATCGTCTTGTTATCTTTTGAGAGACACCTAAGTAATTTCCCGTCAAAAAATTACTTGCTGGTTGAATAAAAGTAACTTTAAGTCAAAAATTTGCCATGGGTATGAATAATTATGGGCAGCACTGTACCTATAATATACTTTCTATATAGTGCATTTGTATTGTGCAGCACTTGTGTGCGATTCTGCTGCAAAACCGCAGCTATACAGAGGGACAAACGCTATTAGAACAACTAATTGCAACTAGTGTGATATACCAGTTGCCCCCCAAAAAAACTGATTGAGGCCGGGGTGTGATATACTTATAATATCATTTCCATATAGTGCATTTGTATTGTGCAGCAGTTGTGTGCGGTTCTGCTGCGATACCGCAGCTATACAGAGGGACAAATGCTATTGGAAAAACTAATTGCAACTGGTGTGATATAACAGTTGCCACCCAAAAAAACTGATTGAGAAAGGGGTGTGATATACCTGTAATATAATTTCTATATAGTGCATTTGTATTGTAAAACGGTTGTGTACGGTTCTGCTGAGATACCGTAGCTATACAGAGGGACAAAAACTATCGGAACAACTAATTGCAACTGGTGTGATATACCAGTTGCCCCCAAAAAAACTGATTGAGGAAGGGGTGTGATATACCTATAATATACTTTCTATATAGTGCATTTGAATTGTGCAGCAGTTGTGTGCGGTAGTGCTAAGATACTACAGCTATACAGAGGCACAAATGCTATTGGAATAACTAATTGCAACTGGTGTGATATGCCAGTTGCCAACAAAAAAAAGCTGATTGAGGCAGGGGTGTGATATACCTATAATATACTTTCTATATAGTGCATTTGTATTGTGTAGCAGTTGTGAGCGGTTCTGCTGCGATTCCGAAGCTATACAGAGGGACAAACGCTATTGGAACAACTAATTACAACTGGTGGGATATACCAGTCGCCCCCCAAAAAAACTGATTGAGGCAGGGGTGTGATATACCTATAGTATACTTTCTATATAGTGCATTTGTATTGGGCAGCAGTTGTGTGCGGTTCTGCTGAGACACCGCAGCTATACAGAGGGACCAACGCTATTGGAACAACTAATTGCAACTGGTATGATAAACTAGTTGCCCCCAAAAATTTTGATAGAGGCAGGGGTGTGATATACCTATAATATAATTTTTATATAGTGCATTTGTATTGTGCAGCAGTTGTTTGCGGTTCTGCTTTAATATCGCAGCTATACAGAGGGACAAATGCTATTGAAACAACTAATTCCAACTGGTGTGATAAACTAGTTGCCCCCCCAAAAAACTTATTGAGGCAGGGGTGTGATATACCTATAATATAATTTATATATAGTGCATTTGTGTTGTGCAGCAGTTGTGTGCGGTAGTGCTGAGATACTGCAGCTATACAGAGGGACAAATGCTATTGGAACAACTAATTGCAACTGGTGTGATATACCAGTTGCCCCCAAAAAAAACTGATTGAGGAAGGGGTGTGATATTCCTATAATATACTTTCTATATAGTGCATTTGTATTGTGCATCAGTTGTGTGCGGTTCTGCTGCGATACCGCAGTTATACAGAGGGACAAACGCTATTGGAACAACTAATTGCAACTGGTGTGATATACCTGTTGCCCCCCAAAAAACTGATTAGGGCAGGGATGTGATATAACTATAATATAATTTCTATATAGTGCCTTTGTATTGTGCATCAGTTGTGTGTGGTTCTGCTGAGACACCACAGCTATACAGAGGGACAAACACTATTGGAACAACTAATTGCAACTGGTGTGATATACCTATAATATACTTTCTATATAGTGCATTTGTATTGTGCAGCAGTTGTTTGTGTTTCTGCTAAGATACCGCAGCTATACAGAGGGACAAACGCTATTGGAACAACTTTTGCCCCCCCAAAAACTGATTGAGGGGTTTGATATACCTGCTTGCAGAAAATAATCATTAAGAGGTTCTATATACCTGCTTCCACAAATACTGCTCTTCTATAGGGACTTTTTGATAGGGTCATTTTAAAAATGACAGGCAGAGAAAGAGGCAGGCCATTCCGCAGGGGTGGTAGGGGTCGGGCAGGTGCACCAGGCCGGAGCCTAAGTGGGAAGTTGAAAAAGGTGCGTGCGATTACGTAAAAGGACGCACCAGAATTGGTTGAGTGGCTTACCCAGCCTTCCGCTTCTGCACCCTCCTCATCCTCTGTATCAGCACCCTACTCACTCTCTGCTGTGTGCATCCAAAAAGACACCACACCATCACCACCACAGCCCCATCACTCGAGTCAGAGGAATTATTTTCCTATCCATTCCCAGACCTTACCGATGCACAGCCATTCTTGGCATCAGATGAGGAAGAGGAGGTAGCAATGGCTGCCACCCAGCGGCTTGACGACAGTACCCAGATCAGCCCAAGGAGGGTGGTCGCTGCTATTGCTGCCTACTCCGAGATCTCTAATGTCAGTGGTGGTGAAGGTGATGATGATATCACTTGGGTGCCCACAAGAGAGGAAGAGGAGGGGAGTTCAGAGGGAGAGACGGAGCAGCAGATAGGAAGTTGAAGGAGGAGATGCAGGCAGAACTCGCAGTGCACAGGAGGCAAAAATCAGACTGTAAATGTATCTAGAGCTAGCCATCTACCGTGCACGGTCACATCTGGCGCTCCCAGGACGCCGGCACATGGCTCCGCAGTGTGGGCTTTTTTTAGCGTGTCAGCTGCTGACAATGTTGTTGCCATCTGCAGCCTGTCCTGTCAACACATAAGTCGCGGTAAGCCCAACACTCACCTAGGGACGACCATCTTAAGAAGGCACCTGGCCTCCCATCACCGAGCCCAGAGGGAGCAACACTGTCAGAACCCACAAAGCCACACTCCCGGCACTCCACGTCCTGCCTCTTCTCCTCTCTCCTCCCATTTGTCCTCCACTCCACCTTCCACCATGCCTTTTATGCGTTCATCTGGCAAAAGGCAGGCTTCCGTGGCCAAAATGTTCGAACGTAAAAAGTTGATGACGCCGGATAACCCTCTTGCCCAAAGGCTGACCACCGGCTTTTCGGAACTGCTAGCCTGCCAACTACTGGCATATAAACTCGGAAGCCTTTAGAAAATTTGCGGCAATTGGCACACCGCAATGGAAGGTCCCCGGAATTAAATATTTCTCCCAGAAGGGCATCCTAGAGCTATATGGTCATGTTCAGCTGCAAGTGAATGTATCTCTGGCACACAGTGTCGGTGCCAAGATACATCTGACCACAGACACGTGGTCTAGCAAACACGGGCAGGGAAGGTACATAACTTTTATTGCCCACTGGGTAAACCTTCTGACGGCTGTCAAGCATGCAACTCGTGGCACCCGTGTGGATTTGGTGTTACCGTCACGGATTGCATTTTTCTCCTCCTACTCCATCCTACGTCTCCTCCTCGACTGACTCCTCCTTTTCCACTGCTACCACCTCTTCCGCTGCATCCCCCAGCTCCCCAGAACCTATTCGACGTGCTAAGTGAGACGTTGTTATGCTGTGCTGCGGCTGTTGTGTCTGGAAGCCATGAGCCACACCGGTCCTGCACTCTTTTCAGCTCTGCGGTCACAGGCTGATCAGTGGTAACCTTGCTCAATTTGACAGTTGGTAAAGTGGTGTGCGACAATGGTGCCAATCTGCTGAGCGTGCTGAAACAGGGCAAAATGACACACGTGCCGTGCATGGCACACGTCCTGAACTTAGTTGTGCAGCGATTCGTTGCCAAATATCCCGGGGTCCAGGACGTCTTGCGGCAGGCCAGGAAAATCTCTGGCCATTTTAGAAGATCTTACACGGCCATGGCTCACCTTGCTGATGTTCAGCGGCGACACCACTTGCCAGTCAGACATCTCATCTGTTCAATCAAAAGGAAAGACAGCTCACCACCCAAAATTCGCTTGCACGGGAAGGGATCGCTCCCACTACGAAATCAAATAAATCCCAGCAGGCGTATCGATTTTTCTTCAATGTTTTATTATTCCATATACAGGATGCGTTTCGGCCCGTCTAGCCTTCCTCAACTGCATGTTAACAACTGAAAATGTCAGGTATTTATATATAGGCTTAGTCACATGACCCTGCCAATCAATTCAAACAGGAAGTGACATCACATCAAAATTAGTATCAAAACTACATTTAAATAACACCCTTGTGAATACTACGATGAAGAGATACCCTTATGAATATTATAACGAGAGTCTCCTTCCATCATCATTGAGTCGTAGTAGTCTGCAAGAAAACATATAAAATTCATATTAAAAACACATCACTTCATAATCCCTATTAAGACCCTTGGAATGTAAAGTGTCAAGGGTGTGAGTCCAGAACGCCTCCCTTTTGCGTAACAACTTCTTCAAATCCCCCCCTCTCCATGGTAAATGTACACACTCAATAACTTGGTATTTCAATTGTGATATGGAATGATTGTGATTATGGAAATGTAACGGTATAGGGAATAAAAGATTCTTGTTCCTAATTGTCGATTTGTGTTTGTTGATTTGATCCTTTACTTTCTGCATTGTCTCCCCTATATACAGCATGCCGCATGGGCACTTGATTTAGATATACGACATTTGTTGTTTCCCATGTATAATAACCCTTGATTTTATAGGATTTTCCTGTCTGAGGATGTTGAAAATATTGACCCTTTTGCACATTGCTGCATTGCATACAGTGGAGACAAGGGAAAGTGCCTCCCTTCTGATTAGTGAGTGTACTCTGTAATGGGGCCTTCTCCATATTTCCAATATCTGAGTGAACGAGATGATCCCTCAAGCTGGGATTGTGTCTATTACATATAAGTGGTGGGCTCTTAAATTCCACTATAGTGGGGTACGCCTTCTCCAAAATATGCCAGTGTTTACGCACTACATTATCCAGTTGATGATTTAACGGATGATATTTATGTATAAGTGCTATGCGCTTACTGTTATCCCTTGGTGGAGCCCGAACCCCATTAGCACTTATTGCCATGGATAAAACTTCACGAGGATAACCTCTCTCCAGGAATCGGGACGTCATCTCATTTACCCTCATCTCCTACATTTTCGGATCTGTCACAATCTTCTTCGCTCTTATGTATTGAGATTTTGGAATCAATGTTTTAAGAGAAGGAGGATGTGCACTGCGATAATGCAGGATACTATTCCTGTCTGTATTCTTTCTATATAAATCATTGCGTAAAATCCCCCCTTCCTGTTTTAGTATTGTGACATCAAGAAAATGCACAGATGTCTGATCATATGTAATAGTGCATTTTTATTCTTCCCAGACCCCATTCAGATGTTCGAACAGCCCCGCCCACACGCAAAAAATGTCGTCGATAAATCTTTTCCACACCAGTGCAAATTTTTGAAAATACTTATTTGAATATACAAAGCACTGTTCGAACGACGACATGTAAATATTTGCGTAGGGCGGGGACACATTCGCGCCCATCGCCATCCCACGCTGCTGCACATAAAATTGATCTCCAAAAAGGAAATAGTTCTCATAAAGAACTAAATTCAACAAATCGAGAAGAAATCGCTGTTGTTCAGCAGAAAAATGGCTCTGCTGTAGTATAGATGTAATTGCCGCTATACCTTTCTGACGTCAATGGTCACCAGCCAACTGTCCTCAGGTATATTTTCCAAACACCTGATCACCTGTAAAAAATGGGACGTGTCCAAAAGGAAAGAATGGGTATTCTTAACTAATGGACTAAACGCTTTTTCCAAAACCATTGCCAAAGGTGACAGCACCGAATCGACCGAAGCCACAATAGGTCGGCCTGGTGGATTTATCAAGGTTTTATGTACCTTTGGCAATATATAAAATACAGGTGTCACCGGTGAGTGATTGACCAAAAATTCGCTCAATTTCTCATCGATGATTCCCTGAGCCTTATACTTAGTCACCAACCCCATAATCTTTTCTTTAAAGGGTTTCTACCACTTCGTTTTCACATAATTAGCTTTCAGACACTAGCGATCCGCTAGTGTCTGCTCTGCCAAACAATCCTAATATAATAGCTTTTGGGGCAGCCGTTTCGCTAAAAAAAGAACTTATATTGATATGCTAATGAGCCTCTAGGTGCTGCCGCCGCCCAGCGCGTCCCTCCAGCCCGCCCATCTCCTCCGGAATGCGATCCTCCCTGTGAGCCAGAGGACGAATTCTCGCGCATGCGCCGTGTGCGTATGTATTTGGCGCATGCGCAGTGAATGTCTGACCGCTTTCTGCACAGACATCTCCACTGCGCCTGTTCCTCGGAACACTATGACGTCATCGGCGCAGGCGCAGTGGAGATGTCTGAGCAGGGAAGCGGTCAGACATTCACTGCGCATGCGCTGAATACAGACGCGCACGGGGAGGATCGCATTCCGGAGGAGATGGGCGGGCTGGAGGGACGGGCTGGAGGGACGGGCTGGAGGGACGCGCTGGGTGGCGGCAGTTTGTGCCTCTAGGTAGACCGAGCCTCTAGGTGCTAATGACGCCCCCATAGCACCTAGAGGCTCATTAGCATATCAATATAAGTTCTTTTTTTTGCGAAACGGCTGCCCCAAAAGCTATTATATTAGGATTGTTTGGCAGAGCAGACACTAGCGGATCGCTAGTGTCTGAAAGCTAATTATGTGAAAACGAAGTGGTAGAAACCCTTTAATTCGAAATACTGGGTTGTGATCTAACTTCTTATAGGTGTCAGTATCGGAAGGTTGGCAGTGAACCTCTTGTAAATATTTAACCTTATCCATAATGACAATCGATCCGCCTTTATCGGCGGGTTTCACAATAAGAGACTTATCCCCCATTAAATCGCGCACAGCTCTCCTTTCTTCTTTGGTAATATTATGCACAATCGAGAGATCACCCCTCTTTATTATGTCCAACTTCTGTTGAATTTCTTTAGTAACAAGTTGAACAAATGTCTCGATCGGATGATAACATCTTAGGGGGGGGGGGGGTAAAACGGCTCTTGACCCGCAATTCCAGGTCAGTCAACCTCAAACAACCCCCACCCCCATCCAAACTCACATCTTTCATAATAGGGGGGGTTTTCAATCAAATCTTGTGAAAAAACTTTTGCAATTCCACATCTAATTTGAAAGTATCCATATTATTCGTTGGAGAGAAGGAAAGACCTTTCTCAAGCAGCTCAATCGTCTCACATGAAATCACTTTCGATGATAAGTTAATCACTATGGATTGTGTCCTACCTGGGATCACGTGGTCACCGTCTGCTGTATCGATCATTCGGGAACTCCGATGCTTGCGGCCCGCCCGGAGTTTCCTCGTAGCGGACGGCATCCTTGACTCCCCCTGAAAAAAGGGCGTGTAACTTGTGAATCGTTTGATTCGCTGCCGGAGCTGGAGGTATACTGATTGCCCGGCCTGTATCCTCCTCTGTAACCAGGATGAGACTAGAATGATGTATCCTGCCATCGATACACTCGATTTAGTAAGTAGTCCTCACTATCTCGGAGGAATTTCGATCTCTTCTTTTCCTGTGTCTCCCTGAGTTTAGTGAGTCCTGCAGCTGCTGTTCAGTCGTTGCAATACCCTCCTTTAAATCGCAGATTGCTTTCTGGAGTCGATCAACTGTTAGTAGAATAATGTCCAATGAACATTTATTTATGATTTTCTCGAAATCCGTACAATACTGTTGGTCTTCTGAGAAAAAGGTAGGGCGGAGATGAACCCGCATCCCCCTCGGGATCCGATTCAGTTTGCAGTACTCAGCCAGGGTTACGGCATGTAGCTCATATGATGCTAGTCTCCTGGATTCTCTCTTCCAATGCCTTTTCTTTAATTCACTCGTAGGGATTGTTAAAAAAATCGATTGAGGAGGTCACTTGTGACAGGATCCTAGTCGCATCGTCTTTGTTGAAACTGAGGATATTCGTACCACTCATCATCAGTATGGTGGGAGAACGCCTTAAACAAACAGTTCAATCAAAAGGAAAGACAGCTCACCACACAAAATTCGCTTGCACGGGAAGGGATCGCTCCCACTACGAAATCAAATAAATCCCAGCAGGCGTATCAATTTTTCTTCAATGCTTTATTATTCATATACAGGACGCGTTTCGGCCCGTCCAGCCTTCCTCAACTGCATGTTAACAACTGAAAATGTCAGATATATATAGGCTTAGTCACATGACCCTGCCAATCAATTCAAACAGGAAGTGACATCACATCAAAATTAGTATCAAAACTACATTTAAATAACACCCTTGCGAATACTACAATGAAGAGATACCCCTATGAATATTATAACGAGAGTCTACTCCCATCATCATTGCATCGTAGTAGTCTGCAAGGAAACATATAATATTCATATTAAAAATACATCACTTCATAATCCCTATTAAGACCCTTGGAATGTAAAGTGTCAAGGGTGTGAATCCATAACGCCTCCCTTTTGAGTAACAACTTCTTTAAATCCCCCCCTCTCCGTGGTAAATGTACACGCTCAATAACTTATTTCAATTGTGATATGGAATGATTGTGATGGAAATGTAACGGTATAGGGCAATAAGTATAGGCAATAAGTACTAGTGGGGTGCGGGCTCCACCAAGAGATAACAGTAAGCGCATAGCACTTATACATAAATATCATTCGTTGAATCATCAACTGGATAATGTGGTGCGTAAACACTGGCATATTTTGGAGAAGGCGTACCCCACTATAGTGGAATTTAAGAGCCCACCACTTATATGTAATAGACGTAATCCCAGCTTGAGGGATCATCTCGTTCACTCCAGCAGAAACGTGCCGTTAAGAGCTACCTTGTTTTTTTTCACCGCGCCAGTGGCTGCTCATGCGCGACGTATGCAGACTTCTGTGGCGATTTTATGAGATCACCAAACCTGTCAGTCACAGCCAGGGCGCCATCAGTGACATCGTACCTTACACCTTCTTTCTGAAGCTTGCATTGCATCGTGTCATTGATCAAGCTGTCGAGGAGCAGGAGCAGGAAGATGAGGATGTCGCAATGCTGAATGAATTCTCAGGGGGGCTACTCCATCTGAGACAAGTCAGCAGGAGTCTGGAGAGGTGTCAGAGGAGGATGGAGCCTGGGGGGAGGAGGAGGAGGAGCAAGAAGAGCAGGCTTTAAACTTTTTTTGGGATCCCTGGTGTCCATGGATGGGGGGAGGAGACCAAAGACGACATTCTCCTGGGCGATGAGCAGGAGCCAGGGCGCTCCACTGCTTCCAGTTTAGTGCAAATGGGGGCCTTCCTGCTCCAGTGTTTGAAGAGGGAACCCCGTATAAAAAGCATAATGGGCAAGGACCAGTACTGGGTGGCAACATACTTAGACCCCCGGTACAAGCACAAAATGGCAGACATGTTACCAGCATCACAGAGGGCTGTTAGAATGCAGCATTTCCAGGCCTTGCTTCAAGAGATGCTGCATTCTGCTGTTCTGGGTGCTGTCAGAAGAATTTCCACCCACAGAGAAACAGTTGCACATACCAATCCTACCGCGCATGCAAGAAGAGGGCGGTTTGAAGATGTGTTGGTCTCTTCGGATATAAGATCATTCTTGCAGCCAACCTATCGACAGCCGCGCTCTGGATCCAGCTTAAGGGAACGCCTAGACTGACAGGTGCCCAACTACATCGGGATAACGGCCGATGTGGATGCTCTGAGAAGCGAGGAACCCCTTGACTACTGGGTGTGCAGGCTTGACCTGTGGCCAGAGCTGGCACAATTTGCAATGGAACGCTTGGCTTGCCCCTTGTCCAGTGTCCTGTCTGAAAGGACGTTTCGCGCAGCAGGGGGGATCGTGACTCGCCTAGCTCACGACAGTGTGGACTACCTCACATTTCTAAAAATGAATGAGGCATGGATCTCGGAGGAATTCAACACCTGTGACGACCACGTTTAATTGAATTTCACCTATTACCATTGTTTTTTTTTCAAAAGGCGGGATTTCGTTAGCCATGTTTTTAATCCAATTTTATATTTTTTGTTCTTTTAAACATATGTTTTTGACATGTATTTGTACTGGCCTGCAGTACAATTGGTATCCAATGACCGTCTAATATACCTCCAGCCACATAATCACTTGATGTTTTCTGTCCGGTAAATGCCTAATGTTTTGGGCCTGTAATCTAACTGGCCAACAGTTAAATTGTTATACAGTGACCTCCTAATGTACCTCCATCCACATAATGACTTGATGTTTTCTGTCCGGTGAATGCATAATTTTTGGGGCCTGTAATCTAACTGGTCAACAGTAAAATTGTTATACGGTGACCGCCTAATGTACCTTCAGCCACATTTCAATTGTTCATTTCTGTATGGTGAATGAATAATTGTTTGGGCCTGTACTCCACTGGCCTGCAGTAAAATTGATATCCAATGACCGTCTAATATACCTCCAGCCACATAGTCACTTGATGTTTTCTGTCCGGTGAATGCATAATTTTTTGGGCCTGTAATCTAACTGGTCAACAGTAAAATTGTTATACGGTGACCACCTAATTTATCTCCAGCCACATTATCAATTGTTCTTTTCTGTACGGTGAATGAATAATTTTTGGGGCCTGTAGTCCACTGGCCTGCAGTAAAATTGATATCCAATGAATGGTAAACGGTGAATGCCTAATGTTTGGGGCCTGTACTCCACTGGCCTGCAGTAAAATTGTTATCCACTGACCATCTAAAATACCTCCAATGTCATGGCCTATAGTGTACGCCGTGACACTGTTGCCACACTTGCTGTTGCCGGTGGCAGCGTGTTGCTGTTTTGGCATGTTGTGGCAGTGTCACAGGTTTTGCTGTGTGCGCCGTGACTTGCTTGCCACACATGTTATTGCCTGCAGCAACCTGTTGCCTTTTGCTTATGTGCGCAATTCCCCTTCAGTTGCTTCTTCCTTGTGTTTGGTTAACTTTGGGTTAATGTGTGTTTTTGGTGTGGGTGTGGTCGCTTCGAGCTATTTAGCTTCTGCTTGATGCCTGTAGCTCAGTGTTCCTCCAGGCTTGGTGTGTGCTGGTGGTTCACTGCTCCTGGCTTTACCATCTGTCCAGTGAGGGCCACCCTTGTGGTCATACAGTCATGGTGGAGAGTGGGGGAAACTCCCCACCGTATAGTGGGAACTGTTACTAGGCCAGACTACAGTCAAAGGAGCAGGCCAGAACCTACAGCTGCCCTAGTCACGGCGCACACAGCAAAACCTGTGACACTGCCACAACATGCCAAAACAGCAACAGCAAGCATGGCAACAGTGTCATGGCGTACACCATAGACCGTGACATCCAGCCACATAATCACTTGATGTATTCTGTCTGGTGAATGCCTAATGTTTGGGGCCTGTACTCCACTGGCCTGCAATAAAATTGATATCCAATAACCGTCTAATATACCTCCAGCCACATAATCACTTGATGTTTTCTGTCCGGTGAATGCCTAATGTTTGGGGCCTGTACTTCACTGGCCTGCAGTAAAATTGATATCCATTGACCGTCTAATATACCTCCAGCCACATAATCACTTGTTCTTTTCTGTACGTTGAATGAATAATTTTTGGGGCCTTTACTCCACTGGCCTCCAATAAAATTCATATCCAATAACCGTCTAACCGTCTTTTTGCCATTGATCCCCCTATGGTATGTCACTGTCCATGTTGCGGGACAATTTGTGCACTTCTAGTAAGTATTTGGTGGCTGCAAATATGACCTGAAGGTTTTTCGGGTTAACATAGAAACATAGAAACATAGAAACATAGAATGTGTCGGCAGATAAGAACCATTTGGCCCATCTAGTCTGCCATCAAAGTGAATAGGGCCCGCCGCAAACTTGCGGTTCGCAAATATTTGATCACGTTCGCGCGTTCTCCTTCGCGAATCGTCCAGGCCGATGTTCGTTCATTACTAGACAGCATATTGCTAAGATATGTCACCATGTGGTGGGGTCCGACTACTGTGATCAAATTGATACCTGCAACTAGTGATGAGCGAAGTATTGCAAAATTTTATTCGGCTGCTTCGCCGAATTTTACAAAAAAAATTCACTTTGTGACGAATTACTTCGTCACAAAGCACATTTTTATATAAGTAACGATTGCGCCACCCCCATCATTGTACTGCTCAGATGCTGAGTTCATAGCTGATAAATAAAAAAAAATTAAAAAAATTATACTTACCTCCTCTGTATGATCTCAAACAGCCAGCCACTGCCATCTTGATTGAAGATCTAGCACAGGGATCATCAACCTTCAGCACTTCAGTTGCTGTGAAACTACAACTCCCAGCATGCAAACATGCTTGACCGTTGTTCTAACTCCCACAGAAGTGAATGCAACATTCTGGGAGTTTGTACTTTATGAACAGCTGAAGTGCCAGAGGTTGCTGATTCCTGATCTAGCACAAAATCTTGCACGGCCCGTGATGACATCATCACATCGGCCGGCGTGGTGAAGTCATACGTCATTGCGCACAGGATTTCGTGCAAGATCTTCAATCGAGATGGTGGCGGCCGGCTCTTTGCGCTCAAACTATGGAGATAAGTATTTTTTTTTTTTTTTTACTGCCATTCAGGAAAAATCTATTCGCTACCATTAAGCATGAGAAAATTCGGCTTTGATTCGCTCAACACTACCTACAACAATTAGGGAACTTTAATGCCCCTTCAGCTACTGATGTCTCTTCTCAGCTGTTTGCGGAACCACTGCATGGTTGGCCGTGGACTGTACTGGCCCAAGTAAGTGGCCTTCAGACGGAACTGAAGGGATGCAAAACTATCCTATTGTCGCTACTACAATGGCTGTGTGCGCTATTTTATGCATGTTTCCAAAGTGGTAAGAAAAGGGGGTGTGGTGTGGGCAGGGATGCGGGTGGGCTGACAGGCCCTGCTCTTTTATCACTTTCCATGCTGGTTTTTGGAGTGAAAAATCAATGCCAACAGGAGGGCTGGGACAAAACATAACTTTGGCGCTTCCTCTGTCAACGCAGAGACCAACATGGAAAACGCCAGTCTTAATAAATGTCCCCCTTTGTGTAGTTTAGTAAATGCTGCTTGTGTTAACGTAACAAAATCTTTCACTTGTCCTCAGTCATGTGTAGTCTTCAATTGAACATTATTTTGTCTGCTGTGACTAAACACAAATGCTAGAAGGCTGGATTATGCCTTTATCTCAACTAAAATGATTCTTCCAGGCCCAGAGCTCAGAATGAAGAATATGGCGTGACTTCTCCTCTTTTATGTCTGTTACATCACTCTTCTGTAACTTTCCTTCCGTAGAATTGCTACCTGACTCTGTCATTGTATTTCCACATCATTTCTCTGAACGGATGCCTGTGAAATCTATGTCCAAACACAATCATAAGGTGGAAAAAAGAAAAACATGTCTTAAAGAGGACCTTTCACTTGTAAAAACTATGTGAACTAAGTATGCTGCCATGTAGAGCGGCGCCCGGGGATCTCACTGCACTTACTATTATCCCCGGGCGCCGCTCCGTTTTCCCGTTATGCCCTCCAGTACCTTTGCTCCTTAAGTTATAGTAGGCGGTGTCTTCCCTTGTCCTGTGGGCGTCTCCTTCTCCTAGGCTGCAGCTCTGGCCAATCGCAGCGCACAGCTCACAGCCTGGGAGAAAAAAACCTCCCAGGCTGTGAGCTGTGCGCTGCGATTTGCCAGCGCTGCAGCCTAGGAGAAGGAGACGCCCACAGGACAAGGGAAGACACCGCCTACTATAACTTAGTGAGAGAAGATACCGGAGGGCATAACGGGAGAACGGAGCGGCGCCCGGGGATAATAGTAAGTGCAGTGAGATCCCCGGGCGCCGCTCTACATGGCAGCATACTTAGTTCACATAGTTTTTACAAGTGAAAGGTCCTCTTTAAGAAGAGCCAGTCCAAATACAGAATATCTCTTTGTGCTCTTATATAAAATCTTTCTTCCTTCCCTTAATTTCTTCCTTCCTGACTCCCTCCCTGGCATCCTTCCTTCCTTGCTCCCCCCCTTTCCGTTCCTTTTATTTCCTACAGCAGTAAGTGTGGAAGAGATCTAAAGCAGGTGTAACTACCAGTTTAGAAGACACAGCAGCTGCTATAGGGTCCAACAACTAAGGGAGCCCATCTCCACTCAATAAGGTGCAGTTAGTGATGACAATGGAGGTTTTGCACATGTTCTCTCACATCACTGAGTTATCCTGTACTGTGAAATCATGTGTTCATTATATCTGCTTGGTGACATCATTATATTTTACTGTCTTGTGCTGTGATGTCACAGTGTACATTGTGACCTTTTCCTTGTATGCATTATGCCTGTGATATCATATGACACCATGGTGTGCATTATCCCTGTACTGTGACATCACCATATAATTTCAGTGTTATAATGTCCCCCAAGTAGATTATGCCCGTGCTGTGACATCACTGTGCTAATTATCCAGTTTGTGTACTTTATCTCTGTACAGCGACAATACTTTGTGCATTATCCCTGTACTGTATGCATTCCACAATGAAATGTGAGTCATAGAAGAAATAATGAGCAAAAGTGGAAACAAAGTGGGCCGCTGTAGTTAGCTCACATTGCTGATAAATTCACATTGTATATAAGTTCTCACAAACCAGTTTATTGGGGTGACGCATTTCTAGAGCGGAATACTGAATTGGACCTGACAAAGGGAGCATTTTCTTCATCGCTCACTCTGCAGTCTCTTCTGATCTGAGGACCAGCGGATACACAGATACACAGCAGCCATTTCAACGCTACATGCCCATCCATAGAGTTGTGCCTATCTACACAATAACCTCAGGTAAGCACTTAGTTGTCTAACTGGCACCTTGTTCTCCTAATGTACTACACCAGGGCCACCGTATTTTATTTCTCTTTTTCACTGCACATCATAAAGAAAATGACAGGCATAAAGATGGTGATTGACCAAGTATGAAGCCGCAGGAGAACCATGACCCAGTGCTTAATGGTCAGCATCATACAGAAAAAGAAGTAAAGAAACCAGTAAACAGTCATTACACCAAAGGGACCATGAAAAATGTATTTTCCACTATAATAGCCTAATGGGTATTCAACCAGAAAACTGTTCTTTCAAGTACAAGTCAGTATTTTAAAAGCAATGGAAGAGAACCCTTCTAGTAGACAGTGGTAATGATCAAATAAATACAAAGAACTTCCTAGTAGTGTTGATTGAGCATGCTCGGCCGAACACTTGTTCGGCTCGAACATCTCGATGCTCGGCACATAGCGGTACTCGGCCGAGTATCGCATGTGCTCGACTGCTATGCTCGAGTCTCCTCTCCGCACGTTTCTTGGCTGCTACGCAGCCAATAAACGTGCAGGTAAGTACTGTCCTCACTGTAATGCCAGTAGCCATGTTGGTTACTGGCATTACAGTGATTGGTTGGCTGGAACGCGTCATCGGGTGCTATATAGCACCCAATGACGCTTGTTCGGCTTATTCATAGTCAGGGAGAGCTGAGCATAGGAAGGGACAGAGAGTGTAGGGAGTGTAATTGAATATTTTTTTGTACAAATACGTTTCAGAGACCCAAAAGTACTTGTAAGGACTATTGTGTGTGACAGCAGCAATATATGTTTGTAGCGCAACCTGAGCTAAATTGCTCAGTGTTAGTGAGAGCTGTGCATAGAAAGGGACAGACAGTGTAGGGAGTGTAATAGGAAGATTTTGATACAAAAAACTTTCCAGAGACCCAAAAGTCCTTTTAAGGACTATTGCGTGTGACAGCAGCAATATAAATTTTTAGCGCATGCTACGCTAAATACCGTGTAATATACCACTGCGGACAGTTAAATTATTTGCGCCACATCTCCTGTGTAAAGTGTGCGCATCCCTAAAATATCAGTGACATCCAGTGTACTTTTTCCGTAGACGGTGTCCGCTGCGGACAGTTAAATTATCCACGCAGCATCTCCTGTTTAAAGTGTGTGCATCCCTAAAATATCAGTGACAACCAGTGTACTTTTTCCATAGACACTACGACCAGTGACATTACCTGTGGTACCTGTCCTGTATAACATCTTCTCAACACAAATACCTTTGTAAATTTTTTTGCGCATACACTTCCAAATCCTACGCTACTGTACGTGTGACATACTTTCAAGCATAAATCACATTTAAAATGAAGAAAGCGAGCAGTAAGGGACGCAGAATTGGCCATGATGCTGATGGTGCACGAAGAGGCCCTGTGCACGATGAAACTGTACCTGCTGCCAGAGCACAAGAAAAACAATTATCTACGATATCTAGCTTCATGTCTTAGTTTGCAGGGCAGGAAGGAGATGGGATCTGCACACCCTTATTAGTTTTGGGTGCTCATAGAGGACAAAGTGTCAGTCTGTATCAATAGAAGAATCTATGACACACCAGCATTTCTTTTTTAAGTGATGCTTTTATAAAGAAATGCTGATGTGCCATAGATTCTTCTATTGATCCAGTTTGCAGGGCGGCGAAGGACAACGCAGTGCGAGCAGGTGGGAGCAGGTGGTTGGTTGGATTGCAGCAGATAATGCTTCCAGTCGGTTAAGCACCACCCTGTCTTCACCAAGTTCAGTCTCAGTAGCCAAGAGTCTGGTCAACACAATCCTCACCCTGATCCTCCTTCCTCCCACCATGTACAATCTGGCCAAACAAGTGATCCCATACTTGGATAATCCGAGGACCTCTTTTCATCGCCATTACTTAATTTGGCCCTCTCGCCAAGCACGCTTGAAGAGGGACATGAAATCTTGTGCCCTGATTCCCAACCTCTTGAGCATCCACAGTCACAACAAGATGATGGTGGGGAACGGCAATTAGTGTTTAATGAGGTGTATGATGATGAGACACAGTTGCCAATGAGTCAACCGCAATTACTGTCTCAAGAGGTTGATGAATCACTGAGGTTGTGGTTAGGTCAACAAATCATGAGGATGATCAAAGTGAGGAAGTGGAAGAGGAGGTGGTGGACGATGAAGTCACTGACCCAACCTGGGAAGGTAACAAGCCAAGCGAGAACAGCAGTACAGAGGGGGAGGGATCTGCAGAACCGCAACAGGCTGGAAGAGGCAGTGGGGTGTCAAGAGGGAGAAGGAGGGCCACACCAAACAGGCCCACAACTGTTCACCCCCTTGCGGAAATCTCCCTTGCCAAGGGGTAGATGTTCCGCAGTATGTTACTTTTTTGAGGAAAGTGCGGACGACAAAAGAATAATAGTTTGCAACCTGTGCCATACGAAAAGGAGTCGGGCGTGAACACTAATAACCTCACCACCACCAGCATGATCCGGCACATGGCATCCAAGCACCGTAATAAGTGGGACGAATGCCTGGGTCCACAATCTGTGTCTGCGGGTCACACCACTGCCTCCTCTTTCCCTGTGTTACGTGCTGGCCAATACCCTGTCGAAGGCGCAGGCCCGGAAGCCTTCCGCCCTTCACCTGGAACTTCGCAAGCACCATCAGCGACCACATCCACTTCTGTGTCCCAGGGCAGCGTCCAAATGTCCTTACCCCAGGCCTTTGAACGCAAGCAAAAATACCAAGCCACCCACCCACAGGTCATAGCACTAAATGCGCAGCTTTCAAAATTACTGGCCCTGGAAATGTTGCCATTTAGGCTTGTGGACACAGAGGCCTTCTGCAGCCTGATGTCGGCGGCTGTCCCGCGCTATACAGTCCCCAGCCGCCACTATTTTTCAAGGGGTGCCGTGCCCACCTTACACCAACATGTGTCCCGTAATATCACACGTGCCCTGACCAACGCAATTACTGGGAAGGTCCACTTAACCATGGACACATGGACAAGTGCATTCGGCACACTGGGTGAATGTCGTGGAGGCCGGGAGTGAGTTGTACCATGGAATGGCACAGGTGCTACCGACGCCAAGGATTGCGGGCCCTACCTTCGATCATGGTTTATGCCAGCACCAACCCCCACTTCTCCTCCTCTGCCTCCTCCTCCACTTCTACCGAATTATCCGCATGCAGCACCAGTCAGTCATCAGTCGTTAGCTTGAAGCAGTGTATCACTGCAGTTGGGAAGCGGCAATAGGCCGTGCTGAAGCTGATATGCTTAGGGGAGAAACAGCACACTGCCGCAGAGATGTGGCAGGGGATAAGAGACCAGACTGAGTGTCTCGCCACTCAACCTACAACCAGGCATGGTTGTGTCTGTTAATGGCTGTAACTTGGTGGTAGCTTTGGAGCTCGGCAAGCTCAGATACATCCTATGCCTAGCCCATGTGTTCAACCTTGTGGTTCAGCGGTTTATCAAAACCTACCCTAATTTGCCTGAGCTACTGGTGAATGTGCGGTGCTTGTGTGCACATTTCCCCAAGTCATTGACAGCTTCAGCCGATCTGTCAACACTGCAGCAGCGCATAAAATTGCCAGCTCACCGGCTGTTCTGCGACGTGAGCACATGCTGGAACTCCATGTTCCACATGTTGGCCAGGCTTTGTGAGCAGCAGAGGGCAGTTCTGGAATCCCAGCTACAACATGGTCGTCACCTTTCCAGTCAGCTTCCGCTATTCACAATCTCTGTGAGGTTTTAAGAAACTTTGAGGAATCAACACAGATGGTGAGCGGCGATAACGCTATTATCAGCTTAACCATCCCACTTCTGTGTCTACTCAAACACTCGCTGCTCACAATTAAGGACGACGCTTTGCATGTGGAAGAGGTGGAAATGGGGGAAGACATTACACAGGGTGATAGCCAGACCACCCTCAGTTCGTCTTCTCGGTGCGAATTGGACGATGAAGAGGAGGAGGAGGAGCAGGAGACAGTTGCCTCCGCTACAGAGGGTAGTACCCATGGAAGTTTAATTCCATCTGTTCAGTGTGGGTGGGCAGAAGAGAAACAAGAGGATGAGGAGATTGAGAGTGATCCTCCTGATGACAACAGCGAAGTCTTGCCTGTTGGTACTCTGACAACATGCATTACTGGTTGTTCACCCATCTCGACCCCCGTTACAAAGAGAACTTCTCATCTCTCTTTCCTCTGCTGGAGAGGACGATTAAAATGGTGCAATACCAGAAAGTCCTTGTTGAAAAATTGCTTCAAAAATATCCATCTGACAACGCTGGCGGCAGAGTCCGTAGTTCCTTGGCCATCCGAGGAAGGGAGACAAGGGGAACACACAGCAATTCCAACAGAGGCAGGGCAAAATTTTCCAAAGCCTGGGACAGTTTCATGACACCCAGCCAGCACCCTCACCCTGATGCGCGGCCTAGTGTCACAAGGAGGGAAACATTTTGGAAGATGGTGAAGGAGTACATAGCAGACCGTGTCAGCGTAACATAGAAACATAGAAACATAGAATGTGTTGGCAGATAAGAACCATTTGGCCCATCTAGTCTGCCAAATATACTGAATACTATGAATAGCCCCTGGCCCTATCTTATATGAAGGATGGCCTTATGATTATCCCATGCATGCTTAAACTCCTTCACTGTATTTGCAGCTACCACTTCTGTAGGAAGACTATTCCATGCATTCACTACTCTCTCAGTAAAGTAATACTTCCTGATATTACTTTTATACCTTTTCCCCTCTAATTTAAAACGATGTCCTCTTGTAGCAGTGTTTCTTTTTTTAAATATTCTCTCCTCTTTTACCTTGTTGATTCCCTTTATGTATTTAAAAGTTTCCATCATATCCCCTCTGTATCGTCTTTCTTCCAAGCTATACATGTTAAGCTATACATGTCCTTTAATCTTTCCTGGTAAGTTTTATCCTGCAATCCATGTACTAGTTTAGTAGCTCTTCTCTGAACTCTCTCCAAAGTATCAATATCCTTCTGGAAATATGGTCTCCAGTACTGCGCACAATACTCCAAATGAGGTCTTACTAATGCTCTGTAGAGCAGCATGAGCACCTCCCTCTTTCTACTGTTAATTCCTCTCCCTAAACACCCAAGCATTCTGCTAGCATTTCCTGCTGCTCTATGACATTGTCTGCCTACCTTTAAGTCCTCTGAAATAATGACCCCTAAATCCCTTTCCTCAGATACTGAGGTTAGGACTGTATCACTGATTTTATTTTCTGCTCTTGGGTTTTTACACACTAGGTGCATTATCTTGCACTTATCAACATTAAATTTTAGTTGCCAGATTTTTGACCATACCTCTAGTTTTCCTAAATCCTTTTCCATTAGGTGTATCCCTCCAGGAACATCAACCCTGTTACAAATCTTTGTGTCATCAGAAAAAAGACACACCTTCCCATGAAGGCCTTCTGCAATTTTGCTGATAAAGATATTAAACAATATGGGTCCCAGAACAGATCCCTGAGGTACCCCACTGGTAACAAGACCATGGTCTGAATATACTCCATTGACTACCACCCTCTGTTGTCTGTCCCTCAGCCACTGCCTAATCCATTCAAAAATATGGGAGTCCAAGCCCAAAGACTGCAATTTATTGATAAGCCTTCTGTGTGGGACAGTACCAAAAGCCTTACTAAAGTCTAGATAAGCGATGTCTACTGCACCTCCGCCATCTATTATTTTAGTCACCCAATCAAAAAAAAAACAATAAGATTAGTTTGACATGATCTCCCTGAAGTAAACCTATGCTGTTTTTCATCTTTCAATCCATGGGATTTTAGATGTTCCACAATCCTCTCCTTAAGTATGGTTTCCATTAATTTCCCCACTATTGATGTCAGGCTTACTGGCCTATAGTTGCCCGATTCCTCCCTACTACCTTTCATGTGAATGGGCACAACATTTGCTAATTTCCAATCTTCTGGGACGACTCCTGTTACCAGTGATTGGTTAAATAAATCTGTTAATGTTTTGGTAGTTCACCGCTAAGCTCTTTTAATAGCTTTGGGTGTATCCCATCAGGCCCCTGTGACTTATTTGTATTAATTTTAGACAGCTGACTTAGAACCTCTTCCTCTGTAAAGACACATGCATCAAAAGATTCATTAGTCTTCCTTCCTAATGAGGTCCATTTCCTTCATTTTCCTTTGTAAAAACTGAACAGAAGTATTCAGCTAGTTCTTTATCTTCTTCCATATACCTTCCTTCTTTTGTTTTTAATTTGTTAATTCCTTGCTTTAGTTTCCTTTTTTCATTTATGTATCTGAAGAATGTCTTATCGCCTTTTTTCACTGACTGAGCTAATTTCTCTTCTGCCTGTGCTTTAGAAGCTCTTATAACTTGATTGGCCTCTCTCTGCCTAATCTTATAAATTTGCCTGTCATACTCGTTTTTTTTATAATTACTAAATGCTATCTTTTTGTTTTTAATGATTTTGGCCACTTCTGTTGAGTACCACAGTGGTCTCTTCCTTTTTTTTTGCTTTTGCTGACAAGCCTAATGCAATTATCTGTTGCCTTCAATAGTGCCACTTTTAAGTCGTCCCATTTCTTCTAGACTCCATCAAAACTGTCATTCTGATAGGGACTCGTATACCACTAATCTAATTTTAGAAAAGTCAGTTTTTCTAAAATCTAAAACTTTTGTTTTTGTGTGGTGTGTCTCAGTCACTGTACTTATAGTAAACCACACTGACTGGTGATCAGTAGATCCCAAGCTTTCCCCCACAGTAATATCAGATACTAAATTCCCATTTGTTAATACTAAATCTAAAATGGCCTCCTTTTGGGTTGGCTTTAGTAGGGAATTTAGAATATCTGTACTCCTGGCAGAACTAGCTATTTTGGTTTTCCAGTTTACATCAGGAAGATTAAAGTCTCCCATAATGATACCTTCCCCTTTCAATGTCATTTTGGCTATTTCCTCAATTAATAGATCATCTGATTCTTTGACTTGGCTAGGTGGTCGATATATCACACCTACACGAGTTACCTTATGATTATCAAGCTGCAGCGTAACCCAAACTGACACTAAATTGGTCTCGCTAACTTGTATTAAATTCAATTTTGTGCTATCTTTCACATACAGGGCCACCCTCCTCCTTTCTTGCCTTCTCTGTCTTTCCTATATAGAGAGAAGCCTGGTATTGTTATATCCCAGTCATTACTCCCATTGGACCATGTCTCAGTAGCAGCCACTAAATCTATATTCTCAGATGTCATTATAGACTCAAGTTCATTGATCGTATTCCTTAAAATGTGAACATTTGTAGACAAGACTCTGAGCTTGTCATTTCTTAACCTATGTGCTACTGGCATCTTCTAGCATTGTTCTGGGGGGCAGTCGGACTGCTGGATTATCACTCTTTTGCCCCCCTTTTCTAGTTTAAATGCTTCCTAGCAAATACTTTGAACTGTTCACTGAGGACATTCGTTACTTTGAGAGAAAGATGCAAACCATCTTTCTTGTACAGTTCTTTTCCATTCCAACGAGAGCTAACATGAGACACAAAGCCAAACCCTTGGTTCAGACACCATTCACCAAGCCATACATTGAATTCCTTAATGCGCATCTCCCTGTCATGTTGAAAGTTATGCACAGGCAAAACTGCAGAGAATGAAACAGTCAATGCAACCTCCCGTAAATCATTACCAATTGTGTGAAAAGCTTCCTTCACCTTTAAAAACTCAATGATCCTCAATGATCCCTCAGTGCCTTTCAACTACTGGGTGTCCAAGCTGGACACATGGCATGAACTGGCGCTCTACACCTTGGAGGTGCTGGCCTGCCCTGCCGCCAGCGTTTTGTCTGAGCGGGTATTTAGGGCTGCTGATGGCATTATAACAGATAAGCGTATCCGCCTGTCAACTGAAAATGCTGACAGGTTGACTCTTCTAAAAATGAACAAGGCCTCGATTGACCATGACTTCTCGACTCCACCAGAAGAATGCAGATGAACATAAAGACACTTTAAATGTGTTGTTTATAATGTACTGAATACACTGTATTCCCATGCACCCCTTCCACCACAAACAAGGGTATATGGTTGAATCTTCCTTTTCTCATCCTCCTTCTCCTCTTCCATCATATCAACACATGCTTATTTGTCGCATATAATGCCCTCGCATATATACCTTTCGCATATAATGTTTCACAGGGTCAGCTCACCTACAGGCCCTCACCTACAATGTTTTACAGGGTCAGCTCACTAGCAGGCCCTCGCATATAATTTTTTAGAGGGTTCGCTTACCAGCAGGCCCTCGCATATAATTTTTTAGAGGGTCAGCTCACCTGCAGGCCCTCACCTACAATGTTTTATAGGGTCAGCTCACTAGCAGGCCCTCGCATATAATTTTTTAGAGGGTCAGCTCACTAGCAGGCCCTCGCATATAATTTTTTAGAGGGTCAGCTTACCAGCAGGCCCTCGCATATAATATTTTTAAGGGTCAGCTCACCAGCAGGCCCTCGCATATGTTTTACAGGGTCAGCTCACCAGCAGGCCCTTGCATATAATTTTTTAGACGGTCAGCTCACCAGCAGGCCCTCGTATATAATGTTTTACAGGGTCAGCTCACCAGCAGGCCTTCACCGACAATCTTTTACAGGCTCAGCTCACCTGAAGGCCCTCGCATATAATGTTTTAGAGGGTCAGCTCACCTGCAGGCCCTCACCTACAACCTTTTTGAGGGTCAGCTCACCAGCAGGCCTGCACCTAAATTCTTTTTTAGGGTCAGCTCACCATCAGGCCCGCACCTAAAATCTTTTGCAGGGTCAGCTCACTAGCAGGCCTTTGCATATAATTTTTTACAGGGTCAGCTCACCAGCAGACCCTCGCATATAATTTTTTACAGGGTCAGTCCACCAGCAGGCCTTCACCTACAATTTTTTACAGGGTCAGTTCACCAGCAGGCCGCACCTAAAATCTTTTACATAGTCAGCTCACCTGCAGGCCCTTACCTAATTATACCTAATAGGTAAGTTGCGCGCATGCTGCCTTGCTTGGATGTGGTAGCCGTAGCTGTTTCTCAGGCTCTCTCTCCGGAATCGAACCATGATTACCCCGTTACCCGTGATCACCATGGTTTGCGCTGAAAATAACATTGAAAGTTGATAGGGCAGACATTCAAATGGATCGTCGCCATCACGGGGACGTGCCATCGGCCCCAGGTTATCTAGAGTCACCAGGCCCTCGCCCATAATGTTTTAGATGGTCAGATCAGAAGGCCCTTGCTCCAAATGTTTTTGAATGTCACCAGCAGGCCATCAATCATAATTTTTCAAGGCTGTGTATGATGCCCTACTTTATGTGTAACAAAGGGTGGATTGGAGTGTCAGCTCCTTGTAATTTTTGGCAGCCCTTTCACTTAGTGCATAGGCTTTATGAGTGTAGGAGTCCCACTACATGAACAATTGTACCACAATGTGAATGAGGCCCTCCTTTATGTGATATACATGTCGTATCGGAGTGCCTCTTACTTGAAATTTTTGACAGCACTTGCACTTTATATACAAGTAAATATACAGGAAAGAATGTTTCCTAACAATTTTTCCTCTAAAATCGATTTTATCTTCGGTTTGGTGCGTATTATTGTCAGTCTGTAAAAGTGGTGTACTACTTGGACAACATCGTTCCCAGCAGCGACCTGGGAGTCCAAGATGCATCCAGACATCCTCCCCATGCTGTTCCCGAACCATTTAGGTGGTGTTTCCATCATTTTCTGACCTTTTCCTATGAACCTGGCACCCTCCCCTCTTCAGAGCAGGGGTTGCCTGGTTTAATGCTCGGGTTCTTCCATTGACCTCCATTATACTCAGGTGCTCGGTTGAGCACCAGAATATCCCGATGTGTTCGGCCCAAGCACCCAAGCATGGTGCTCGATCAAAACTAGTGATTATATAAAAATCGCATGTGAAAATTATCATTACATAGTTGTCAAGAAGTCACATAAAATGTAAATGTATATATAGATTTATACATGTGGCAATAACGCTACATTCTAACAAAACAATAACAAATAACGCTACATTCCTAAAACCGGATTACCACACGGATGAGTATAACGCCAGTCACACCCAACCATATTGAGAGGTCAACATGGAAGTCAGGCATCCTGTTCAGGATGACAGACAACACCAACTCGGGTTCTCCCATTGACTTCTATTATACTCGGGTGCTCGGTAGAGCACCCGAGCATCCCGATGTGTTCGCCCAGAGCACCCGATCACTTTGGTGCTCGATCAACCCTACTTCCTAGTTTTTTTCTCTTTGACTAGTAATGTTTCAGTCCAGTCTATTCTGAAAAGATAGTCAACTTTGCTAGAGATAAGTCTATGATAGTGTTGCAGCTTGGGCCCGTAACTGCAATATATTTGTTTGGATAGCTGTAGACCACATTGTCAACAAGCACCTCGTATACCCATGACTCCCATGATCTGATAATAATAAAAATGGCCCACTTGGGAAAAGTAAACAATGTCTGAGGTGATGCTGAGTTATCTTCCAAACTGACTGTATCTTATTATATTCCCATAAACAGGGAAAGATATCTGTCACTAGTAATGATCACGAATATTCGAATTGCGAATTTTAATCGCGAATATCGGCACTTCGAGAATTCGTGAGTATTTATAATATCGCAAAAGTATATCACATTTCAGGCATCTATAATTTTCAGTGGAGGACATCTAAGGCTACTTTATCACTAGTGATGAGCGGTAGGGGCAATATTAGAATTCGCAATATTTCGTGAATATTTGGGCGAATATTCGCCATATATTCGAGAATCCGCGAATTCATGATCTCCAGGCATTATTTTCTTGATTGCGAAAATTCGCATAAAATTCGCATGAACTGGTATTTAAAAAAAAAAAATAATATTCGCGATTACGAATATATTTTGCGATATTCTAAATATTCGCAAATTCTCAAAGTGCCGATATTCGCGATTAAAATTCGCAATTCGAATATTCGTGATCAACACTATTTATCACATGCGCTAAAGTTATCCGGCAGGCTGTTCCAGCAGAGGAGATCATTTTACCTGGATCTGAAAAAGAATTAGTTCAGCTAATATTAGGTTTGAGTAACATCTGTTCACGTGGTGAGTAACCTTTGAAGATGACTGAGATATAATGGGGATCACTTGGCTCTGACTACATTCAGGTCTAGGGCCTTACCCCTAGAACTTTTCAGGATTTTATGTATTACCAATTCCATATAGTACCTGATTTGAAAATACAAAAATCTCTGGTCTACCAAAGATGAGGGGTTTAAATGTGCTGTCTAGAAAGTTGGAGACTACACGACAGCCTGCTTTATCAAAAGATAATAAATCTGGGAAGATTTACCTCCCAAAAATGTTACATTGTCTTTGAATGGAAATAAGACTAAGAGATATGGGTTTAAAGAGGCCAACTTCCTTGTAGCCCACCAAGCTTGGACCGGAGACCAGAGTAGGGCGTTGTCCTTTATAAAATATTGGGCTTCATGATCTTTTTAATGTAAAAGTTCCAGAAGATGTGTTGGTGTACTAAATTCAGCTTGAATGGGGCAGTGCATGATGTTATCTGGCTATGCCGAATACAGTGAACTTCGGCAGTCTGTTCCTCTGCCAAAACAGAACTGGCAGCATTTGTAGAAGAAAGAGAAATTTAGGGAAGGAAATCATTTAATATGGTGTCAGTGACCAGTAAATGAGAACTGCAATTTCTTCCAAGAAATTATGTGAGGAATAGCCTTGATACCTGTACTTTGACATCACTGCGTCTATTATCCCTGTGCTTTAACCCCACTGTGGTGACATCACTGTGCATTAGGGAAATTAAACTAATCATACGATTTACATGCTCTGAACATTTTGCTGATGAAGGCTAAGGTGGAATGAAGCCTCACTCTAACTTGGGGCCTTATGGTCATTTGTTACACTCCTGCTTTAAAGATTCCAATGATGGCATTATATCATATTATATTCTTCCCATAGAAGAATCCACCGGATCCTGTCATCAAAAAGTTCCTATTCTATACTTTAAAATGTAGCACAGATTAAAAATGTATTCCAATAGAAGCAATAACGCGTTATCTTGTCATCTAGTAAGAATAGCTGTACAGAATGCTACAAACACATGATTTTAAAGCAGCACAGTAAGATTGTGTATCATTTTTTTTTTAATGGCCCATAAATTGATATACTATTTAGGGCATAGCTTTTCATTTTCTAGTGGAAAACTAAATAAGGCCTCTTTCACACTTGCGTTGTCCGGATCCGGCGTGTACTCCACTTGCCGGAATTACACGCCGGATCCGGAAAAACGCAAGTGTACTGAAAGCATTTGAAGACGGAACCGTCTTCCAAATGCGTTCAGTGTTACTATGGCACCCAGGACGCTATTAAAGTCCTGGTTGCCATAGTAGGAGCGGGGAGCGGGGGAGCGGTATACTTACAGTCCGTGCGGCTCCCGGGGCGCTCCAGAATGACGTCAGGGCGCCCCATGCGCATGGATGACGTGTCCAATGCGATCACATGATCCATGCGCTTGGGGCGCCCTGACGTCACTCTGGAGCGCCCGGGGAGCCGCACGGACGGTAAGTATGCTGCTCCCCCGCTCCCCGCTACACTTTACCATGGCTGCCAGGACTTTAGCGTCCCGGCAGCCATGGTAACCACTCTGAAAAAGCTAAATGTCGGCTCCGGCAATGCGCCGAAACGACGTTTAGCTTAAGGCCGGATCCGGATCAATGCCTTTCAATGGGCATTAATTCCGGATCCGGCCTTGCGGCAAGTGTTCCGGATTTTTGGCCGGAGCAAAAAGCGCAGCATGCTGCGGTATTTTCTCCGGCCAAAAAACGTTCCGTTCCGGAACTGAAGACATCCTGATGCATCCTGAACGGATTTCTCTCCATTCAGAATGCATTAGGATAATCCTGATCAGGATTCTTCCGGCATAGAGCCCCGACGACGGAACTCTATGCCGGAAGACAAGAACGCAAGTGTGAAAGAGCCCTAAGAGAGATGAAATAGTGAGACTCCTTAAAATAGCTGCTTGTCCCATATGGTCTCCAAATTCTCTGCTGTGATTATTATTAGTGTTTGGTGCGAATATTCGAATTGCGAATATCGGCACTTCGAGAATTCGCAAATATTTAGAATATAGCACTATATATTAGTAATCTCGAAAAAAAAATAATTTCTTTGAGTACACATGATCCCTCCCTGCTTTTTGCTTGTGGGCCAATGAGAAGGCTGCAATATCTTTGTCAGAGCTTAGCAACATCCCTAGCAACCAATAGGAAAGTTGCCTACCCCTTACTATATAAGAACCTCCCCAGCAGCCGTTTTCTGCTGTTTCATGCAGTTGTGAGAAAGGAGTGTGATTTCTGTGCTTTGCTGAATTCCTGTGTCATATTACATTTGATACCTCATATATATAATCCAGATAGTTAGTGGTAGATAGTGTAGGTTAGTTAGTGAATAATGTAGCTTCCGCAGATGGGTCCCTATCACTAAATATACTGCCTCACTTTGGACTTACTTAAGCCTACAATATTCAGGGCAGTGTAGGAACCAGCTACAAGCGTAGAGCTTCCATTATTCATTTATACTCATTTATAGTTGGTATTGTACCACTTTTATCTAGAATGACCCCCATTTCTTAGCTCTATTGTTTGTATATATAATGGTGTGCAGCCATTTTGTTTTTTGTAATTATGTTTGCTTCATGGATATGCACCTGTGATTCTGAAGGTTTTAGTATAAATTTTCTTGCAATATATTGGGGGTGGCACCCCTTTTAGACTGGACACGCCCATCTACCTGGGACTTCTGAGCAGAGTACGCTTGTAGCTGGTTCCTACACTGCCCTGAATATTGTAGGCTTAAGTAAGTCCAAAGTGAGGCAGTTTCTTTAGTGATAGGGACCCATCTGCGGAAGCCACGTTGACTACTGGTAGATGGGCCCGACACGTATGTGCGCTAAGAGCTTCCATTATTCATTTATACTCATTTATAGTCGGTATTGTACCACTTTTATCTAGAATGATCCCCATTTCTTAGCTCTATTGTTTGTATATATAATGGTGTGCAGCCATTTTGTTTTTTGCTTATATTGGACTGTTAGAAATGCAGCAAAGGCCGCAAATGTATTATCTTGCCCAGAATGGGTGTTTTTTTTTAATAACAGAATATACAGCACTATCTAATGCTTGTATTTGACTGTAACAAATGCAGCAAAGGCACCAGATGTAGTGTCTTGCAAAAAATAGGTGTTTTTTTAAACCCAGAATATAATTGTAGTATTTCAAGCTTGTATTTCACTGTGACAAATGCAGCAAAGGCACCAGATGTAGGGTCTTGCAAAAAACAGGTTTATTTTTAAACCCAGAATATAATTGCAGTATTTAAAGCTTGCATTTCATTGTGACAAATGCAGCAAAGGCCCCAGGTGTAGGGTCTTGAAAAAAATGGGTGTTTTTTTAAACCCAGAATATAATTGCAGTATTTCAAGCTTGTATTTCATTGTGACAAATGCAGCAAAGGCCCCAGGTGTAGGGTCTTGAAAAAAATGGGTGTTTTTTTAAACCCAGAATATAATTGCAGTATTTCAAGCTTGTATTTCATTGTGACAAATGCAGCAAAGGCCCCAGGTGTAGGGTCTTGAAAAAAATGGGTGTTTTTTTAAACCCAGAATATAATTGCAGTATTTCAAGCTTGTATTTCATTGTGACAAATGCAGCAAAGGCCCCAGGTGTAGGGTCTTGAAAAAAATGGGTGTTTTTTAAACCCAGAATATAATTGTAGTATTTCAAGCTTGTATTTCACTGTGACAAATGCAGCAAAGGCACCAGATGTAGGGTCTTGCAAAAAACAGGTTTATTTTTAAACCCAGAATATAATTGCAGTATTTAAAGCTTGTATTTCATTGTGACAAATGCAGCAAAGGCCCCAGGTGTAGGGTCTTGAAAAAAATGGGTGTTTTTTTAAACCCAGAATATAATTGCAGTATTTCAAGCTTGTATTTCATTGTGACAAATGCAGCAAAGGACCCAAAATGTGTTTTCTTTCAAAAAATGGGTACAAATGCTGTACTGGTGCACTGAACTTGCATAAAATGGCCGCCGCCGCCCACCTAACTAACAGACGGATAAAAGTAATTTTTCTGTGTCACTGGGCTCAGGGCAGGGTAAAAAAATTGTTCACTGCACCCACAAAACAAAATCGCTGTAGATCGCTGAGTTAACAAGCATTTCTGATAACAGTTTCTTTCCTATTCTCTCCCTCACAGCAGCAGCACCCTCTCCCTACACTAGTAACAGCAGAGTGACGTGCAGCGCTACGTGACTCCAGCTTATCTAGAGGCTGGGTCACATGCTGCACTGGCCAATCACAGCCATGCCATTGGTAGGCATGGCTGTGATGGCTTCTAAGGGCACACGAGTTAAACGTTTGTTGATTGGCTGCTCTGCAGCCTTTTAAAAAGCGCCATTAACTCGCCGAACACCGAACCGGAACACGAACATTTACTGAAAAGTTCGGATCCGGGGTCCAAAAATCCTAAAGTTCGGTACAAACCAGAACTTTACAGTTTGGGTTCGCTCGACCCTACTCATTAACTTAGCTAACTATGCCGTTTAACAACCACTTTGAAAATAGTGCCATAAATTCACTAAAAAACACACATTTTTGTTCAAATCTGGCTTTGTGCAAAAATTCTGACTTAATTTAGTGTGAAGGGTGTTAATAAATTTACCCCAGTATAAGTGTCAAGTTAACAACTGTCTTATCTGGTAAGTAAAGAATGAGACATGTTGCTTACTTAATTATTTAGTTTAATTAAGTTATATAGCACAAACATATTTTGAAGCGCTGTACAGAGAATAGCTCACATTTACTAACTCTGAATAACTTTTACTCAGGGTAAATGCGCCTATGTTATCATAGTAGCTAATGCTGGATGATAAATCCGGTGAATCTTTGGACTGTTTAGGCTATACCACCTATTTGTTGGCTTCTGCAGACAGGTACATAACATTAACAGAACTGCTTCTCCTTCGCCTAACTTAAAGGAGTTATCCAAAGTCTAAAAGATCTCCCCCAATGCCCGGGCCCTTCATATACAATATACATACCTGCTTCCAGACACCCGTATTGCTCTGGATCCCTCCGCGGCAGCCAATGCATCTCCCCATTGCGCGGATCTAAACATCCGGAAACGAGAGGGAGCAGCCAATAGCAGGCTGCGATGGGGACGAGCCTTCCTAGTGGCCATGCAGGGATCCAGAGCGGCATGGGTGCTGTGGAGCAGATAAGTATATTGTTTACGAGGGGCACGGGCATTGAGGGGATCTTTTTGACTTCAGATAACCCCTTTAAGCCTACAATGTTCAGGGTGGTGTAGGAACCAGCTATATTTATACTCTACTCAGAAGCCCTGGGTAGATAAACGGTGAGTGCTTAATCTAAAGGAGGCAGCTACCCTCCCAAAACACTGCAAAGTCATAGGAGCACACTGTTATACATGCATACAATATAACTATGCTGTCTGCATGTTAGCTTTATAGATGTGCACCTGTGACTTTGGATGTACTATTCTAAATTTTCTTGTAGTATGTTTGGAGGGTAGCTGCCTCCTCTAGATTAAGCACTTCCTGCTCCTCTGCCCAGGGCTTCTGAGCAGAGTATGATTATTACTGGTTTGTACACCGCCCTGAATATTATAGGCTTAAGTAGGAGATGCAGTTCTGTTAGTGTTAGGGAGTCAGGGACCCATCTGCAGAAGCCACCTTGACATTGGTAGATGGGCTCAACACACGTTTACTCAAAAATGTGCCCGAAGAGCTTCCATTTTTCATGTATAGTAGGTATAGCACCACTCCAATCCAGAATAATCCCTAATCCGTAGTTCTATTGTTTGCATGTATAACAGTGTGCGGCTATACGTATTTTGTTTGGTATCCTAAATAAGTCCCAAAAAAACTCTTTAGGGCATTCTTTAGTATAGTCCAACAGAATCTACTCAAACTAAATTATGGCTATGCTGTAACATTATACATTTGGGAAAAATATTTTTTACATATTATTTGATTTACTTTGAAACACAGTGTATACAGTGTTAAGCATTTTGGGCTTGCACAAAATATAAAAAAGTCAAATATGAAAGTTAGAGGTTACACATGATTACTTCATCTGATGCCTGGAACAATAAATAATTTAGTAAAGACAATGTTATCTCTTGTTGGTCTCTCGCAATATGGAGGTCAGGAGCTTCCCGTGTTTTCATCAGAAGTCAATAATGAACACTACTGGATGTATTCTCTTTATCATCTCTATTAATAAAAGTAATGGAACATATCTCCCACACGGCTGCCAAGACAGTAATGCCTGTAACAGTCAGGATAATTATAACTTTTACCAAAGGTCACAGTGTCAATAATACAATAATAGATCATCATGATGCTATATATAGTATATAAGCACCATATTCAAAACCATATTAAAGGGAACCTGTCACCGGGATTTGTGTATAGAGCTGAGGACATGGGCTGCTAGATGGCCGCTAGCACATCCGCAATATCCAGTCCGCATAGCTCTGTGTGCTTTTATTGTATCAAAAAACCGATTTTTATATATATGTAAATGAACCTTAGATAAGTCCTGTCTCCTCCATGCTTCAGAGATGAGTCCAGCGTTCTCTGACTCTGAGCCCGGCCACGTTCACTGTGAAGGAGCCCAGCACCGCCCCGCATCCTCTGAATCTTCTCCTTGCTCCCTGATGTCACAAAGCTAGAGCGCTGTAATCTCGCGATGTGCGAGCTAAAGAGAGCTATGAGGACTGGATATCGTGGATGTGCTAGCGGCGATCTAGCAGTCCTCAGCTCTATACCCAAAATCCAGGTGACAGGTTCCCTTTAAATAAAATTACCCTGTGGAGGGGAGTTACTGGAGGGATAGCTGGAAATTAGGCAGAAAATCGAAGTAGCAATGTATTTAACAAATCTCTGCTTTTTGCTAAATTTGTGGAACAGAGTATAACTTTTTTTAAGAATTTTTCAATTATTTTGCATAATTAAGCAGTCTATTTTCAGTGTCTAAGTG
Source organism: Bufo bufo (assembly GCF_905171765.1). Classification (NCBI taxonomy): domain Eukaryota; kingdom Metazoa; phylum Chordata; class Amphibia; order Anura; family Bufonidae; genus Bufo; species Bufo bufo. The sequence continues at coordinate 171,106,407 of NC_053396.1, read as the reverse complement.
GACCTCAATATTTCAATAACCATGCCAATCTGACATTAAAGGTCCAATCTTAAACATTATTTTGTTTCATTTTACTCTATACTGGACCAGAATGTCTGATATTTTCTAAGTAAAATAAATAAATATGATTTAATACAAAACTATATATTTTTTCCTTTAAAGAGGTTCTTAAAGTGCTCCATAAACAAGTCTGTAAAACCTGTGCGAACTATTTCCTCATAGCTGTCACTTTGATTCACCTGTAAATTTTCTTTCTGAAAGGAATACATTATATGACAAGAAGAACTCAATGTCTGATCAACCATATTTGCATCTCTTTCATGCCCCCTCATCATGTAAGGAGAAATTATCCTAGGCCTTTTTCATGTGGCATATTAGAGTAGAGATAGACTTACTGTGCGTCAGACTCATTGTCAACAGGCGGTGTAATATATAGGCACATTTACCTAGTACGTCTGCTGCGACTTTCATAAATAATCTGTTCAGTACAGACCATCAGTATATAGGCACTTTTTTTTCTCTAGTTTATCTGCTGCACCATTAGTACTTAATCTGTTATGTTACTGTCGCTGCAATTTAGGACAAGTTCCAAACTAGGTGACTACACCTCGCTTGTCCATGGTTAATAAGTTCTCCCCATCTGCCAGTGGATATGATCGACCTAAGAATCAAAGGGCAGACACTTTGCCGGTTATAGGATTCTCTGCCGGGCAACGCCTGTATAGCCCAATTTTATTAGTTGTACATTGGGGGTCTAACCCCCCCCCCCCCCCCCTTTAACCATCCAGTCCAATCACAAGCATTTATTAAATCAGCCAATCAGAAGCGTATTGGCATGGAAAAATATATCTAGACATTACCTCAGGGTGCCCCTCCACACACTATATTACACAATTTTCCAGTGTTTGAATAGTTCCCTATTTGCCGTGTCTAAGTCCCTTACAAATGTTACAAAACTGATTTAAGAAGCAGACTATCTTTCCTAATTCAGCCTAAAAATACCTGCTCTTCATAGATATTATATTAGCCCAAGGCATTTAGGCATAAAACTTAAAAACGGAGAATACTTGACAATTAAGTACAACTAGCACAATTCATGTTCATTAACCACTTAATTTCCTTCACATTACTGATTCAGTTACTGTACATTATGGTCAACAGACAGTTGCCTGGGCCCTTAAAGGAATGGGCAGTGGCAAAAATGTTGCTGTGGCCAGCACAAGTATCAGCAGAAGGAGGGGTGATGGTAGCAGCAGCTGCAGCAACAGGCGAAAGCTGCCACTGTCATCCTCTGGTCGTGTTTTGACCAACAAACCAGCTGTGCTGGAATGGTTGACTCGTTCTTCAACATCATCTCAGGTGACAACAGATACACACAGCCAGGAATCCGTGAGTTTCTCTGACACCACACTTAGTTGACATGGCCCAGGATCAACCTCTGTGCCTGCAACTGCCTCTTTCTTTTGTTGCTTCTTCTGCTGGGAAGTAATGCATGCTGCCGGCTCTGCTTCACATTTCAGCAAGGATAAGCTTAGTGAAGACAATCAACAGCTATAGGCCAGCACAGACTTGGTGGAGAGGTCCGCTGTATCCTTTAGGCATGCAACTAGCGATGATGACAGTGGAGTGGGAGCATGCGTTGCGAGCGGTCAGGGATGTGGCCATGATACTGGTAAGGGTAGAGCTGTACTGGAATGGTTGACTCACTCTTCAACTTCATCGCAAGTGACATCAGACACACACAGCCAGGAATCGGTGAGTTCCCCTGTCACCACACTTAGTTGGCACGGCCCAGGAACAACCTCTTCACCCTCATCAATGCCCACTCGTCGCTTGTGAAGAACAGAAGCTGACTGGAAAAGAGACGACCATTTTGCAGCTGGTATTCCACTACTGGCCTTTGCTGCTCACAAAGCCTGGCCAACATGTGGAACGTGGAGTTCCAGCGCGTGTTCACGTCGCACAACAGTGAGTGAGCTGGCAATTGCAGGCGCTGCTGCAGCGTTGCCAGACTGGTGGCAGCTGTAGATGACTTTCGGAAATGAGCACACAAGCGGCGCATTTTCACCAGTAGCTAAGGCAAATTGGGGTAGGTTTTGAGAAACCACTGAACCACTAAGTTGAACACGTGGGCTAGGTATGGTATGTGTGTGAGTTTGCCGGGCTCCAAAGCCGCCACCAAGTTACGGCCATTATTAGACACAACCATGCCTGGTTGAAGGTTGAGTGGCGAGAGTCTGGTCCCTTATATCCTGCTACAGCTCTGCGGCGGTGTGCTGTTTTTTACCTAAGCAAATTAGTTTCATCACGGCCTATTGCCGCTTCCCCACTGCAGTGGTACACTGCTTCCAGCTACTGACTGATGGCTGACTGGTGCTGCAAGATGAGAATTCAGAGGTGGAAGTGGGGGAGGAGGTGGAGGAGGAGAAGGGGAGGTTGCAGCCACTAAGGTAGTTGGTGGCAGAAATCCTGATGAGTAGGGCCCGGAATCCTTGGCGTCGGTAGCACCTGTGCCATCCCAGGGTACGACTCGCACCTGGCCTCCACAACATTCACCCAGTGTGCAATCAGGGAAATGTAGCGTCCCTGGCCAAAAGCACTTGTCCATGTGTCAGTTGTTAAGTGGACCTTCCCATTAACTGTGTTGGTCAGGGCATGGGTGATGTTACGGGACATATGCTGGTGTAAGGCGGGGACTGCACACCGGGAAAAATAGTGCGGGACTGAGTAACGATGGACCGTCACTGCCATCAGGCAGCGGAAGGCCTCAGTGTCCGCAAGCCTAAATGGCAACATTTCCAAGGCCAGCAATTTGTAATGTTGTAATGTCGCTGTCACCAGCGGCGAAAATATTAAACTGAATGTGACAGATATTTAGGATGTGCAAACGATATACAGGAGATGTAACGCAGGTCACCAGCAACGAAAAAATTACACTGAATGTCATTAATATTTCGGATGCGCTAATGTTATACTGGAAATGTAGCGCAGGTAATGTCACTGTCACCAGCGGCCTAACAATTGCGCTAAATTTCACAGTGCAAATGTAACACAACAGATGTAGCAGAGGTTGTGTCACTGTCAGCAGTGGCCAAACAATTGCACGCAATTTAGCGCAGGTTGCGATAATAATATATATGGCAGACAGATAAAACAATAGTCCTTAAAAGGACTTTTTGATCTATAACACCTTTCACCAGTAAACCCTGCCTAAAAAAAAAAATGAGTCCCTACACTATCTGTCCCTTCTGCTGCAGCTCTCCCTGACTAAGACTGAGCTGTACCACGTATCATCTGATGCTATATAGCACCCGATGACGCGTTCTGGCCAGCCAATCACTGTAATGCCAGTAACCAATATGTCTACGGCATTACAGTCAGTGCGAGTACCTCCGCGCTTGTTTATTGGCTGCGTAGCAGACAATAAACGTGCGGGGAGAAGACCCGAGCATCGCGCTCGAGCACATGCTCAAGTAAAAAAGTGTTTGGCCAAGCATGCTCGCCCAAAACTACTCATGTGGCCATGAGATCTACGACACCACATCTCCTGTCCCCTTGCCAGTCAGGTTTATGAGCATCCCTCCAGGATGTGAAGGAGTGGAATGACATTATCCTATAGTCCTGGTGACTGACAAATAAATTTGCCACCTCAAAGGGCCTGAGCAAATGGCAGGTGTCAAGCATGAGCTGCCACTGTCTAATGTCAAAGTTACATTGGGGAGTAGTCCTGTCTGCCTTCATCATCAAGAATTTGGTCACGAGTTTCCTCTGCTTATAAAGTCGGTTCAACATGTCGCATAAGAGGCAATGTAGGGGAACACCATTCTGCCTCTCAAGGAGGGCATATTTTGCAGGGTTAGGCCTCTTGCACACGAATGCTTTTTTTTTTCTGTTTACGTTCCGTTCAAAGATGTCCTATTATTGTCTGCATAACGGACAAGGATAGTACTGTTCTATCAAGGGCCAGCTGTTCCGTAAAAAATGGAATGCACACGGACATCATCCATATTTTTTGCGGATCCGTACAGCAAAATACTGATAAAGCCATACGGTTGTGTGCAAGAGGCCTTAGAGTGTGAAGTGTGTGCAAAGTTTCCTTGACATTTTTAACAGCTCTATTAGTTTAGTGGAAGACTTGAAGAAGCAGTTGACAACAAGATTGAAGACATGAAGATGTATTTTATTTTTATTTGGGACAACCCTGGGTAAGGTTATTTAACTATACTATTTACAGATGCCCAACTAGGCAGTAGAACCTGTCTTGACCCAGGTACAAATTAATACTTCACTTTTATTATAATTCGCTAAAAATTAAACTGTACTGAACATGTGTGCAATTATATTCTTTAATTGAAATAGGACAAGACCAAAAAATTATAAATTAAAAACACAATGCACCTCTGCACTGTAAGTGGCATGCAGTGCACGGTGAAAGTGTGAGAGATGTGCACTATCTCCCACCTTGTGTGGTTATGCACAATTTGCTACTGGTGACTACACCGAGAAATTGACACTACCACAGCACCATGTGTGGCTCAATTGTAACAAACAGTATAGTTGTAATGACAACTTTATGAACTAGTAGGGGAGTAGTGATTAATCCCTCTACACACACAGGGCTTTGCTGATAGGAGGAGGCAGCAACGTTGGAAACCGTTACAGCCAACTCAGTGACCAGCAAATAGTCGCCCTGTTAGTTTAACAGTGAGACCGACACAACACCATCAATGTCTGGCCGCTAGGTGCTGATACAGTGGAGAGGCGCAGAGCAATTTAAAATCTACAGCTGTCCCCCGACATGTTTCGCCAGTCTTCTGGCTTCTTCAGGGGCAATGGACAGCAATGAGTGGCCGCAGCCACCTGGAGGTTTAAATAGTATGTATGTAGATATTGACACAATGAACAGCCTATCCAGCGCACCGCTCGTGACCGGAGCGGGACCAATGAGAGCCGTGTACTAGAAATCAGCCAGGGGAGAGCCTGCAACGTCACCTCACTGACATCGTCAGCGGTGACGTGTTGCGTCCACAGCGGCTGCGCAGAGGGCAAGAACAATCCCATCGAGGCCGACGCCCACTTACGTCACCAAAAGGCCTCGTCATCCACTACTACCATACTGGATGGCCCGCGCATGCCCACAGGACTCCCCAGTCAGCAGCCACTGCGCATGTACTGCGCATCTCAAAGTGCGCACGAACTTGCATATCGGTAGATGGTAGCCCGCCTGCGCAAGTGAGTAAAGCGCAGGAACTTTGGAATAAATCCCATAGTGAGTGAACCGACAGTATCCATTACCGCTGGGCACGGCAGGGTCCATTGCTAGACGGTCGACACTCAAAGGGTGGCTGCTATCCAGTTGTATTAAGACAACTGGATCAATTTAGCGTCTAGAGCTGAAAGGCTTATTGATAATGCTACAGTTAAGGGCATATTTCTGCCACTATTCTCAGCCAAGCAAACTAAAGCTGACATAAAGCCATGGCACCTAATCCTTAGCTCATGCGTTGCATAATGATTGATTATGTGACTTTTACCCTAATAGCTGTAAATATGTTATATTATAGAGCAATTACTACTTAAAACCTAGGACAAACCTTGTCCTTACAGGTGGATGGGGTACACCCACAAAATTCCTGGGCTTGAAACAAACCACTATCATAAACATTGGCAAATATACATATATGCAAATAAATATTTTGGGATAGAACACAACCGGGAAATTTCAAAAATTCTCCTTTTTTGTTTTTTATTTTTTATTTTTTATTGTCATCAAAGGAATGCAGTGAAAGCAAATCCTTCATTGAGCCCTTTGGGACTCAAACTATCAAGTCGGTATATCCACCTGGTTTCTTCCTGCAAGAGGATAGAATCCAGGTCACCTTTCCTGGCACCCAGGTTTTATTTTTTATTTTTGTGCAACATGCAGGGCGCATTGGTCAGCCCTCTGTGATGCATCACAGACAGAATGTTCTTCCCATTATCAGTGACCCTGGTTCCTATCTCCAGTTGACAAGGAAACAACCAGGATTCTATTTCTTGGTTGATGACGCGGAGCACTTGCTCCCCGTTGTGACTCCATTCACCCAGACTGACCAGGTGCCGAACCCCGTGACAAGGCCATGCTTTATACAGGTGTTATGCTGGAGAACCATAGGCGGTATATTGTCCTTGACCATAGTTACAGCTCCACATGTCAGCTCTGACATGAACTGTACCAGATGCCGACAGGCTCAAGGACTGGCCCACTTTCTGCTCAATATATGTGTGCAGGGTTGGAACAGCTTTTTTAGAGAATTAACCACCTCCCATCCGCATGTTGACTATAAACGTCCGGGAGGTGGTTCTCTATTTCTGAATGGACGTTCCAGAACATCCATTCAGAAACGGCAGCTGCACGCTAATCGTGCAGCTGCTGATCGGGTTGCCCACTGTCAGTGACAGCAGTGTCCCTGCCTTCTGGATCGCTGCATACACAGTGCTCACTGGGCCCGGAGAGTGCAAGAGCTGTGTGAGGTCTTTCAGAGACCTCGATCAGCCTTGCACTGAGGCTTTACAGCGCTGTATTGCGCTGTACAGCCTCTCTGGGGGGTGTATTTCTCCTGTAACTGGGGCTACTATGTCAGCCCCAGTTACAGGAAAAATCAACAGTGAAAAAAAAAAGTGAAGTAAATGTCCCCCAGAGGTCTTGTATGACCTTATGGGGGACGAAAAGTGTAAAAAAAATAAATAAATAAATAAAGTGTTAAAAAAAAAAAAGGTTTCACATGTAAAAAAATAAATTTCACAAGTAAGGAATTAAAAAAAATGTTAAAAATGTTGAAAAAATAAAATAGACATATTTGGTATTGCCGTGTCCGTGACGGAAACTCTATAAATATATCACATAATCGACCCAGTCCGATAAACACCATAAAAATAAAATAAAAATAACTGTCAAAAAAAGCCATTTTTGTCACCTTAAATCACAAAAAGTGCAACACCAAGTGATCAAAAAGGCGTATGTCCCACAAAATGGTACCAATAAAACCGTCACCTCATCCTACAAAAAATGAGCCCCTACATAAGAAAATCTCTAAAAAAAAATAAAAAAGACACATTAAAACATAATTTCTTTGGTTTCAAAAATGCTATTAAGTGAAATAAATAAAAAAAAGTATACATATTAGGTATTGCCACATCCGTAACAACCAGCTCTATAAAAATATCACATGACCTAACCCCTCGGATGAACACCGTAAAAAAAAAAAAAAAACTGTGTCAAAACAAGCAATTTTGGTCACTTTACATCACAAAAAGTGCAACACCAAGTGATCAAAAAGGCGTATGTCCCACAAAATGGTACCAATAAAACCGTCACCTCATCCCGCAAAAATTGAGCCCCTACATAAGAAAATTTCTCAAAAAATAAAAAAAATATAGCTCTCAGAACATGGACACATTAAAACATATTTTTTTTGTTTCAAAAATGCTATTATTGTGTAAATCTTAAATAAATAAGAACAAGTATACATATTAGGTATTGCCACATCCGTAACAATCTGCTCTATAAAAATTTCACTTGACCGAACCCCTCAGGTGAACGCTGTAAAAATAAATAAATAAAATCTGTGCTAAAACAACCAATTTTTTTGTCACCTTGCCCCATAAAGTGTTATAATGAATGATAAAAAAAATTATATGTACCCAAAAATAGTACCAATAAAACTGGCACCTTATCCCCTAGTTTCCAAAATGGGGTCACTTCTTGGGAGTTTCTACTGTATGGGTGCATCAGGGGGGCTTCAAATGGGACATAGCATCTAAAAACCATGTGGAGTTCCTTTTCTTCTGCGCCCTGCCGTTTGCCCATACAGCAGTTTATGACCACATGTAGGGTGTTTCTGAAAACCGCAGAATCTGGGTAATAAATTTAGAGTTTTGTTTGGCTGTTAACCATCGATGTGTTAAAGAAAAAATTGGATTAAAATGGAAAATCTGCCAAAAAAGTTAAATTTTAAAATTTGATCTCCATTTTCCTTTAATTCTTGTGGAACACCTAAAGGGTTAACAAAGTTTATAAAATCGGTTTTAAGTAACTTGAGGGGTGTAGTTTCTACAATGGAGTCATGTATGGGGGTATCCACTATGTAGGCCCCACAAAGTGACTTCAGACCTGAACTGGTCCTTAAAAAGTGGGTTTTGGCAATTTTCTTAAAAATTTGAAGAATTGCTTCTAAACTTCTAAGCCTTCTAACGTCCTAAAAAAATAGAATGACATTTCCAAAATGATGCCAACATAAAGCAGACATATGGGGAATGTTAAGTAATAAATATTTTATGAGGTATCACTTTCTGTTTTAAAAGAAGAGAAATAGAAATTTAGAAAATTGAGAATTTTTCAACATTTTTGGTAAATTTGGGATTTTTTCATAAATAAAGGTGAAATATATTGACTCAAATTTATGACTAGCATGAAGTACAATGTGTCACGAGAAAACAATCTCTGAATGACTTGGATAAGTAAAGGCATTCTAAAGTTATTACCACATAAAGTGAGATATGTCAGATTTGCAAAATTAGGCCTGGAAGCGGGCAAATGGCCCAGATGGGAAGTGGTAAATGATGGCTTGGGACACTCCACCTTGGGTTGGCACAAGCCATCAGTTCTTTGAAATTTTCAAAGTTCATGATATTAAAAGGGAGGGACTGAAGTACCAACAACTTGGCCAGGTGCAAACTCAGCTTCTGCGCAGTTGTACGAGTGTAATAGATGATGGGAAGGAATGACAGCTTCCTTCTGTTGAGGTTGAGGAGCCCTGACTGCTGGAGAAGGGGTGCGGGATGCTGGGAAATGCAACTGTTATTGCGTCAGGCTGTACCACTACCACTACCACTAGTGCCACAGTTTTCCCAGGCCACTTCATGGTGATGCTCCATGTGTTCACGCAGGGCAATGGTGCCAACATTAGCACCCTAACTGCGCTTCACTTTCTGCCCACATATCCTGCATACCGCCACGTTAATGTCCTCCACTGACTTGATAAAAAATTCCCAAACTGCCGAGAATGGCATTTTACCCCCACCACTCCTTGCTGACTGCCTGACGCTGCCTTTATGAACTCGTGCACCGCTAGTTGTTTCCTGACAGGTAGGCTCCTGTGTGGCAAAAGGTCTATCCCGGGCCCGTCTGGTTACAGATCTCCCACTGCTTCCACCCTGCTAGCTCATCGGCACGTTGCCACCCTGCTGCTGCCAGCCTCACCCCATGATGATGATGTCCCCTCTTCACTCGGCTCCCAAGTGAAATCAGCTACATCATCATCCACTACTCTATGCTTGTCAGTTATTTCACCCTCACCAGTCTCATGGCCATGTCCCTGACCGCTCGCAACACATGCTCCCACCCGACTGTCATCAATGCTAGTTGCACGCCTAAAAGGAGGATGCAGTGGACCTCTCCTCCAAATCTGGGCTGGCCTGTAGATGCTGACTGTCCTCATAAGCTTGTCCTCGCTGAAAAGCAGATCAGAGCTGGCAGCATACATTACTTACTGAGCAGAAGGAGTGGCAAAAGAAAGAGGTAGTTGCAGGAAAGGTGAGGGTGAAGAGGTTGTTCCTGGGCCATGCCAGCTAAGTGTGGTGGCAGAGGAACTCACCGATTCCTGGCTGTCTGTGTCTGATGTCACTTGAGATGATGTTGAAGAACAAGTCAACCATTCCAGTACAGCTGGATTGTTGGTCAAAACACGACCACTGGATGACAGTGGCAGCTCTGGCCTGTTGCTATGGCTTCTGCTACCACCAATCGTTCTTCTGCTGCTACTTGTGCCAGCTACAGCAACATTTTTGCCACTGCCCGTTCCTTTTGAGGGTCCAGGCAACTGTATGTTGTCCACAGTGCACAGTAACTGAATCAGTAATGTAACTAATAACTATGTAACTAAGTATGAATGGCTAAACTAGGTAAACTGGCCTATACTGTATATTAGACCGCCTGTTGACACTGAGTCTGATTACAGTAAGTCTATGTATAACAGAACAGATTAAGTATGAATGGTGCAGCATGTGAACTAAACAAACGCGCCATATCCAATATTCTAAAAAGAAACTCTGTCCCTAGTGCTTGCCACGTCTCCCTATGCTCAGCTCACAGTGAAATGGCTGAGACCGGGTGGGATGAGGCGCTGTGAAATCACAGGGGATGGCTATCTGCGATTGGCTGGCTGCACGGCATTTTGGGTGATCTTGGCTTTTTACTTTCGCTTTGTAACACGTGTAGGAAAAAATATATAAAAAATTCAGATTTGTTTCAAATCAATTTTTTCCTAAACTTATGATTGAATTACACTTCGGATGCCTCAGTTTGTTCAACACTATATTAGAGTATAATGCTACCCTTGACTTCTCCGCATTACGTTAAAATGATGGTGATAGTCACAGCTTTTCCAAACCCCACAAACTCACAGGTAAAGAAACATGCTTAGGAAACTCATAAAAGTTTGTGTCATTTCCTGACACCAGTTTCCTCTGGTTAACAGAAGAGCAGCTGAGGCAATATGGCCATCCCCATAATCATATATATGATTTTGTTCCAGATTGACCACCATTAGCAACAATGGGGTTCATTTATGAATAGATATACACACATTTTTGGCATATATCTGTCACATATTTGGGGGATTTGCGGCTGAATCTGATGCTTCTTTCCCATCCAAAGGGAGCATGGCGTTGGCAGGGAAGGGGTCAGGCCGGCCCATCTCATTTATCATTTTCTACACCTGTTTTAGGCGGTGGATGCGGCTTGTGCCTCTACATAACGTAGACGCATCAAACACCAGCACATGGTTATTAAGACCGGTGTCTAAAATGCTGGTCCTAATAAATGACCCAAAATATTTATTAGAGATTTTTTGGTCCCAGCTCCAGATGCTGGAAGGAAAGACTAAACACTAGCTGAGCGGGTCAACTGCTGGAGTGTGGCTTTCTGGTGTGTGGGGCTGAGACCAAGAAATGAAGAGCAGCAGAGACTTGAACCGTAGTAGCAGGGGATCAGTAAGAGTGAAAATTGTTAATTTTTTAAAATTTTATTTTATTGAAAAAATTTCCAGTACTCTTCTTCATACCATGCATTCATATTTCTAATGCAAACACATTGGAGACTGAACTAGGGATCTGTATTAAAGTATTTCAGTCTCCATTGCTTTATATGGAGGAAATTCAGGTAAGGAATAGTCAAACCACTGACTGAGCAGATTTTACAGATTTGCTCATTCCATGATGACTTCTCTTGGGAAGTTTGACTGTTCTGTTTGGGTGTTGGAAATTCTTAAATGTTTCATTTAGTTTTACATTCCATATTTCTCTTCGTCTCCCTGTCCAATGCTTTGCTTTGGATAAACTTTATGATCAAAACATCCTGCCAATATATATTTAGATTTTCAATGTCCTTGTTAAGACTCCAAATACATTGAGCTAAAAGGGGCATCATCCAAAATACGATGGTCTTATCTTCAAACACTCTTCATGTAATAAGAAACTAAAGAGGACATGAAAGTTTGCCGTTCACATGTCAACGTCTCTATGTAATGAGCTCTGTGGCCCGATCAGAGTTTATGTTACCCTCTACAATTATCTCCACAAACCAGATTGTTTATTCCGTCTCCAGACAGGGAAAGTCTTGCGCTTTTTTGTTTACCGGGGTTGGCGGAATGTTATCTTAAGTGACAAAAAAAATAAATCATTATGTTTCTTTTGTGGAAATTTGATACCAATCGCAAATAATCCAAGGCATGTAAATATCACACCTTGGACTTTCTGGAGTAACAATGAAAATATGCGATGTGAAAATGAAACACGAACAACAAGAAGATGGGAAAAATTATGAACAAATCAAAACGAGGTTAAAGAAAATACACACTATTCTGTTTTACTTTACAGATTGATTTTTAGCGATTCTTTTTAAAGAGGACCTGTCACCTCTCCTAACACGCCTGGTTGCATTCCCCAGGCAATAACAATTCTGGAGCATTTTTTCTTATAACTCTCTGTTGTGCTGTTCCTCTGTTATTTCTACTGTATAAATGTATTAATACATTGCCAACTGAGTGTGTTGTCAGAGGGGTGTTTCCCTGCACAGTCTTCTACTGCCAGTACTGATTGGACAAGGTTAGACTGTGAAAAGACACATCCCCAACGGGAAACACCCAGTTGTCAATGTATTCATAAACTTCTAGTAGAAATACTAGAGGAACGGCACCCTAAAAATACATGCCCCAGAATTGTAATTTCATGTGGAGTACAATTAAAGAGGATTTCTTGCTATTGAAGGATTAATGGCTTAATCCTTATTTGTCTAAAGCAGTGAAGAAGGAGTTAAAGGGGTTTTCCTCTGGGTCAGACCCCCCAGACCACCACTGATCAGCTTTTACAAGAGGCCGGCTCAGCATGAGCACCACAGCCTCAATCAAGGCCTAGTGACGTCACCGTATATCAGTCACATGGCCTAGTTACAGTTTAGCCCCATTCAGATCAATGGGGCTGAGCTGCAATACCAGGCACAGCCGCGCTGTGCTCGGAAAGCTGCTGGGAGCACAGTGGCTTCCAAAAACTGCTGATTGGTGGGGGTGCTGGGACTCGATCCACGCTGAGGTGATAATGACCTATCCTGTAGATAAGTCATCATGATCAGTTCTTGGATAACCCCTTTAATGGGTCTCGGGTGTGAAGAAATTACCTGTAAAATACCCGATGGTTTATGAGTTAAATACCTGGTGTCTAGTAGTTCCTTAGAAGGAGGTCAATCTATCTTCGGTTGATCATGTTCAACCTTCATCTTCCTCCTTGTGCAAGGTGGTATTACACTGCCTGATGTATGGACAGTGCAAGCTCCCTTGTTCCCAATAATTTGGCCATAATTTTGCGGTCTAATACGCTCTTTACTGTATAATCACTGATTATACAGATCAGGACAGAAAAAGAGACAGAGGAGTGAGGGCCATTATCTCATCAACACAGTCCTCTCCATGGCCAGGCAGTGGTGCTCAGTGTAAATTACATGTATCTCTCCATCTAATTACTGAATTGATCAGCGGTTGAAAATACAGTATTTTCCAAATTCACAGTCAGGTGGGCTACTGCTGGGAATCCCATCCTCTGGGGTCCTCAGCTGTTCACTAGTTAACATTGGTTCTCGTAGCTGTAGTCTGTCCAGTTTGCCATTTATGAGTTTTTTTTCAATGTTAGCAACAAAAGCTGGATGACAACCCTTATGAGAGCTTTAATAGCATGTTACAGGTTAAAAGTCTAGCCCTGTTTCTTTGCTTTTTCTTTTTCACTTTGAAGTTTTGGCATTAAATTGATAAAAGAACATAACACATTCCTTCTTCTGTCATCAGGTCTATCAAACATGTTTCCTTTCTATCTCACATTGTAACATTGAAAGCAATTATTTGACACAATACAGGATCCCACGATGAAATTACCTGATACATTTTCTGTAGAAAGTATCATTTTCCCATTTTTGTTCTTTTCATCGAATCATGAAATTACAGATAAAGTGAGCCATGTGACTCTATTGGCAAAGAATATTGGAAGATAAAAAATAAAAATGTTCTCCTAGTGTAGTGATGCCCCTTGTGCGGTTCAGTAATAAATACAAGCCGACACCAATTTTTAAAAGTGGTGTGCGTTTATTGATAAAAATGCATAAAACAGGTAGTAACTTCAGATATTAAGCGTTTTGACCTCATATTGAGGTCTTCATTAGTGTTGATTGAGAATATTCTTATCGCAAATATTGGCACTTCGAGGATTTGCGAATATCTAGAATATAGTGCTATACCTCGTAATCGTGAATATTCTAGATTTTTTTTCATCGGTACCCATGATCCCTCACTGCTTCTTTGCGGTATTACCACTACCAATAGTGGTTCATCTACTGCATAATTCTAGGCGGTACAAAGTGCTAATTTTGAATATTAATAACGCAAGGATTGCACAATTACCATTCTTCAGTGTTATTTTATATATTGGTACCAACCACTACTTTTATTGTATTTGAGTGTATTTATATGAATGATCTATTGGATACCATTTAATAAATATATCCTATGGTCCAGATGGTGTGAGTGCTCACTCCCTTTCTTTCCCATTATTTATAATTTCTTTGGGTCCGGGCACCCAAGTTGCGAGTTAGTAGCACCTGCCCATAACCACCTGGGTGTGAGCCAACCACCAACCTATCTTTTTTCCCTCACAGCTTCTTGTTCGTGGGCCAATGAGAAGGCTGCACTACCTTTGACTTTAGGTGTAGTGTTGATCGCAAATTTTCGTGTCGTGAATTTTTCTTGTGAATTTTTCGATTGCCGATTTTTGCAATCAAGAAGATAATGACTGGAGATCACGAATTATCGAATTCGCAAATATATGACGAATATTCGCTAAAATAATCGTGAAATATAGCGAATTTAAATATTGTCCCTGCCGCTCATCACTGGTCTTCATCAGAACTCTGAAGCTGCAATCCATTTCACACAGGGTAGACTGCCATGCAGAACTAACAGTCAGGTCCATAAATATTGGGACACTGACACAATTCTAACATTTTTGGCTCTATACACCACCACAATGGATTTGAAATGAAACGACCAAGATGTGCTTTACCTGCAGACTGTCAGCTTTAATTTGAGGGCATTTACATCCATATCAGGTGAACAGTGTAGGAATTACAACAGTTTGCATATGTGCCTCCCACTTGTTAAGGGGCCAAAAGTAATGGGACAATTGGCTTCTCAGCTGTTCCATGGCCAGGTGGGTGTTATTCCCTCATTATCCCAATTACAATGAGCAGATAAAAGGTCCAGAGTTCATTTCAAGTCTGCTATTTGCATTTGGAATCTGTTGCTGTCAACTCTCAAGATGAGATCCAAAGAGCTGTCACTATCAGTGAAGCAAGCCATCATTAGGCTGAAAAAACACAACAAACCCATCAGAGAGATAGCAAAAACATTAGGCGTGGCCAAAACAACTGTTTGGAACATTCTTAAAAAGAAGGAACGCACCGGTGAGCTCAGCAATACCAAAAAAAACAGAAGACCACGGAAAACAACTGTAGTGGATGACTGAAGAATTCTATCCCTGGTGAAGAAAACACCCTTCACAACAGTTGGCCAGATCAAGAACACTCTCCAGGAGGTAGGTGTATGTGTGTCAAAGTCAACAATCAAGAGAAGACTTCACCAGAGTGAATACAGAGGGCTCACCACAAGATGGAAACCATTGGTGAGCCTCAAAAACAGGAAGGCCAGATTAGACTTTGCCAAACGACATCTAAAAAAGCCTTCACAGTTCTGGAACAGCATCCTATGGACAGATGAGACCAAGATCAACTTGTACCAGAGTGATGGGAAGAGAAGAGTATGGAGAAGGAAAGGAACTGCTCATGATTCTAAGCATACTACCTCATCAGTAAAGCATGTGGTGGTAGTGTCATGGCGTGGGCATGTATGGCTGCCAATGGAACTGGTTCTCTTGTATTTATTGATGATGTGACTGCTGACAAAAGCAGCAGGATGAATTCCGAAGTGTTTCGGGCAATATTATCTGCTCATATTCAGCCAAATGCTTCAGAACTGATTGGACGGCGCTTCACAGTGCAGATAGACAATGACCCAAAGCATACTGCAAAAGCAACCAAAGAGTTTTTTAAGGGAAAGAAGTGGAATGTTATGCAATGGCCAAGTCAATCACCTGACCTGAATCCGATTGAGCATGCATTTCACTTGCTGAAGACAAAACTGAAGGGAAAATGCCCCAAGAACAAGCAGGAACTGAAGACAGTTGCAGTAGAGGCCTAGCAGAGCATCACCAGGGATGAAACCCAGCGTCTGGTGATGTCTATGCGTTCCAGACTTCAGGCTGTAATTGACTGCAAAGGATTTGCAACCAAGTATTAAAAAGTGAAAGTTTTATTTAGGATTATTATTCTGTCCCATTACTTTTGGTCCCCTAACAAGTGGGAGGCACATATGCAAACTGTTGTAATTCCTACACCGATCACCTGATTTGGATATAAATACCCTCAAATTAAAGCTGTCAGTCTGCAGTTAAAGCATATCTTGTTCGTTTCATTTCAAATCCATTGTGGTGGTGTATAAGGCCAAAAATGTTAGAATTGTGTCGGTGTCCCAATATTTATGGACCTGACTGTAAATGTCCCTTAACACAGGCTGACTAACCAGGCAATTATTGGGAATGAACAGTTTATTCCTGAAAAATTGCCTGCTCAAGAACAGAGATAAGTGTATTTAAATGCAGAATTCCCCTCCTCTGTATGGGGATGAATAATCACTCATCCGCATACAGGTTCCTTTTTTTCTGAGCAGCAGATCACTCTTGATACAGAATGATCTGCTACCCAAAAATTATGATTTAGGGTGCCACATCAATGATGCTTTAGCCTAATGAATTAGTGGGTGGTTGGTGGCACCTTTACATGGGTCAATTATAGGAATTAACATTTACATGAATGTTTGTTCCCAATAAACAGCAGTGTAAAGATTTAACCCCTTCCCGACATGTCGGGTATTTAAAGATGCCATCTGCTCCTGAGCAGATGGGACGTCATAACTACCAAGTGACTGCTGTTCCACACAGCACACACCCGTGGCTAATGTCCGTAATTGGCAGCAATGGACATTTAACCAAAGTGTAACCACGGCATCTGAGAGGTCAAAAACCTGGTAGCATGCTATTCATGGGCAGAAACACCTCCCCAAGGCATTCCATATCAGTAATGATCCAGAACCTCTACTAGACATCTAGGCTCATTACTTATATATTACAATTCAGGCCAGCAAGTGGCAGCACTGAATTGTAATATAGCATGGCAGCACGGTGGCCATGGACAACATCTGCATGGAGTCTGTATGTTCTCCTTGTGTTTAGCGGGGTTCCTCCGGGGACTCTGGTTTCCTCCCACACTCCAAAGACACAGTGATAGGGAACTTAGATTGTGAGCTTTATTGGGGACAGCCCGATGCTAATTTCTGTAAAGCGCTGCGTAATATAGTAGCGCTATATAACTGTATAAAATAAATAAATAAATAGCAATCTATGTATAGAGTAATGGAGAAAATTCCATTATTCTATACTAATGTCAATCTGATGATTGCATGTTGGGGACCTGAAAAAAGGTTTTAAAAATATATAAATTTAAGCCACCCTCTTTCCCCCAAATCAATATCAAAATACTTAAACAAGAAAAAATAAACATCATGGGAATCGCCACATTCAAAAACGCCAGTACTTTTAAAATATAAAAAAACGTATCCCATACGGTGATTACCGTTATGGAAAAAAAATGCCTGATTCGCCAGTTTTTCATCACTTTACCTCCCAAACAATTGGATAGAAAAGTGATCAAAAAGTCATACACTCCCCAAAATGGTATCAACGAAAACTAAAGATCGGCCCACAAAAAATGAACCCTCACACATGTCCGGAGATATAACTATAAAAAAGATATGGGGGTAAGAATATGGAGATGAAAATAAACAATACATTTTTTGGAAAGTTTTTTTTTTTCAGTATTAAAACTCAAGACTATACAAGTGTGGTATCGCCGAAATCATACTGACCTGGAGAATGAAGAGTACAAGTCAGTTTTACCACATAGTGAACGCCGTAAAAAAATTGTGTAGGAATTGTGTTTTTTTTTTCAATTCCACTCCATTTGGATTTTTTTTCTATCTTCCCACTCCATTCTATGCAATATTAAATGGTGGCATTAGAAAGTGCAACTTGTCCTGCAAAAAAAAGCCCTCATATGGCTAGGTGAACTGAAAAAAAAAAAAAAAAAGTTATGACTCCGGGAAGGCAGGGAACAAAAAACAAAAATGGAAAAATGAAAAATCACTGCATAAGGAAAGGGTTAAGGTATCCCCTGGTCTTAACCCTACAGACCTAATCGTCTACTGAGAGGTGTGGAATTTGCTGCAAAAAAAATCTTATAGTACTTTCTTTACAGAAAACAAGACAACATAACAATGAGTAAAACTGTTAGTTCCAACTTTATTTTACTGTCGTTTGTTATCAATTTGGCTGTCAATCTGCACTACTTTAACGTAACATTATCATGACAATTACAAAAAGAAACATTTTGCAGTGATATAGCTTATGTGTCTTCATAGACTGTAAATTCTGCATTATGGATTAGCAAATCCATGGAAGTTTGGGTTCGCCCGAACTTCAAGTCAAAGTTCGGGTTTGGGACCCGAACTTGACCCCGAACCTGAACCCTATTGAAGTCAATGGGGACCCGAACATCACTTTATTATTTTCCATAATAACATGGTTATATCGGAAAATAACAGCATTCTTAAGACAGAATGCAAAAGAATATGTCCATTTACGGGTTTAAAAAAAACCTCGCCTCATCCACTTGATCGGGCTGCAGCAATCTCTTCTATCTTCATTCAGCAGGACCTGCCAAAGGACCTGCGATGTGCGCGATGACGTCACCGTGCTCTCCCGCATGGTGAGCGTGGTGACGTCATTGCGTACGTTGCAGGTCCTTTGACAGGTCCTGTTGAATGAAGATAGAAGAGACTGCTGCAGCGCGATCAAGTGGATGAGGCAAGATTTTTTTTTTTTAACCCGTAAATGGATATATTATTTTGCATTCTGTCTTAAGAATGCTATTATTTTCTGATATAACCATGTTATTTTAGAAAATAATAAAATCACCCAAACACTGAACTCGAACCTGGACTTCGGTGAAAAAGTCTGGGTTCGCGTCCGGATACCTGAACTCGCAAAGTTCAGTATGAACCCTAACTTTGCAGTTCGGGTTCTCCCATCCTTATTGTGCATCAGTACTGTACAAGGGTTTCAGACAGGTGTGGAAAAACGCTACAAAATAAGAAATACATTTATTTATTTTACTCACTTATATAGCGCTGACATATTCCGCAGCGCTTTACAGACATTAGCATCATGCTGTTCCCAATGAGGCTCACAATCTAAGTTTCCTATCAGTATGCCTTTGGAGAGCGGGAAGAAACCCACACAAGCACAGAGAGAACATACAAACTCCAGGCAGATGTTGTCATTGGTCAGATTCAAACCCAGGATCCCAACGCTGCAAGGTATCAGTGCTAACCACTGAGCAACCATAATGCCAATAAATCAAACCAATATTGCAATACCATTCGTATGGTGTCTGATTGGTTCCAAATTTATTCTTCAGCGAGACAACAACCCCAAACAAACAGCCAATCTCATTAAGAACTATCTTCAGTGTTAAAAAGAACAAGGAGTCCTGGAAGTGATGATATGGCCCCCACAGATCCCTGATCTCAATGTCATCAAGTTTGTGTGGGATTAAATGAAAAGACAGAAGGATTTAAACAAGTCTACACCCACAGAAGATCAGTAGTTAGTTTTCCCATTCATGAAATGCTCCGAAGCTCATCTTGGAGGGGCTACCTGGGTGAATAAGGGGATCTAAATCCAATCAATATTTGAGTGACCACCAGGGGTGTAGCTAATGGCTCATGGGCCCTGGTCCAAGAGTTCAGCTTGGGGCCCCCCTTCCCTCAGTGCTTTGTGGCCAAGGGCAGGAAGCACAAGGCCTTCGTGCTGCCCGAGTCAAAAATTGAAACGGCACCCTCTTGAGCCAGAGGTGTAACTTGACCAGCATGCACTTTCTATAATACTGGTGTCTTCTTATGCACCACAAGGGTCTTTGGGCCCCCTCAGGCTCCTGGGCCCGGTAGCGACTGCTACCTCTGCACTCCCTATAGCTACGCCCCTGGTGACCACCCTTTGCCTTCAAAACAGCATCAGGTACATTTGCATACAGTTTTAAAGGAGATCAGCAGCTGTACCCCACATTCATATAGTCAAGTACAGCATTCAGCAATTTATATCTGGTCCAACAGCGATGAATGGAGCGGGAGGGCACATGCTCAACCTGCAGCTCCATTAATTTCCAGTTCCATTAATGTTGGTTATGGGGACCCATTCTCGTGATTGGTGGAGGCCCCATCAATCTATGGTCTCATGCAGACGAACGTATTTTGGGTCTATGTATGATCCAAATTTTTTTGTGGCTAACTCGCAGACCCATTCATTTTTATGAGGTTGCGAAAAAGACAGCATACCGATGTCATCCCTGTGCTGTGCACATCCATGCAGCGATGTGCAAATGATAAACCATGTCCTATTCTTGTCCATTTTGAGGACAAATATAGGCATTTCTATTATAAGGACTGAGGAAAGTGCGGAATGCACACAGCCGGTATCTATATTTCGTGGATTGGCGGTTTGAAAGCCGCAGAATGGCAACGGCCATGTACTTCTATCCTGTGGATAGGGGATAACTTCAAATTAGTTGGATACCCCTTTAAATCAACATGTAAAGATTGTGTCCAATTTCTTTAAGCTGTCGGCTATATAGGTGATTTTGAGTGAGATACTTAATAGACGTGACTCATCCTGTATTTTCTTCACTACCGGCAGCGAAGCAGTCTAATCATACAGAACATGACTCAGAAAGAAGTGACACATGAAATGAAATGAGCCAAAGGTACCTTGGTAATGTTCCTGAGCAATGACTCGACTCATCCATCATTTTTGGGAGTTTTTAAATGTTTGATATTTGCTTAAAAAGAAAAAAAAAGGTTGTGTAATATCCACTAAGTGAACCAATTATTCAAATTCAAAAAGACATCAGGTTACATCTCCTCTGTAAAAGTATATTTTACAAGACTCAAATTGGTAGCATATTTTATCTTAAAAAAATAAAATAAAAAGACCCCTCACAATATAGTTGCTTTTATTTAGGTCAATGGTTTATGTAGTGATGAGCGGCATGGGCTATATTCGAATATGTGATATTTCACGAATATTTGGGTGAATATTCATCATATATTCGCAAATTCGAACTTATTTTCTTGATTGCGAAAAATCGACACTTTTGCTAAATTTTCCAAGCTGCTAGACGTTTCCTGAGACTGGAGAAAATGGTTGGCACGGCAGAACATTACAATAGCTTTATATGCAGTTAGAGTGCTCCAATATATTTGCGATTGCGCTAATCGGCACTAATGATGCGAATATTTTGGCGCAATACGTGACTCCACATTTTAACAGGTCTGCATGAATTTATGGATTGGACAGCAGAACCTATCACAGTACCTAACACCCTGCACTGCAACAGCTACACTATATCAGAATATAACCTACACTGACTATCTCCCACTAACTATCTGTATTATAGATATATATACACTCACCTAAAGAATTATTAGGAACACCTGCTCTATTTCTCATTAATGCAATTATCTAGTCATCCAATCACATGGCAGTTGCTTTAATGCATTTAGGGGTGTGGTCCTGGTCAAGACAATCTCCTGAACTCCAAACTGAATGTCAGAATGGGAAAGAAAGGTGATTTAAGCAATTTTGAGCGTGGCATGGTTGTTGGTGCCAGACGGGCCGGTCTGAGTATTTTGCAATCTGCTCAGTTACTGGGATTTTCACGCACAACCATTTCTAGGGTTTACAAAGAATGGTGTGAAAAGGGAAAAACATCCAGTATGCGGCAGTCCTGTGGGCGAAAATGCCTTGTGGATGCTAGAGGTCATAGGAGAATGGGCCGACTGATTCAAGCTGATAGAAGAGCAATGTTGACTGAAATAACCACTCGTTACAACCGAGGTATGCAGCAAAGCATTTGTGAAGCCACGACACACACAACCTTGAGGCGGATGGGCTACAAGAGCAGAAGACCCCACCGGGTAACACTCATCTCCACTACAAATAGGAAAAAGAGGCTACAAGAGACTGTTGAAGACTGGAAAAATGTTGCCTGGTCTGATGAGTCTCGATTTCTGTTGAGACATTCAAATGGTCCAAATTTGACGTAAACAGAATGAGAACATGTATCCATCATGCCTTGTTACCACTGTGCAGACTGGTGGTGGTGGTGTAATGGTGTGGGGGATGTTTTCTGGGCACACTTTAGGCCCCTTAGTGCCAATTGGGCATTGTTTAAATGTCACGGGCTACCTGAGCATTGTTTCTGACCATGTCCATCCCTTCATGACCACCATGTACCCATCCTCTGATGGCTACTTCCAGCAGGATAATGCACCATGTCACAAAGCTCAAATCATTTCAAATTGGTTTGTTGAACATGACAATGAGTTCACTGTACTAAAATGGCCCCCACAGTCACCAGATCTCAACCCAATAGAGCATCTTTGGGATGCGGTGGAACGGGAGCTTCGTGCCCTGGATGTGCATCCCTCAAATCTCCATCAACTGCAAGATGCTATCCTATCAATATGGGCCAACATTTCTAAAGAATGCTATCAGCACCTTGTTGAATCAATGCCACGTAGAATTAAGGCAGTTCTGAAGGCAAAAGGGGGTCCAACACCGTATTAGTATGGTGTTCCTAATAATTCTTTAGGTGAGTGTATATAAGCTATCTAACTATCTAATGTAGTGTGGACAGCACAGAACACAGCAATGTCACTGCTCTCTCTCTCAGAACTTTAAAACACTGTGGAAAATGGCTGCTGGGAAGGTTCTTATATAGTAAGGGGTAGGCAACTTTCATATTGGTTGCTAGGGATGTTGCTAAGCTCAGACAAAGACATTGCACCCTTCTCATTGGCCCACAAGCAAGGGAGGTTGCTGATGAAAAAAAAATCTAGAATATTCGAAAACTTTGAATATTCTATCACTATATTCTAAATATTTGCGAATTCTCGAAGTGCTGATATTCGCGATTCGAATATTCGCGCCCAACACTATTTATGTACTGGACACACATACAGAATATTACTGCTCACATTTGGAACCATAGATGTCTATGGCCCCATATTGTACTTGTATTTACTCCGATTGCATATTAAACCTGACAAAAAAAAAATATGTGGCATGCTCCTAAGACCATTTATTAAAGAGCTACTATCCCACCATATGGTGCCATGCAGCATCGTATGGAGTAATTTCACCTCCATAGTATGGTGTCTTGCATGTGGTTCTGGCATGTCCATAAGACCTGATTCTGCTTTTCAATCAAATACAATGGACATAAAAAAAGTCCTCTGTTAATGGGGCAGATTTACCAGCACTAAAATCATGGAAAATAATGCACTAATACAATAGATGCAGACATTATATATGGACTAAGCTCTCACTCTGGTATGATAAAATTTGAGACTCTCAGCCAATATATTTTGATTGAAACACATCTGTGCCCGCCTACCCGCGCCAAGGCGGTCTCAGTCAGGCAGGTCCTACTCTATACCTACCTATGCAGTTGTGCATGTATGTTCAGGAGAGCAGACCCTGCACATATAGTGTGCTGCTCCTAGTCACCTCTATGTGCATCCAGCAACTGATGAGAGGAGGAGCACGCACAGCTACATGTACCACCTAATCAATGTCATCTGTGAAATAGGTGGGGCAAAAAGTGCAGAAGAATGCTACTCCCAGGATAAAATAGGAGCGCATTCACACATGGAGGTGCCACTCCTTCAAGAACATAAACTTATCAAAAATTACAGAGAAAGATACAAAGATGTTTTGTATCGTTTTCTGTGATTTTTGATAGATTTAACAACACTTTCTAATATTTTTCTAAAGCTTTATACCACCCATTGGTTTGTCTACTTTGACCCTTCATGCTAAGCTCTTTCTCATTAAGCCACGTCACCCGTTGTACTAAAATATGTCTAAAAAACATAATAAATGTGATGCAAAACATGCAAGATAGTGCAAATTAAGCCAGAATTTGCATTTTATGTACTGTGTTTTCTTCACCATTTCTATAGGAAAAATATTTAGAATTTGTGTTTGTTTTCGGAAGGGGTATACAAATCTATTTCAAATTAATACTTAAAACTCCAAGGGTGAATCTGGCCTTGCCCTGTTTATCATCCCAAATAGGGTACGGCTAAAGTGACACTGGTAGTGGGACAGGGATCGCAAGATCATCTCAATGTAGCAGTGATCAAATAGAAATTGATGAGGTTGCAGCGCAAGTTGCCACGACTGCGTCACCTGAATCACAAAAATACAACTTTGCATTCCAAAAATTTGTGTCAAATCTGAATTTTTGGCAATTCTATTTAGGCAAATAGCTATTTTTCATATCAGAAGACAAGAAAGATGATTGATCACATGACATCAGAAGGTGTGTGTGTTTATACACACCAGCAGGCATTTGCCACCAAAAATGAGAATTTTTCAGACCGTTAAAAAAAAAAAATATTCCACAGTACAGTCATGCCATCAAATATGCCTTTACCCACAGATATATGTGTCACTGCTACTTTAATGTTACTAAAACTGGTTTGAATTGAGTTTCATACAGTCCTAGAAGACCCCAGAATGTCTTACACAACTCCTCAGGGTAACTGGAAGACTTTCAATTCGGGTTGAATTTATTTGTACCTGAATTGGATTTTGGCCAAATCTAGTCGAAATGAAAATTCAGAAAATTCACTCATTACTAGCCACAGCACCTGACATCCGTGGTTCACACCCTGTGGAGATTGAAATTCTTCTAGAACCAATGGTGTACTAGTATTGGGATTGTAATACAGACATTTTTGTTGCAATGTTTTGCTGTCTGGTTTTTATATTGTAATAGGAAAAATCTATTTTAGGGGGGAAAAAATGTGGCAAAATCACCGCAATTTTTTTTATTAAATACAAGAGTCATCCAGTGGTTGCAATATGAGTGCATGTATGATTTTCTTATGCTTACATGATAGAAGTCAACTATTTAAAGTCTCAGGAAGCTGAATTTTTAATACAAGGCACTTACTAATGTATTGTGATTGTCAATATTGCTTTCTTTGCTGGCTGGATTAATTTCTCCATCACATTATGTACTGCTGATTTCCATGGTTATGACTAGTGTTGAGCAAAGTTATGAAAACAAAAATTCGGCTGCTTTGCTGAATTTCACAAAGAAATTAATTTGTCACAAAGTAATTTCTTTGTAATTAGTGGGCGCAATGATGGGGAACGGCACTTGCGCTGCCCCCATCATTGAACCCATCAGATGCTGCGTTCAATGCTGATCGCGGCATTTGATGTAAACATTGAAGCCTTTCAGAGGTTAAAAAAAAAACACTCACCGTATCCATTTTAGTGTTGAGCACGTATATTCGAAAAGTGAATTTTTATCTGGAATATCGCCACTTCGAGAATTCACAAATATTTAGAATATAGTGCTATATATTAGTTTTTTAGAATATGCCTCTTTTTTTTTAATCTGAAGTCATGATTCCTCCCTGCTTAAGTTGCTGGTGGGCCAATGACTCATTAGCCCACAAGAAAGAAGCAGTGAGGAATCAAGTGTTCGGATGGAAAAAATTACGAATATTCTAAAAACAAATATAAAAACAAGAATGTAGAATATAACGAATATTAGAATATTCGACGAATATTCTACAAAATATTTGCAAAATATCATAAATTCAAATTTAAACCCTGCCGCTCATCACTTATCCCTGTCAGCGTGAAGAGGCAGCCACGGCCATCTTGATTGAAGATCCCGTGCGAAATCTCGCACGGTGCTTGAAGACGTCATCACGCTGGTTGGCGTGGTGACGTTATACATCACATCGCACAAGATTTTGCATGGGATCTTCAATCAAGATGGCCACAGCTGCCTCTTGGTGCTCAAATGGATGAGGGGAGTATGTTTTTTTTTTAATGCTATTTCAAGGAAAATTGATTCATTACCATTAGGAAATTCGGCTTCACAGTGAATCAAACTTTCCCTCAAATTCGCATCAAAGTCCATTTTGGATACTTCGATTTGCTCAACCCTAATTATGACCACCTTGCAATTCATCAGTTGTGGTCATGCTTGCACACTATAGGAAAAAATGCTGGCCTATTTGGTGGCCGGGATCGAGGGAGCACACATAAGCTAGTGGTTTTTATCTATAGTGGCCAACACGACCACCACTGATGAATTGTAGCGTGGATGTAACCATGAAAACGAGCAGCGTATAAAATGATGGAAAAATTAATCCGGCCAGGAGGCAATATGGACAATCACAATACATTAGTTTGTGGTCGTGGCAACCAAGAGAACGTACCCCGTCCTACCTAATTACCCTGCCCCTAAGCGGTTAGAGTTATGCCGCAACCGCGCCGTAGTAGAGACGCCTGAAAGAGGGCATCCCCTTTGAGAGTAGTAGGCAGTAAGGGTGGGTGGGAGGGGAAACACTACTGCGTCGTACAAGGTGGGAGGGGCGCTGGCCGTTGAAGTAGGCAGCCAAGCCCCTCCCACAAATACAGGCCAATGAATCGGCCTTACACTTGTGGTCGTGGCAACCAAGAGAACGTACCCCGTCCTACCTAATTACCCTGCCCCTAAGCGGTTAGAGTTATGCCGCAACCGCGCCGTAGTAGGGACGCCTGAAAGAGGGCAAAAGACACACCGATTAGCAGGAATAATTTATTACAACATAACTTACAAAAGCAAACTTTGGAAAGCCATTGACATCTCAGTTTCGGGGTGTGGTATATAACGGCTAAAACACGCGGAGCGCCAACGCCCTAACTTCTGGATGACATGCGCTGGTACCTGATTCTTTGAGGCCGTGGATGCGGCACCTATGCGAAACGAGTGTCCTGAGATCGCAGCTGGGTCGCCGCCCAAACTGGCCACTAAGGAGCGTACGTGGGACACAAACTGATGAGTAGTGAGTGGCACCACCCCGAAAGGCAACAGAGGACTATCTGGCCCGAACCCCGCTAATGCTGACTGCAACTGACGGAAGACTGTGACAGGGCACCATTGATGAGACGTGGGGAAATAGGTCACCGGAACTGGGGGACCCATCTGTGAAGTCTTGGACGTCCTGAGTAGTAGCACGTACCCCTCGGCGCTCTGGACCAACTGGCCGATTGTGAGAAACCTGCCACTACCAGGAGAACAAGTAAACTCCCCAGGTCTCAAGAAGCCATAGAAGGCTAAATAAACGGCGGATTTGAGCACCAAGCTGGGAAAAACCCTGAAAGGGCTCCTATCCAGGATGTCGGATAGGTTACTGAAAAGGAGCCCAGTAACAGCTTGTCTGCGCACTTGGCCTCCGGATTCACATCTGCCCAGACCCCTCAACGTAGCTTTGACAGCATGCATAGAAAACACT
Source organism: Bufo bufo (assembly GCF_905171765.1). Taxonomy (NCBI): domain Eukaryota; kingdom Metazoa; phylum Chordata; class Amphibia; order Anura; family Bufonidae; genus Bufo; species Bufo bufo. The sequence goes on along the minus strand of NC_053396.1, from coordinate 171,079,234 downwards.
GATGCCCGTTCAGGCTGACTGACGGATAAGAAATGCTGAACCCCCGACAAGTATGACCTCACCGTGTTGTGGGACAGCTTGAGCTCTGAGTGGCAGTAGCCAATGAAAGCAAGGATATACTCCACAAAACTGGACTCTCCCTGAGGACATGCCCCCTGAAACCTGCAGAAAGCCCTCCACCCGGTGTTATATGCCCTGGTCGTGTTTGGTGAAAGGGACTTGGCTAGTAAAGCGTGGGCCGTCTCTAGGTGACTGGTCACATTAGTATTAATGACTCGTGGGGAGGGACGGTAGCGCCCACAACATCTGCCTCTGGCATGACCTGCAAGAAAAGGGAGAAATTAGCCCTCGATAAAGCGTCAGCAGCCGCATTTTGCGAACCTGGCACATGCGTACTATTGACACAGAAATGATAATGTAGGGAGAATTGAACTAAACGTCTCAAGAGACACATGACATACGAGGATTTAGACAACCCACTATTTAAAATGTCTACCACGGCAGCGTTATCAGTTACGAACAAAACAGATCGATTTACCCAGCGACTGCCCCACACATGGGCGGCTACCACAATGGGGTACAGTTCGAACAGCGCCGATGTTTGTAGGAAACCTGGGATCTGTCTCACCTCGGCAGGCCATTCGTCTGCGACCCAGTGGGTGCCAAAAATAGCAGCAAACCCTGAGCTCGCAGCCGCGTCTGAAAAGACTACAGGGGATTGGCTAGACAACTCGGGTATAAACAAAGACACTCCACTGACAAAGAAAGTGGTCCCACATGTGAAGGTCAGCTAAGGCCTGACTATCCAGACGCACTGGGCTGTCTTGTTCCGGGGCCGTGGTCAGGAGCACCAGCAAGCGGGAGATGAACGACCTGCCTTGCGGAATGATACGCATGGCAAAATTCAACATACCCAGTAGCGACTGTAAATCTGCCTTGGTGACCACTGTTGTGACAGAAAACCTGTGAATGACTTCCCTAATTCTGACCAGTTTGTCCGATGGCAACCTGGCTAACATGTCCTGCGAGTCTAGCTCAATTCCCAGGAAGGTGATGACTGTGGACGGGCCTTCAACTTTCTTGGGGGAGACCGGGACCCCTAACTGGGAGAAACACCTTAATAACTTCCCCAAACCTAGGGGGGCTGCCCCTGGCCTCTCAATCAGCAGGAAGTCATCTAAATAATGGACAACAAATTCGCAGCGGACCTTATGTTCTAAAACCCAATGGAGGGCCTGAGCCAACTGATCAAAGAGCCACGGGCTGCTCTTAGAACCGAAGGTAAGTTTGGTGGAAAAATAGTATTGGTCCTTCCACTTGATGCCGTGCCACTGCCAGAGCGCTGGCATGATGGGAAGCAACTTAAAGGCATCCGATATATCAGCCTTAGACAACATCGCTCCGGGCCCTAACTGCATGATGATGGCGATGGCCTGGTCAATAGACGAATACCTCATTCCCACTTCCTCTGAAGGAATGAGGGAGTTAAGACTAGGGACATGGGAACCATGTGGAGCTGACAGATCGATAATAAGTCTCTCCTTCTTGCTAAATTTGCCCGTGACCACCCCAACGGGACTAACCCTCCACCGCTGGAAGGGGGGCACTTTAAAGGGACCGATCAAGAAACCCTTACCCAACTCGGACTCTATTAGCTTGTCTACAGACTCAGGATTCCTCTCGGCAGACTGAAGGTTCTTGCACTCATACGCGTACTCTGGTGTCGTGATTAACCCTGTATGAAAGCCTCCGCAGAATCCTGAAATCAAAAACTGCACGAACCCTGGATTATGGTGACCTTGCAAATACCCCCGTAAACAATCAGTATTGACCACACTCATGTAGGCTTTAACTGATTTTAATGAGCATGCGACTCTGGGATGGGCCCTAAAGCAATTGGTACAAATGTGCAGCAGACGGCATTGACCAAAATTACAAGATCCAAAGTTATAATTATTACAAATTTGGGCCCTGCCCAACTGAATAAGGGGCCGGCCTAACTTGTCAACAGAACTAGGAGGTCTGAATACATCGAATGGCCCAGTCGACGAGCCAGAAGGGTATGACAGTGTACTGGCGGCTGACTTGTGGCACCACTCGGTAGAGTAGAAGATGGACTGACAAGCGGAACAGGAGGGAGCTTTCAGACCCGCAAAATGCCTGCAAAACAATTCGGTGTCCAAGTTGGACCAATCTGTGACATATCCAAACTGAGTGAAAGCTGCTGCTGCCTTGGCTGCAAAAGAACAATGATAATCATAAAATGAAACTCCTCCGTATTTATGACCCAACTCTGTAACTCGAAATAAGGTACAGATCGAGTTCCTCCCTCCTGTCCGGCCTAGCAGAACATATGACATCTCTGAAAAGGCTAAATGCCATCACAAACTCCGGGATGGTTAACTTGCGGTTAAGCCTGTGGTCACGGCCTCTCAGCACCACCGAGACTTCCCCGCAAGCTATGACTTTATTGTCGGACAAATCCCTGGAAGCTATCAGTAAAGAAGCGAGGTTAACATCCCTACCCTCTAAGATGTCTTTCCTGACGTTGGTCGGGACAAAATGAGAAGGAGCCACATTGGGGACGGCCAGGGTAGTACGGATTTCCCCTACAGCGGAGGTGGTGGCAACCGGCACATCAGGGGGAGAGACAGTAATGACCGAGCCGCGAGACTCAACTGACTCCAACCTCGCTTGTATAGAAGTGACAGCTGACGTTAGGCTGTTCAGCATGACATGCAACTGAGCAAGCGATGTTTGCACCGTGGTCATAGGGAGATCATCTTGACCAGACGCCGCAGAGTCTTTCCACAGCCGATATACTTCCGCCTTCCTGGCGGAAGCCGAGAAAGGGATACCCCTCTTCGTTAATTCCGACATAAGTCTAGGGATAGTCCATGCTCTCAGTGACGGTATACTGCCCCCTTCGGACACTCCTGCCACAATCTCGTCCACAGACGCCTCGACGATGTCCGATGCATGTGACATGACAGCTGTGGAAACAGTAACGTAAATGACCGGCTAAACTGGACGACCACCAGCACCAGTGAACCTGTTCAGAAATGTATGGAAAGGTGCCCCGCCCCCGTGTAGCTCTGCACATTGACACCAGAAGGACCGTGAGGAAGTGGCCAGGAACTGACACTCAGAAGTACCACACAGAGGGAACATGATATACTTACCCGCTTAGAAATCTACAGACTGACCACCGCGAAAACTTGTGAAACAGCACAACCTGGACGTGAGACAGTGCATGAGACACAACCCCGCTTGTGAGTACTCTTCTCCCCCTTCCCCAACGTGTACCCCTACTACCTTGCCGACAAGCCACAATCTCAGGATGTAACCAAGACAAGACTAGGACCTAGAAGCAAAACAATTAAAGCATCAACCCTGGATTGTGCACGCGTTTGTAAGGAACCATACGAATAAGTAAGACATAAATTACGTAACATGAGCTGCCCACTTTGTGTACGGCCAGCAGAAGGATGCAAGCCACTGGCTAAGATCTGCTCCCCCTGGTCGGCCCTACTGCCGTCATGGATCCCTGCCTATCTACGCGGCACGGCGGCCCGTGCCAGACTTTAATGCAGGTGAGGAGCGGGGCCACCGCGTCCCCCGCACTCCTCCGTTATAACCGCGTGGGGAGCGCGACGCCCCCTGGATCAGAGCAGGGGGACACCTTCTGCGCAATGGCCCCCGCCCCACACCAACACAGCTCGTGAGCCACGTGGGGGGCTTACGCGGCTCCCTGGTAGAGCGCCCAGTGCGGGGGAGCCCTGCTCCGACTAAGGGCCGACCCACCCGCCGGCTGGGCGCTTCTACCGCATGGGGAGCAGCGCAGCTCCCTGGCATAAACCGGTATGGGGGGAGCCCCTAATTTAACATGGGCCCCGCCCTCACCGGTCAGAGAAATGTTGCCGCGTGGGGGGCCGCACCGCTCCCTGGCAGAGCGCCCAGTGCGGGGGTGCCCCCTTTTGCCTGAGGGGCCGACCCGCCGCCGGCTGGGCACTCCACCACGTGGGGAAACAGCACAACCCCCTGGCATTGAGCCGGGCAGGGGGAGGCCTTATACATCATGGCCCCGCCCCCAGCCGGTTTGGAGACGTGCCACGTGGGAGGCCGCACTGTTCCCTGGCAGAGCGCCCAGTGCAGGGGTGCCCCCCTTTTGCCTGAGGGGCCAACCCGCCGCCGGCTGGGCACTCCACCACGTGGGGAAACAGTACAACCCCCTGGCATTGAGCCGGGCAGGGGGAGGCCTAATACATCATGGCCCCGCCCCAGCCGGTTTGGAGACGTGCCACGTGGGAGGCCGCACTGCTCCCTGGCAGAGCGCTTAGTGCGGGGGTGCCCCCCTTTTGCGTGAGGAGCCGACCCGCCGCCGGCTGGGCACTCCACCACGTGGGGAAAACAGCGCGGCCCCCTGGCATGAAATCGGGGGCGGGAGAGCCCTTCCCCTCATGGGCTCCGCCCCCCGCAGGTTGGTGACCGCTGCCGCGTGGAGCGCCATTTCGCTCGGGCACTCAGAACGGGGGAGGAGGGGAGCCCTTCTCCCGTCGTGGGCGCCACCCCCTGCCGGCTAGAGTATGACATGACTGTCCGGAGCGTAGGGCCCCCACTCACCTAGGGGCCGACCTCGCTGACCGGACTAAAGGCTTCTTACCCTCGCCTGCTGAGCCGAATCTAGGTACGAGCGCACGCTTCCTGGAAACACTACTGCATCGTACAAGGTGGGAGGGGCGCTGGCCGTTGAAGTAGGCAGCCAAGCCCCTCCCACAAATACAGGCCAATGAATCGGCCTTACACAAGAGCCTTGTATTAATTTCCTCTACATGATAAATGCCATTTGCTGAAGTGACACAACCCCTTTAACATTTTGGTGTAGATACAGATGGGGAACATGTTCATCCTTGTAATGATATTTAGTTGCCAGTACAGTTGAAACCAGAAGTTTACATACACTATATAAAAGACACATATGCATGTCTATGCATGTCTTTCCTCAATATCTGAAATGAAATCAGAATAAACCTTTCCAGTTTTTGGTCAATTAGGATTGCCATAATTATTATTATTTGCCAAATGACAGAATAATGAGAAAGATAATGTTTTAAGGCATTTTTATTACTTTCTGCAAAGTCAAAAGTACAAATGTGTCTTTTTATATAGTGTATGTAAACTTCTGGTTTCAAATGTAATTACCCAGGAGAACGAATTGACACAAAGTAATAACTTTACATTGTTGCACATGTTGAAATAAACGTGCTGGAACCAGATTGCCATTTGTCTATCCTATAGTTTGACATTTTCATAATATGTTAAACTTGGCAGCTTAAAGTTCTTAGGAGGCATTGGCGTGGAAGAGTGAGCGCAGTCTGGGGAGAGCTAAATGGACGGTCTATCTGTGACTAAAAGTTGGAGAAAAATGAAGAAGCAAAAGTAAACGATGATTTACAATGTCACTCCTGGCACTCTGTGTGCCCATCACTCATCAAATTGGCATGAAAGGAACTGGTGAACAGAATTATTCAGATCTGACACAGAAGTTTTACAACCACAGGAGATTAAATTCTGTATTTTTTATTTTTTTTTGTAAAGAATCAATGGTACAGAAAATGTACCACTGTCTGAGCCACAAGTGATGATTTACATTGGTTTTATGTCTCTTTTTGAAAACTAAATTAATTATTTGTTGATTTAACTTGTTGATATAGAGCCCAGCCGTATCTGAATTGTCCCCATCCTGCCATATATTTTTGGGACAGCAATTCCATGTATTAAAGTTAGCAATCTGTTAAAGTCCACCAAGACTCAACTATTTTCATCTCTTCATTTCTAAAAGTGTTGCTGTCTTCACATCAATAACAAGGCATTCTGTAGACCACCTTTGCACAATTTTTGTGGATTTCTTACACTACTAATGTTACCTGGGGTGGTCATAAAATGGGGTTGTCCTATTTCCAGAACATGATTATGGCAGCTGACAACTTGCCTCAGCCATTGTTAACAGAATTTAGGGATATGTTTACAGCAGCCACCGTGGGCCATAGAGGCAATGGACAGGAGGGTGCCTCATTGACTTCTAGGGGAGAATTTTCTAGGCATGTTCCTTCACCTATTGTGAATAGTGAATCATATGTTATCTATAATTAAATGAGATTTGTCATTGTAATCCTTCCTGTGATGATAATGAGAAGACTGCTGAAAAGTAGTTTTTACAGACCAAGAAGGGAATCCTATTATTAGACTTTGTAGCCAGTGCCAAAAATTCTGCATTTTAAGAGGAGAATAGGTCATCAATATGGGAAAAACAGAAAACCCCTTTGACAGTCTATATCTCAATATGCTATGTTTTTTTTTTTTGTTGGTGGATAGTTTTCTGGGTAAAAATTTTGGAAGTCACTTCATGCATTCTACTTTCTGTCCAGGCACTTCCTCCTTTCTTTGGTCTTTTAGCACAGCAGACAGCCTCGCTTGACTTTCTCAGTCAGACCTTTCACTCCAGAGAGAAATGGTATGGGTGACCCATTTAGAGCATCACACATTACACTGATGAGTGCAATGGTCTGCTTTGGACATATTTATCTAGGCCTATTGGGAGAGCACTACAGCTGCCATGCTATAATCCCAATTCTACAATCTACTATTATGCTAGCCGATAACATCATACAGCAGCAGTAAGCAAGGTCGAACTGGAGTGCCTAGGGCCCCCGCAGTAAAATTCATTCTGGGGGCTCACTGTAAAGCTACATGCAAATATTACATCCCTTACACAGTGGCAGGCAGCAGCAAGACACTCAAGATGACTGATTATGGGGTCTCTGCTGTGACTTCAAGAAGGTGGGTTCCTAGGGAACAAGGATACTAGCCTGCCTGCCTCTGTATGTAGACATCATCTCAGCCATCTGATGCATGTATAATAGTAAACTGGCTGGTTTGTTAAATAATCTATATGGTTTTTATATGAACAGAAGCTGGATGAGATGCTGTACGCTGCCTATTCGTATGTAGTGCAGTCAGCCTACCGTGTCAGGGGCACTTGTGCAGAGGGTGGGAGACTCTTGCACAGTGCCCACCAGAGGATTCACCTGTTTCCCTGTGGACCACTCCGAGCCTGGCAGTAAACTTGTAATTAATTCTCTATCCGCGTAGGAGTTTTGCCAAAATGGAAAAGAAGAAACATTAAAAATTCGAAACAATATTTTTTTTAATGAATATTGAGTTAAATAATAGCCCTTTCTGTTGGATGTGTCCCTTAAAAAAAAAACTTATGTATCTTATATTTCCAGCAACTAAATAGAAAGTTCTTATATTGAACTTTCTTGGATGACATACCATTTTGTAACAGTCTCAATCCATTATTCTTTCCAAAATGCTGGAGTCAGGAGTGACATCATATGTTTTGGCAAAATTCCTGCATGAATCACTGCTTTGATAACTGTAGCAATAGAGTAGATGCGCCAAGCAGTACATTAAAGCTCTAAAATTTTGCTGAGCTCATATAATAGCAAACTGAACAAAAGAAGATTCACTTAACTCTACTCCCGGCTTATTAGCTAAATCATTATTGGAAAACACAAACGTAAATATCAAATAAAACCCCAAAATATAAAATTTATTTAATTTTTATTTGATCTTTTTTTTGGTGGTGAAATCTTTTTATTTGATTTCATTGCAAAACACCTTAAAACGTTTCTTGCAAAACGATTGATGATTGCCAGTTCTAGAATTAATTAGGAAAGACGTTAACTAATCTAATTTGCATGAATTGATGGCAAATATTAAAAGAGCATTACAATGTGTGCACAAAAAAGGGAAATAATATTGCCTGTCTTGTAAATAGTTTTATACTTGTCAGTAGATCACTTTTATTGTTGAATATAAAGTTGTATTTCAGCATAAGAACGCAAAACATGTCCTCTGTCACCGTTCCATAGATGAGTTATTTAAATTGTGCTGACAGACAAGGTTTGATGTGTTAAAAGCCTGACAAAAGAGACTTTACAAGAGCAGTTGACATGTCTATCACTGCATTGTACTACGGAGAATGATTAGTGTTTCGCTAAATGTTTTTCTTGCCGGCTCATAGACCTGCAAAATATTCTACTTCAATCAAACCTCCTATTGACTTGGTTCAAGAGGTCAGCAGAACATTTTCTCTTGCTTTCCCAGGCACTATAGATAATTTTGCAATGTATTAGAGTTAGAGTTGAGCGGACACCTGGATGTTCGGGTTCGACGGGTTCGGCCAAACTTCACAAAAAAGTTTGAGTTCAGGACCCGAACTTGACCCCGAACCCCATTGAATTCAATGGGGACCCGAACTTTGGAGCACTAAAATGCCTCTAAAAAAGTCATGGAAAGGGCTAGAGGGCTGCAAGGGTCAGCAAAATGTGGTTAAGAGCATGGCAAGTGCTCTGCAAACAAATGTAAATAGGGAAATTACTTATAATAACATAAAATACGTAAAAATAAAAAAGAATAATCTTGATCTAGGAGGATGCGGTCCATATGGAGTAGGAGGTTGATGAGGCAGTGGATGTGGCGGTGTAGGTGGAAGCGGCGGTGGAGGAGGTAGCCAACACTGGATTTTGGTTTTATTTTAGTAAATTTAAAATAAAAACAAAGAGAAAGTGCTCTGTAGTATAACAATGGCTGGGTGAGGCTGGTATACATGTCTATTCTACACAAGGTACGGACAAGTCCTGTGGGACCCCTGCCTGGTTAATTTTAATGAACGTGGCTGTGGACAGGCGGCTGCGCTTCTCTTTGATAACCCCCTCCTGCCGTGCTAAACAAACGTTCAGACAATACACTGGCTGCAGGGCATGCTAGCACCTCCAAGGCGTAAATGGCAAGCTCAGGTCATGTGCCCAATTTGGAGACCAAGAAGTTGAAGAGGGCAGACCAATCATTCAGTACGTGTAGGCATGTGGACACATACTGCTCCACTATGTTGCTGAAATGCTGCCTCCTGCTAATAAGTTCCATATCAGGTGGTGGTGCTGGTTGTTGTGGCGTGCTGAAAAAGCTTTTCCACATTTCGGCCATGCTAACCCTGCCTTCTGAAGTGCTGACGGTGCCCCAGCTGCGTTGGTAACTTCTTCCTCCTCCTCTGCCTTCGCCTTGTGCTTCCACTGTGCCCCCGCTGTCAGGTAGGAATGCCACCAGCAGCGTGTCTACCAGCATGCGCTTGTACTCGCGCATCTTACGATCACGCTCTAATTAAGGACGGTACATTGTCCTTGCAACGGGGATCCAGCAGCGTGGCCACCCAGTAATCAGCACAAGTTAGAATGTGGCCAACTCGGCAGTCCTCTGTAGGAGGTGTATCGTCTGTGTCCTCTGTATCCCCCCCAGCCACACACCAGTGATGACCATGAGCTGGTTTGGGTGCCACCCTGCTGTGAACATGGTTCCACCTCGTCATCGTCCAGAACTGTGCCCTGGCTGGACAATTGTGTACCTGGCGTATGCGGGAACCCACCCTCGAAGCCACTTGTGAATGACTGGACTGAAACCCTTGGAAATGATCCCTCTTCCTCCTCGTCCTGTGCCACATCCTCTTCCATCATCGCCCAAAGCGTTTTTTCAAGGGGGCATAGAAGTGGGATAGTAACGCTGAGAACGGCGTTATTGGCACTGGCCATATTGGTGGAGTACTCGAAACAGTGCAGCAAGGCACACAGGTCTCGCATGGAGGCCCACTCATTGGCGGTGAAGTGGTGCTGTTCCGCAGAGCGACTCACCCGTGCGTGCTGCAGCTGAAACTCCACTATCGCCTGCTGCTGCTCGCACATTCTGGCCAGCATGTGCAAGGTGGAGTTCCACCTTGTGGGCACGTCGCATATGAGGCGGTGAGGGGGAAGGCCGAAGTTATGCTGCAGCGCTGACAGGCGAGCAGCAGCAGGGTGAGAACGCCGAAAGCGCGCACAGACGGCCCGCATTTTCTGCAGCAGCTCTGACATATCGGGGTAATTTTTAAGGAACTTCTGCACCACCAAATTCAGCACATGCGCCAGGCAAGAGATGTGCGTCAAATCGGCTAGGCCCAGAGCTGCTACGAGATTTTGTCCATTATCGCACACCACCAGGCCAGGCTTGAGGCTCACTGGCAACAACCACTCATCGGTCTGTTGTTCCATGATAAGTTTTAAAACTGTCTGCTGTCGTTTACTCCTGGCTGTGCTGAAGTTGGTGGTGAAAGTGTTACGCTGACTGGATGAGGAGGCGGTAGAGGATGAGGAAGCAGAGTAGGAGGAGGAAGCAACAGGAGGCAAAGAGAAGTACCCTGCAATCCTCGGTGCTGGAAGGACATGCGCCAAACTGCTATCCGCCTCAGGCCCAGCCGCCACTGCATTTACCCAGTGTGCTGTTAGGGAGATATAACGTCCCTGACCGCGCTTACTGGTCCACGTATCAGTAGTTAGGTGGACCTTGCCACAGATGGCGTTGCGCAGTGCACACCTGATTTTGTCCCCCACTTGGTTGTGCAGGGAAGGGATGGTTCACCTGGAAAAGTAGTGGCGGCTGGGCATGATGTACTGTGGGACAAACACAGCCATAAGGCTTTTAAAACTCTCCGACTCCACCAGATGGAATGACAGCATTCCAAAGGCCGTACATTTTTAAATGCTGGCATTCAGGGCCAGGCATCGCGGGTGGGTTGGGGGGTACATCCTCTTATGCTCTAGTGTTTGGGAAATGGAGAACTGAACGCTTGGGACATTGTGGAGATGCTTGATGACCCAGGTGGTGATGTTGCTGGCAGATCCTCCATTTGCAGGGTGGCATGTGGTACTGTCACTCCAGAGGTGGATGAAGAGGCCGAGACTGCAGCAGAAGAGGAAGCAGGAGGAGCCAGAGACCTTTCTTGGTTTTTAAGGTGTCTACTCCACTGCAGCTCATGCTTTGCACTTAGATGCCTGGTCATGCAGGTTGTGCTCAGGTTAAGAACGTTTATACCTCGCTTCAGGCTCTGATTGCACAGCGTGCAAACCACTCGTGTCTTGTCGTCAGCACATTGTCTGAAGAACTGCTATGCCAGGGAACTCCTTGGAGCTGGCTTTGGTGTGCTCGGTCCCTTGCTGCGGTGGGCAGTAGCAGGCATACTGTCTAGGGGACGGCCGCTCCGCTTTTTCACCCTGCTCCCTCTTCTGCTGTGCTGGTGGATCTGTGGGACCACTGCCTCTTCCTCCGAACTACACAGGTCACTTGCCTGACCTTGATTTCATGTGGGGTCGAGGACCTCATCGTCCTCCACATCATCTTCCACCCAGTCTTCACCCCTTCCCTCCTTGTCGGTCTGCACACCTTCGAAAAGCCACAGCAGTTGGCACGTGTGTTTCATCATCATCCGAGACGTGCTGCGATGGTCCTCCCATGTACTCATCTTGAAAGATAAGTGGTTGGGCATCGGTGCACTCAATTTCTTCCACTTCTGGGTCAGGGCTAGGTGGATGGCCCACTGAAACCCTGCTAGCAGAGTCATCAAAAAGCAGAAGAGACTGCTGCATGACTTGGGGCTCAGACTGCTTGGCTGATTTGTAAAGGGGTGAGGTGAAAGACTGATGGACATGGGCTGCAATTGCCAACTCTGATCTTTCAGCAGGAGACTGGGTGGGAGACAATGTGAAGGAACTGGAGGCACTGTCAGCCACCCAATCTACTATCGCCTGTACTTGTTCTGGCCTCGGCATTCGTAGAGCAGCATTCAGCCCTACCAAATAACGATCAAGGTTCTGTCGCCTACTCGCACCTGAGGAAGGTGTTTCACTTGTGCGTGTAGCTGGCACAGATCAACCACGTCCTCTACCTGCAACAGGAGCTCCACCAAAAGCAACACGACCGGGGCCACGTACCTTATTTGACGCTCTCCTCATTCTTTGCGTTCACCCACCAAACTAACAGATGGTTTATGTCAGGCGACAATGTAACCGCCAATAGTCAACAATTAAGATCACTGAGAGTAAGGCAGTGGCAGTGTCATAAAGAAAAATTCTTGAGGTCACACAACAGTGTTACAGGCAAATTTTATACAATTACTTCACGGTCACAAAAAAAGTTAATTTGTCAACCAACAATGTAACTGCAGTTTTGACTGGTTGTATTGCACTGTCAGAAATGCAGCAAAGGCCCCAGATATAGGGTCTTGCACAAAATGGGTGTTTTTTTTATCCCAGAATATAACTGCAGTATTTAAAGCCTATATTTGACTGTGACAAATGCAGCAAAGGCCCCAGATGTAGGGTCTTGAGCAAAATGGGTGTTTTTTAAAACCAGAATATAATAGCAGTATCTAACGCTTGTATTGGACTGTCACAAATGCAACAAAGGCAGCAAATGTATTATCTTGCCCAAAATGGGTGTTTTTTTTAATACCAGAATATAACAGCGGTATATAACGCTTGTATTGAACTGTTAGAAATGCAGCAAAGGCCCCAAATGTAGTGTCTTGCACAAAATAGGTGTTTTTTTAAACCCAGAATATAACTGCAGTATTTAAAGATTATATTTGACTGTCACAAATGCAACAAAAGCCCCAAATGTAGTATCTTGCACAAAATGGGTGTTTTTTTTAAACCCATAATATAATTGCAGTATTTAATGCTTGTATTTGACTGTCACAAATGCAGCAAAGGCCTTAAATGTAGGGTCTTGAACAAAATGGGTTTTTTTTTAAACCCAGAATATAATTGCAGTATTTAAAGCTTGTATTGGACTGTCACAAATGCAGCAAATGCCCTAAATGTAGTATCTAGCACAAAATGGGTGTTTTTTTAAAAACCAGAATATAACAGCAGTATTTAACGCTTGTATTGGACTGTCACAAATCCAGTGCAGGGCACAAATGTACTTTTTAGCAAAAAAATATAAAAATTCCCCACAGAATCTAACTGATGGATTTACTTGGATTGTACAGTTGTGGCCAAAAGTTTTGAGAATGACACAAATATTCGTTTTCACAAAGTTTGCTGCTAAACTGTTTTAGATCTTTGTTTCAGTTGTTTCTGTGATGTATTGAAATATAATTACACGCACTTCATACGTTTCAAAGGCTTTTATCGACAATTACATGACATTTATGCAAAGAGTCAGTATTTGCAGTGTTGGCCCTTCTTTTTCAGGACCTCTGCAATTCGACTGGGCATGGTCTCAATCAACTTCTGGGCCAATTCCTGACTGATAGCAACCCATTCTTTCATAATCACTTCTTGGAGTTTGTCAGAATTAGTGGGTTTTTGTTTGTCCACACGCCTCTTGAGGATTGACCACAAGTTCTCAATGGGATTAAGATCTGGGGAGTTTCCAGGCCATGGACCCAAAATGTCAACGTTTTGGTCCCCGAGCCACTTAGTTATTACTTTTGCCTTATGGCACGGTGCTCCATCGTGCTGGAAAATGCATTGTTCTTCACCAAACCGTTGTTGGATTGTTGGAAGAAGTTGGTGTTGGAGGGTGTTTTGGTACCATTCTTTATTCATGGCTGTGTTTTTGGGCAAAATTGTGAGTGAGCCCACTCCCTTGGATAAGAAGCAACCCCACACATGAATGGTCTCAGGATTCTTTACTGTTGGCATGACACAGGACTGATGGTAGCGCTCACCTTTTCTTCTCTGGACAAGACTTTTTCCAGATGCCCCAAACAATCAGAAAGAGGCTTCATCTGAGAATATGACTTTGCCCCAGTCCTCACCAGTCCATTCACCAAACTTTCTGCAGAAGATCAATCTGTCCCTGATGTTTTTTTTGGAGAGAAGTGGCTTCCTTGCTGCTCTTCTTGACACCAGGCCATCTTCCAAAAGTCTTCGCCTCACTGTGCGTGCAGATGCGCTCACACCTGCCTGCTGCCATTCCTGAGCAAGCTCTGCACTGGTGGCACTCCGATCCCTCAGCTGAATCCTCTTTAGGAGACGATCCTGGCGCTTGCTGGACTTTCTTGGACGCCCTGAAGCCTTCTTAACAAGAATTGAACCTCTTCCTTGAAGTTCTTGATGATCCTATAGATTGTTGATTGAGGTGCAATCTTAGTAGCCACAATATCCTTGCCTGTGAAGCCATTTTTTTGCAACGCAATGATGGCTGCACGCGTTTCTTTGCAGGTTACCATGGTTAACAATGGAAGAACAATGATTTCAAGCATCACCCTCCTTTTAACAGGTCAAGTCTGCCATTTTAACCCAATCAGCCTGACATAATGATCTCCAGCCTTGTGCTCGTCAACATTCTCACCTGAGTTAACAAGACGATTACTGAAATGATCTCAGCAGGTCCTTTAATGACAGCAATGAAATGCAGTGGAAAGTTATTTTTGGGATTAAGTTAATTTTCATGGCAAAGAAGGACTATGCAATTCATCTGATCATTCTTCATAACATTCTGGAGTATATGCAAATTGCTATTATAAAAACTTAAGCAGCAACTTTTCCAATTTCCAATATTTATGTAATTCTCAAAACTTTTGGCCACGACTGTACTTTGCAGAAAAAAATGTGAATATGGAACCCCCTGGGTCCCTGAACTCAGAACGATTCCCTATATTATTTTGCCTTCCCCTGGCGCATATGCAGTACAGGTGCACTTAAAAAATGGGTATACAGTATGTTGCCCACTGAACTAAAAGAACAGGGTTAAATTATTGTCCCTGGCACATATGCAGTGCTGGTGCACTAAATGTGCACAAACTGGCCGCCGGCCCCCACCTAACTAACAGACGGATAAAAGTTATTTTTCTGTGTCACAGCACCCACAAAACAAAATCGCTGCAGATCGATCAGTTAATAAGTTCTGATAACAGAGATATTCTTTCCTATTCTCTCCCTCACAGCAGCAGCATCCTATCTGCACTTATTTCTTACAACCTGCAATTTTTTGGCCACAAAATTACATACAGTAAGTATTGCAATTCATACTAAAGGGTGACTTTGCATTTTCCAGTTAATGTTTAGTTACCTTTTTGTCATCTTTCACTAGGTCACCGATCAGGAAATTGGATAAAACATCAGACTCCATGTATGCAATATAGACAGAACATTAAAATTGTGAGAAGCCAAATACATTGTGGTACCCCTGTATAGCTGTAAATTGGATATCTTGAATAGAAAATATACTGCATGATCTGTACTCCTTATACCAGGCTTAGGGTTGGTTGACATCACGTTTTTGCCATCTGTTTGACATATACATTGGGAAAAAAGGATATAAAAGTGCTTTTCTATCCTGCTGTGTCCAGTAAAAAATGTATACGATAACGTATACACTCTTTTTTTTACTATGGAACTCAATGGTAATGACTGTATGGCATCCGTCTGAGGCATACTTTTAACATATGCGGTTTTTGTATATGTTAAACAGTTGGCAAAACTTGATGTGAACCCAGCCTTAGAATTCAAGTAAATAGGTAAATACAAGTGGTCCGACTGAATGCTGATTGACAGAATAAGACCAGCATGTACAGTGATATGCTGGTCTTAGTAAATCTCCCCATAAGTTCTGCTGAGGTTCTAATGTTACTTTTAATCTTATTTGCTCATCTCTCTATTCTCATTATTTCATTCTCCAGTCCAATATGTTCAAGTCTCGAGAACCACAAAAACTACTTTCAAAAAGTATATAGAAGTCTTAGTAACAATACTGATCACCTAGAATAACATATAACGGGGAAAATAATAGGATTTATATTACTCATTAAAGAGGTTGTTTAGGACTTTGATATTATAATAACCTATCCTCAGGATAGACCATCAATATCAGATCTGCCGGTGTCTAACATCCCCATCAATTATCAGCCGGCACTGGCACTACACCACTCCATTCATTGTGTAGCAGATGGACCTGGTTACTGCTGCGCGCTTCCATTGATGTGAATGTTGCAGTAACCAGCTCTGTTCACTAACAATAAATGGAGCTGTGTAGTCCCAGTGTAAGAAGTGCTACAAGGTTACAGCTGATTGGTGGGGGTGCTAGGTGTCGGAGGATAGGCCATCAATATCAAAATGATGTGCAACCACTTTAAGTTTATTGCAATATCAGTCAATATGAAGCTTCATTGTGCTACATCCAACAAAATACATTAACAAACCTCTGCCTTCTAACTTTTTGGCTAAAACACATTTTGTCCTCTGTTCCTAATCCAAACAACACCAGCTAGTGAACAATGGAGATGCATAATTGCTTCCCAGACCTTTTAAACCTGATTCAGGATCTATTGAAGGACCAGACCCAGAGAATCATTTTATACAATACTGTTCTATTTATTGCAGTCATATGGTTAAGCACAGAAACAGTGAGTTTGACGTCAGAAAAGACCTGGCTGGAACACAAGCTCTGATGACTAAGGTGAAGGATAAAAATAAAGAAGTAAATGGGTACGGATTTTTTTTAAATAACATTACTCAACACGTTTGTCAGCATGGTAGGCAGAAACACACAGACAGTGAACCCTAACTGACACCCAGCCCTCTTTCCCTGCCGACTTAAAGGCAGCAAGTCCGCAACTGGTCAACGTTCCCTACTCTGCTAAGTGCAGGACTGACACACTGACACACAGAGAAGAAAGTACACAAAAACAAAGCCATTCAGGAATAGGTTAGAGCCTGGCAGACAATACAGTACCAAATAAAACGACAGGCGGTAGTCAGAATAGCTAACCCAAAGTCAGAACAAGACGGGAAACACAATACTAAATCACGAAACTGAGAGTGGTCTAGGCAGAACGTCAGCGGATCTCACCAGGCGTGGCCGTGCCGCAGCCCCAGACGACAGCACTGGAGCTCAGACAGGTAAGTTGGTGAAAACTTTCATGTTTTATCAGTAGTAATCAAACAATACAATAGTATTACAGAGACTTCTGCGATATGCGCAAAAGAAAAAGTAGTGATACAGCCTTATCCTCATATTTATCTATTGACATACAGTACAGACCAAAAGTTTGGACACACCTTCTTTTTCAAAGAGTTTTCTTTATTTTCATGACTATGAAGGCATCAAAACTATGAATTAACACATGTGGAATTATATACATAACAAACAAGTGTGAAACAACTGAAAATATGTCATATTCTAGGTTCTTTAAAGTAGCCACCTTTTGCTTTGATTACTGCTTTGCACACTCTTGGCATTCTCTTGATGAGCTTCAAGAGGTAGTCACCTGAAATGGTCTTCCAACAGTCTTGAAGGAGTTCCCAGAGATGCTTAGCACTTGTTGGCCCTTTTGCCTTCACTTTGTGGTCCAGCTCACCCCAAACCATCTCGATTGGGTTCAGGTGCGGTGACTGTGGAGGTCAGGTCATCTGGCGCAGCACCCAATCACTCTCCTTCATGGTCAAATAGCCCTTACTTTCAAAGTTTTCCCAATTTTTAAGCTGACTGACTAACCTTTATTTCTTAAAGTAATGATGGCCACTCGTTTTTTTTTACTTAGCTGCTTTTTTCTTGCCATAATACCAATTCTAACAGTCTATTCAGTAGGACTATCAGCTGTGTATCCACCTGACTTCTCCTCAACGCCACTGATGGTCCCAACCCCATTTATAAGGCAAGAAATCCCACTTATTAAAGCTGACAGGGCACACCTGTGAAGTAAAAACCATTTCAGGGGACTACCTCTTGAAGCTCATCAAGAGAATGCCAAGAGTGTGCAAAGCAGTAATCAAAGCAAAAGGTGGCTACTTTGAAGAACCTAGAATATTACATATTTTCAGTTGTTTCACACTTGTTTGTTATGTATATAATTCCACATGTGTTAATTCATAGTTTTGATGCCTTCAGTGTGAATCTACAATTTTCATAGTCATGAAAATAAAGAAAACTCTTTGAATGAGAAGGTGTGTCCAAACTTTTGGTCTGTACTGTACATAGCAACATAGTTTGCAAAGCTGAAAAAGACATAGAGGGACATTTATCAAGACCAGCTTTTTCATCACCTGTCTTGAATACCCCAGCGTAGTAGGAAGGTGCACCAAAGTTATGCTGTGGAGCAGGCCTTGGCATAGATTTGACGCATTATCCTGCAGGCCTTGCAACAGACTAAAATCTACAGCAGTCTCCTAGCGGACGTAACTTCTCTGAAGATAAATTTGCCCCATCCCGCCCTCATCACACCCCCTTTTCTAGACACGAGAAGGAGGAAAAGTCACAAGTTATACCACAAACATGGCATGCAACATAAATTGCGACTTTCTATCGTCACAATAGTGACATAAATAGGTTGATAAATGCCCCCCATAAAGCATGTTATCCTGCAATGCTGAGCTAGAGAAAGGGAAGAAGGCAAAAGCCCAAATTCCTCATCATAGGAGGAACATTCCAAATCTGGCAATCAATATAAATCACATTATAAATGACCATCTCCATTAATCTAGTACATATATTACTGTGAAGTGAAAAAAAGGGGGTCAGTCAGCACATCCCATAGCACCGCAGTATTGCAAATGCTATACCAGCCAGTTAGAGATATTTGGCAAATCATTTTGTACAAAATTATCTGAGCCCGTCTGCCGAACGTCAAGGCAATCTCTAGTTAGACGGGTTCCTAACACTATATACCTGTTATGTGCCAAGGCGGCTAACATACATCAGAAGGTATAGGTTCCACTTACATGCTGGGCCCACCTGGATTTCTGTCATTTTCGGTGCCAAAATGGCCTCCATTGGATCCAGGGAAGACATGAACCAGCATGCACGCTGGGCCCACTCCACACCACCCCCGGCGCCACACGGTCACCAAGGACTGCAATGAGAGTC
The DNA here is from genome assembly GCF_905171765.1 of Bufo bufo. Classification (NCBI taxonomy): domain Eukaryota; kingdom Metazoa; phylum Chordata; class Amphibia; order Anura; family Bufonidae; genus Bufo; species Bufo bufo. The sequence goes on along the minus strand of NC_053396.1, from coordinate 171,060,490 downwards.
CACACACTATCTCTCTCCTGGTGCCATATGGTTTCAGTGAGTGAGGGGGAGTGGGCCAAGCTATATACTAACATTGATTAAAATCAACCTGTGAGACAAACGAGCTGGTCAGGAGTGCACGACTAAAGAGGCAGCCACGCCTCCAGCTTACTGTGAAGTGAAAAAAAGGGGGTCAGTCAGCACATCCCATAGCACCGCAGTATTGCAAATGCTATACCAGCCAGTTAGAGATATTTGGCAAATCATTTTGTACAAAATTATCTGAGCCCGTCTGCCGAACGTCAAGGCAATCTCTAGTTAGACGGGTTCCTAACACTATATACCTGTTATGTGCCAAGGCGGCTAACATACATCAGAAGGTATAGGTTCCACTTACATGCTGGGCCCACCTGGATTTCTGTCATTTTCGGTGCCAAAATGGCCTCCATTGGATCCAGGGAAGACATGAACCAGCATGCACGCTGGGCCCACTCCACACCACCCCCGGCGCCACACGGTCACCAAGGACTGCAATGAGAGTCCACACACTATCTCTCTCCTGGTGCCATATGGTTTCAGTGAGTGAGGGGGAGTGGGCCAAGCTATATACTAACATTGATTAAAATCAACCTGTGAGACAAACGAGCTGGTCAGGAGTGCACGACTAAAGAGGCAGCCACGCCTCCAGCTTACTGTGAAGTGAAAAAAAGGGGGTCAGTCAGCACATCCCATAGCACCGCAGTATTGCAAATGCTATACCAGCCAGTTAGAGATATTTGGCAAATCATTTTGTACAAAATTATCTGAGCCCGTCTGCCGAACGTCAAGGCAATCTCTAGTTAGACGGGTTCCTAACACTATATACCTGTTATGTGCCAAGGCGGCTAACATACATCAGAAGGTATAGGTTCCACTTACATGCTGGGCCCACCTGGATTTCTGTCATTTTCGGTGCCAAAATGGCCTCCATTGGATCCAGGGAAGACATGAACCAGCATGCACGCTGGGCCCACTCCACACCACCCCCGGCGCCACACGGTCACCAAGGACTGCAATGAGAGTCCACACACTATCTCTCTCCTGGTGCCATATGGTTTCAGTGAGTGAGGGGGAGTGGGCCAAGCTATATACTAACATTGATTAAAATCAACCTGTGAGACAAACGAGCTGGTCAGGAGTGCACGACTAAAGAGGCAGCCACGCCTCCTTGGCACATAACAGGTATATAGTGTTAGGAACCCGTCTAACTAGAGGTTGCCTTGACGTTCGGCAGACGGGCTCAGATAATTTTGTACAAAATGATTTGCCAAATATCTCTAACTGGCTGGTATAGCATTTGCAATACTGCGGTGCTATGGGATGTGCTGACTGACCCCCTTTTTTTCACTTCACAGTAAGCTGGAGGCGTGGCTGCCTCTTTAGTCGTGCACTCCTGACCAGCTCGTTTGTCTCACAGGTTGATTTTAATCAATGTTAGTATATAGCTTGGCCCACTCCCCCTCACTCACTGAAACCATATGGCACCAGGAGAGAGATAGTGTGTGGACTCTCATTGCAGTCCTTGGTGACCGTGTGGCGCCGGGGGTGGTGTGGAGTGGGCCCAGCGTGCATGCTGGTTCATGTCTTCCCTGGATCCAATGGAGGCCATTTTGGCACCGAAAATGACAGAAATCCAGGTGGGCCCAGCATGTAAGTGGAACCTATACCTTCTGATGTATGTTAGCCGCCTTGGCACATAACAGGTATATAGTGTTAGGAACCCGTCTAACTAGAGGTTGCCTTGACGTTCGGCAGACGGGCTCAGATAATTTTGTACAAAATGATTTGCCAAATATCTCTAACTGGCTGGTATAGCATTTGCAATACTGCGGTGCTATGGGATGTGCTGACTGACCCCCTTTTTTTCACTACATATATTACTCCAAGCAACGCATCCAGAGTCCTTTTGTAGTATTTTAGTGAATTCACCATTACAATCTCCCCTGATAGAGAATATCATAGTCTACGTTCTATTACATTAAAGAATCCATTCTATGTAGGTGTAAAAACCTTCTTTCCTCTAGAGCAGGGGTGCACAACCTTTTTTGGTCTAGGGGGCCGCAAAAAAAAAATGGTTAATCAGTGCTCGTTATTGCTTCCTCATTCAGTTCTATAGATTATCAGTAGCGCATTCCTGATTACACGGGGAGATGTGCTGACGATTATTGTACATCTTTCATCCTGATAAAATATGCAAATCAGCCGAGAAACGAATGATTCCTTGTTTATCGACTGATCAGCGGCACGATTATACCGGCCAGATATTAGGAATGAGCGCTCCTATGAAGACTTGTTACCAGTAATTGTATTGTATTGTGAAGTGTAATTGGAACTTAGAGATTTCCCGATAAAAAAAGATTTTTAACACGTGCCTGCAGCATGGCCCTGAAACAGAAGATTCATAGTCTTTTGCACCTTGCCACTCCTGCCGTCTCCATCTTCCGGTCCCTGCGCTGTTTATAGCCAAACAAAAAGAGAAAACCGCGCTGCTCAGTATAGGTATAAGTTTACATTAGGAGTAAAAAAAAAAGGAGTGTCTTTGCGATGCTATTCCTCAGTATCCTGCATGGATTATCACAAAAGTCAATGCTCTAATCTCCTAGAGAACAGAAGAAATAGCCCGACATAGTGAAGTACTGCCAACTGAGTTTAAACACAAGGATTTATTCTATTTACAAGATCCCTAAAACAATAATCAGATAAAATGTGCACGCCCTCTCATCAAACGCCCGATCCGGGTTTCGCCGCCACTTTGTCAGGTATGCAGCTTTGTATTACATGACACAGGGATTTGAAATTCATTTTTTTTGTTTAATTAGGGGGAAACTGTACAGATTTTTCTTTTAAAAAGTCATTTTTATCTAAAATCATTATTTAAATATGCAAATGATTATAATTAGTTCCCTATAGGTGTTGGATCATTTTATTATATAATATGTGTAGTTTCACATGATAATTGGGGTGATGATTGTAATGGTTTCGGTTGGTGTGTGCTTTTTTCTTTTATGTATTTTATTCTTTTTTCTTTTTTTTTTACTTCTTTTTTTAAATATATTTCTGCTACAAAAAGACCCTTGGGAGACACTGACTTTTTTTTATTTATTATTTAATTATTATTTTTTATTATTATTTTTTTATTATTTTTTTAGAATCACTTTATTATTTAAAATATATTTTTGCCACATGTCCCCCAAGAAGTCATAAAAAGACCATTGGGGGACAGTGAACATTTTTTTTTTGCACTTTTTCATTTTTATTGTTTTCTTTTACTTGTTTATTTATTTGCCAAACTTTTCTTTTCTTTTTTTTTATTATATATTTTTGCAGCACTGTATGTCCCCAAGAGGTCTTTAAAAGACCTCTGGGGGACACTGACTTTCTTCTATTATTTTGCACTTTTTTTCCTTTTATTTGTATTTTTTTGTATTGTGTTTTAAATATTTTTTTTACATTTTTAAACTTTTATATGTAAAAACCAGCATCATAATCATTACAGCCCAGGCCTTGAAAGAGTCAAATCTTCTTGAGAAGAGTCCTGGTTATTCATAATCTCCTGCTCTCTCACCCATCTGCTGATGATTGGCAGTTCTCTCCTAGAGAAAAAGGGAGAAAACTAGGTAGAAGACTGTCAATCATCAGCAGGTGGGCGGGAGAGCAGGAATTCATGAATAACCAGGACTCTTCTCATGTAGATTTGACTCTTTTCCAGGTCTAGTCTGCAATGTTTGTGATGTTGGTTCTCGTCAACCACTTACTTTTAACTTAGAAATGACAGACCGCTGAAATCTATTCATTTGTCTCTACTTTATGCTGACGTTCGTATGGGCAGCATAACATTGATGACAGGTTCCCTTTAAGCATAAGTTATAAATTGCCTATTTATGTAAATGGCTCTTGCCGTGGTTGATACAAGGTCTGTATAATTCTGGTCGAAAGAATATTGCTGTAATATTGCATATCATTCCATGCAGGGTACTCCCTCACCTCTATTAACACTGATGAGGAATTGGAAAAATCTAAGGTTAAATGACAACTTCCCTGGTAAATGTTTAGAATAATAAGAGGAACACCAGCAAGGATCTAGTCTGCAATGTGAATCTCAATAAAGAAATAGGAATAGTCTATTTACATAATGTATTCATGCTTCACGTCATTCGGAAGACTATAAGAGTGTATAAGAAGATCTGAATAAATGATATCTCCTTACTTTGCAATGAATTTTACAGTACCTATGTAGGTGGTGTGACCTACTTGGCCAATATTAAAGGGGTTGTCTCTTCACAACATTATAAGTAGGGGCCTTTGCTCCGGACCACCTCTATTAGCCAGAGTGTAAAAACTCTGTCACTATCCTTTAGCTTGCCTCTTCTGGATTTGGCATCTACTTCCTGGCTTCAACTCTGCTCAAGCATCATGCCGTTTTGGCCTGGGTCATACACATGCGCCATCCCCTGATATCTAAAAAGGTCAATGCGCACTAATTTCCCCTGACTCCAGCCAATTCCAAAGCGGCCTAGGCATCTTAATGACCCTTTCCTCATCACTATGTGTCTGAGTAATTAAGACCTTTTGGTTCCTGTCCCTGCAAAAATGTGTTTATTTAATTTAATATGGACCTGTCTGATGCCCTTACGATCTCTGTCTGTCTATTGTGCATGACCTACTTCTCCCTGCCTCAAACCATACAGTGTCCATGATTCCTGCTCCACTCTTTTAGCACCCTGATTTTGGTGACTAATGGTGACTACTTTGGCAACCTGACTATTCCCTATGGGAAAGTCCATACCCTAAGGTTGGAAAACTCAAAGTCCCTTAGACTACACTTAGCTCTAAGTCATATTCATTAGCCACCCCTTGTATGCACATCTCCTGCTGGCCACATTACGATAGCAAACACTGCCTCTTGCCCTGGAAGACCTGGTCCATGTACTGCACAGTGTTATGTGGTTGATCATTTATTTAGTACGTGGGTGGTTGAGGTTTTACAACATATTATTGCAGTGTCTGGGTTTTGGGTGGCCATAATGCTATGCTGTGTCATCTTGTGTTGCTGCTCTCCAGAAGGAATGTTAAGGTGTGGTGCACCCCAATAGGAAATAAGTCCAGAAAGTCAAGGTCTGCAGTAAACCAGATTGCTTCTTTATTGGAGGAACTTAAGTGCAAAACAGTACAGGCAAGGCACTAAGCTGTCTTCTCCAGTCTCCTCCCTGGCAGCAGAAGATTTTATGCTGAGGAAAGGCTCTCTCCTTCTCTCTTTGAAGGGTCTCTTCTTGGCCAAAGGCTTGTGGCCCAGGGTCTGCGGCTCAGTAGTTGTCAAGCTGGCTCTCTGGTAGGTGGCTGGTGACCCAGGATCTGTGGCAGAGTATCCTTGTCTCAGCATCTTCTTCTGGTCACTCATGCAGTCTCTCTTACTAAGCACTGGTCCCTATCTGCAGACTGTCAGAGTTTCCTCTGCTAAGCACTGGTCCCTATCTGCAGACAACTAGGGGCTCCGATCGGAACTGCCGCTCCGCTGCCACCAATGATGGGGGTTTTTAACCTGTGGCCACTGCCACCAATGATTTTAATTAGGGGTGGGGGGGGAGAGGGGAGGCCACACTGGACACCAATGACTTTAATAGAGGGGTGGGGGGGCCGCACTGGCCACCAATGATTTTAATACTGTGGAAAGAGGGGGGTCGGGCCCCTGCTGCCTGGCAGCACCCGATCTCTTACAGGGGGCTGAGATCCTGCGGTACCTGAAGGGTTAATTGTGCGGATCACAGCCCCCTGTAAGAGATCGGGTGCTGCCAGGCAGCAGGGGGCAGTTATGTACACAGTTCTTAGTATATTCTAACTTGAAGCGTCCCCATCACCATGGGAACGCCTCTGTGTTAGAATATACTGTCAGATCTGAGTTTTCACGATCGTAAAAACTCAGATCTGAAAAAGCTAATACTATTATTTTCCATTATAACCATGTTATAACGGAAAATAATAAAGTGAAGTTCGGGCCCCTATTGACTTCAATTGGGTTCGGGTCCAAGTTCGGATCAAGTTCGGGTCCCAAACTTTTTTTTAAAGTTCGGCCGAACTCCCCGAACCCGAACATCTAGGTGTTCGCTCAACTCTAGTCACTGATTATTTTGCCCTTCCTCTGATCCGTCAGAACAATAACCCTCAAAAATGGATCCTGTCTGTGGAGCATCCGCCTTCACTCAGTCAGCATTTGATCAGTAATCTATCAGTATTGCTAATGCCCAAAAAAACAGGAGTGGATCCAAAACAGAGATGACACGTGAACTAAATAGTTGCATGTCTTCTGTGTTTTCTACCCACTCCTACTTTTGGCTACCAAATCACAAACCAATTTTTTTTTTTAACGGGGGAGAAAAAACAATGTTTATTTAACAAACAGGATATTAACACACATAAAATACAACACAGAAGGGGCAAAATCACAAGATTTTAAAGACAAACTGGAAAAACAAAGTGCTTCATCAACAAGAATGAATTGACGACCAGTGTCGGGGTGACCACGAGGGTAATGCATACGGATCAAGAAATGTATGGGGGTTATGGCTGATAACTGGAGGACAGTCCAGCAAACAAGTCGACTCCAGCTCATTCCATGACGAGCTGGGTTGCTGATAAGTGGATTCTAAAGTGTCTGAAGAAATGCGAGTAAAGATATTGGAAGCCATTCTGCCGCTGCAGCTCAAGGAGGGTGTGCCTTGCAGGGTATGAGTAGCTGAAGTGCATGCAAAGTTTCCTGGCCAATGTTAGGTTGTTCTGCAGATGGGTAGAAGACTTCAGGAACCGCTTGACAAACAGAATGAACACGTGTGCAATGCAGGGCGCATGGCTCAGCCATCCTTGACGCAGCGCCGACACCATGTTATTCCCGTTGTTGGTCACCATAGTTCCGATTTTCAGTTGTCACAGAGAATGCCAGAATTCAATTTCTTGCTAAAGGACACGGAGCAGTTCCTTCCTGTGTGACTCCGTTCGCCCAGGCAAACCAGGTGCAGAACAGCGTGAGAGTGATGAGAGGGGTCATACATGGCTTGCATACACTACATACCTCCAACATAATTCTGAAAATAATGTATTTGGTGTAAATCGCAAAAGGGGGATATTTGTAGACATTGACTTCACAAGAGATACAGAGCAGCAGAGTTTGCTTTGAAATTTAAAATTTCAGCACTGCGTAATTCAGCCCATACAGCAAAAGGAGGTGTACAGTCACCCATCAATTTTCCCCCAAAAAAGACAGTTTCAACATAACACATTTCACCACTACGTAATTCAGCCCATATTGCAAAATGAGGTGTACATTCACCCATAAATTTTCAGAAAAAGAGCCAGTGTCACATAAAGAACTTCACCACTAAATAAATTGTTCCATACTGCAAAAGTAGGTGTACAGTCACCCATCAATTTTCCCAAGAAAAGCCAGTTTCACATAACACATTTCACCACTATGTAATCCGGCCCATACCGCAAAAGGAGGTGTACAATCACCCATAAATTTTAAGAAAAAGAGCCAGTGTCACATAATGAATTTCACCACTAAGAAGTCGTTCCATACCTCAAAAGGAGGTGTATATTCACCCATACATTTTCAGAAAAAGAGCCAGTGTCACATAAATAATTTCACCACTAAGTACTTCAGTCCATACCAAAAAAAGAGGTGTACATTCACCCATAAAAAAAAACTGTGTCACAAAAAATTTCACTGCAAAAAGGGCTTTACCACATATAACTGCACCGATGAACAGCAAGTAGGCCCTTAATTTAAGAGGGTTCCCACATGGCTTGCATACACTACATGCATCCAATATAATTCTTGGATCTCTACAGGAAAATAATGTATTTGCTGTAAATCGCGAGAGGGGCATTGCTGGAGACTTTGATTTCACAAGAGATACAGAGCAGCGGAGTTCAGCCACCTCTATTTGCTAGAGATGGCCTTGCGGTTCGCCCAGCGGTCGTTTCGCAGCGAACTTTGCGCGTTCATTATTCGTTGAACACGCGAACATATGGCGATTTCCGCCGGCGCCATATTCTTTTGCATTGTGCCAAACTTTGACCCATGACACATCCATCAGGTGGGACAGGACAGCCAATTGAGACGTTTCAGCACATGGACACACCCCCACCCTATAACAGAACCCGATATGGAAGCCATTTTTCATTCTGTGTTTTGCCAGTGTAGGGAGAGGTTGCTTTGTGGAGCAGGGACAGGGTGTTAGAGACACAAACGCTAGCTAATAGGGCCACAAAAGTCCTTTTAAGGACTGGTATAGGTGTGAAATCGATAGGTGTGATATACTGAGGGGTATGATATACTTATAATATACTTTCTAACATAGAAAGTATACTATAGTGCATTTGTATTGCGCAGCAGTTGTGTGCGGCTATATAGAGGGACAAGCGCTATTGGAACAACTATTTGCAACGGGTGTGATATACCCGTTGCCCCCCCAAAAAATGATTGAGGGGTGTGATATACCTACTTCTACAAAATACTTATTGACGGCTACGATATACCAGTTGCCCCAAATAAACCGCCTGCGATATACCTGCTTCTACAAAGTACTGATTAAGGGGTTTGATATACCTGCTTCCACAAAATACTGATTGAGGGCTGCGATATGCCTCCTTCCACAAAATACTTATTAAGGGGTTTGATATAGTTGCTTCCACAAAATACTGATTAAGCCTCTTGTAGTGTTGATCGAGCACCAAAGTGCTTTTGTACTCTGGCCGAATACATCGGTATGCTCGTGTGTTCTACCGAGCACAATGGAAGTCAATGGGAGAACCCCAGGCACCCTCTGCTCGGAAGAGAAGAGGATGTCTGGTTCACAAAAACAGTTAGAAATTGATGAAAACCCCATCAAAATGGTTTTTAACAGCATTAAGAGGATAGCTGGATGTGTCTTGGACTCCTATTATCTTCAACATACAATAGACAACCACTCAAAGGCTATATGCCAAAAGCCAGGTATATGCAAGCCATCAATCTATCCATGAGACAGATGACAAGCTGAGTCAGCATACCTCACAATGGCAGCCTTGTGAACTATGAGACATTCCAAACCAGCTCTCATCTGACTGAGAGCCAGTAATCCTCAAAGCTACTTTAGTTCTGTTGAATGGCTTGGGTGGACCTGCACACCTATCAATATCATTAGGGAGACAAAAAAAATTCTGATTGTCCTAACATAAAATTCAAGAACATTTCTATACAGTTTTGTCATGTAAAAATGAATTTGCATAAACATGGGCATATGGGAAAGACACGCAAGACACGCAAAAATTTGCGATCTACACTACTCATGAACAGGGCCATCTATTGGTTTCATAGTCTTATGACAAGAGTAATAGTTTTGTCATAAGACTATGAAACCAATAGATGGCGCTGTTCAAGGGTCATGAACAGCTCCATCTATTGGTTTCTTAGTCTTATGACAAGATAATTAGTGTAGCCTTTTGCATGGAAAATTCACGATAAAAATTCACGATTAGAATATCTGCAATCTACACTACTCATGAACAGCGCCATCTATTGGATTCATAGTCTTGTCATAAGACTATGAAACCAATAGATCGCGCTGTTCATGAGTCATTTCAAGCAGGAAAATAGTACTCAGATACAACCTAGCAAGCTTATATTGCCGCAGATAAAGTGCTAGAAGATGTGTGAATGATAGCAGCAATCCGATATACACCTCAGTGTTAGTGCAGGCTATTACAGGCTGAGTGCTACACGGTGTGTGGACTCTGTTGAGCAGTGTGCCCCACTTAATAGCGCCCCAACAAGATGAACAGCGCCATCCATTGGTTTCATAGTCTTATGACAAATGTAATAGTATTGTCATAAGAATATGAAACCAATAGATGGCACTGTTCATGAGTAGTGTAGATCGCAAATTTTCCATGCAAATAGTTTTTCTGGTGAAAAACAGGGCAGATTCTGCTCATTTGCATGTCTTTCCCATATGCCCATATTTATGCAAATTCATTTTTTCCATGACAAAACTGTATAGAAAGGTTATTGAATATTATGTTAGGACAATCAGAAAACTTTTTGTCTCCCTAATGATATTGATCTAAGTGCGCAGGTCCACCCAAGCCATCCAACAGATCTGAAGTAACTTTGAGGCTTACTGGCTCTCAGTCAGATGAGAGCTGGTTTGGAAGGTATGCTGACTAAGCCTGTCATCTGTCTCATGGATAGATTGATGGCTTGCATATACCTGGCTTTTGGCAAATAGTTTTTGTGTGGTTGTCTATTTTATGTCGTAGATAATAGGAGTCCAAGACGCATCCAGCCATCCTCCTAATGCTGTTTCCAAACCCTTTTGATGTGGTTTCCATCAATTTCTAACTTTTTTTGTGAACCAGACACTCTCTCTTCTTCAGAGCAGGGTGTGCCTGGTTTGATGCTCGGGTCTCCCATTGACTTTCATTGTATTAAATTGTACTCGAGCACCCGCAGTATTTGGCCGAGCACTCGGATGTGCCAAGCATAGCGATGCTCAAACCGCAGTTCGGCTGAGCGTGCTCGCTCAACACTAGCCTCTTGCACACAAATGTATTTTTATTCCGTGTCCGTTTCATTTTTTTGTGGACCGTATACTAAACCAGTCATTTCAATGGGTTCGCAAAAAAAACTAATAGTACTCCGTGTGCATTCCGTTTCTGTATTTCTGTTCCTAAAAAAAAAGAAAATGTCCTACTATTGTCTAGTACTGTTCTGTTAGGGGCCAGCTGTTCCTTTCCGCAAAATATGGAATGCACAAGGACGTCATTCTTATTTTTTACAGATCCGTTTTTTGGCAGACTGCAAAATACATACGGTCGTGTGCAAGAGGCCTAAAGGGTTTTAATTACCTGTTTCCACCAAATATTGATTTAGGGCTACGATATACCTGCTTCCACAAAATACTGATTAAGGGGATTGATATACCTGCTTCCACCAAATATTGATTGAGGCCTGTGATATACCTGCTTACACAAAATACTGATTAAGGGGTTTGATATATCTGATTCCACAAAATACTGATTGAGGGCTGCGATGTACCTGATTCCACAAAATACTGATTAAGGGGTTCAATATACCTGTTTCCACCAAATATTGATTGAAGCTTGCGGTATTCCTGCTTCCACAAAATACTGATTAAGGTGTTTTATTTACTTGTTTCTACCAAATATTGATTGAGGCCAACAATATACATGCTTCCACAAAATACTGATTAAGGGGTTTGATATACCTGCTTCCACCAAATATTGAATGAGGGCTGCGATATACCTGCTTCCACAAAATACTGATTAAGGGGATTGATATACCTGTTTCAACCAAATATTGATAGAGGCCTGCGATATACCTGCTTCCACAAAATACTGATCAAGGGGTTTGATATATCTGCTTTCACAAAATACTGATTGAGGCCTGTGATATACCAGCTTCCACACAATACTGATTAAGGGGATTGATATGCCTGTTTCCACAAAATATTGATTGAGGCCTGCGATATACCTGCTTCCACAAAATACAGATTATGGGGTTCGATATACCTGTTTTAACCAAATATTGATTGAGGCCTGCGATATACAGTACCTGCTTCCACAAATATTGCTCTTCTCTAAGGACTTAGGCACAGGGTCATTTTGAAAAGTACAGGCAGAGGAAGAGGCAGGCCGTTCCGCAGGGGTGGTAGGGGTCAGGCAGGTGCATCAAACCGGAGCATAAGTGGGAAGTTGGATAAGGCACGTGCGATTACTTCAAAGGACACACCAGAGTTGGTTGAGTGCCTCATTCAGCCTTCTGCTTCTGCACCCTCCTCATACTCTGTATCTGCACCCTCCTCACTCTCTGCTGTGTGCACCCCAAAGACACCACCACCACCATAGCCCCTCCACTCAAGTCAGAGGAATTATTTTGCCATCCATTCCCAGACCTTACTGATGCGCAGCCATTCTTGACATCGGATGAGGAAGAGGAAGTAGCAATGGCCAGCAAACAGCGGTCTGATGACAGTACCCAGATCAGCCCAAGGAGGATGGGTCCCCGCTGTTGCTGCCTACTCTGAGATCTCAAATGTCAGTGGTGGTGAAGGTGACGACGATGATGATGTGTCGATGGACGTCTCGTAGGTGCCTACAAGATAGGAATAGAAGGGGAGTTCAGAGGGAGAGACAGAGCAGCAGAGAGGGAAAAGAAGCAAGCAGAGCTCACAGGGCACAGGAGGCAAAAAGCAGACTGCAAATGTATCTGGAGCTAGCCATCCACCAGAAGGGCATCTCAGAGCTATATGGCCAAGTTCAGCGGCAAATAAATATAAATCTCTGGCACACAGAGTCGGTACTAAGATACATCTGACCACAGACACGTACAAACGGACAGGGAAGGTATATAACTTTTACTGCCCAATGGGTGAACCTTCTGACGTCCGTCAAGCATGTAACCCGTGGCTCCCGTGTGGATTTGGTGTTACCGCCAAGGATTGCATGCAGGCCTGCCTCTTCTTCTCCTCCACCTACTCCATCCTCCCTCTCCTCCTCGGCTGACTCCTACTTTTACATTGCTACCGCCTCTATCACTGTGCCCCCCCCCCCCCAAGCTCCCCAGAACCTATTCAATGTGCCAGGTGAGACGTTGCCATGCTGTGCTGCGGCTGTTGTGCCTGGAAGCCAAGAGCCACACTGGTCCTGAACTTAGTCGTGCAGCAATTTGTTGCCAATTACCCAGGGGGTCCCGAATGTCTTGCGGCAGGCCAGGAAAATCATTTTAGAACATCTTATACAGCCATGGCTAGCCTTGCTGACGTTCAGCGGCGACACCACCTGCCCGTCAGATGTCTGATTTGTGACAGCCTGACGTGCTGGAACTCCACCTTGAATATGCTTGATAGGCTGCTCCAGCAGCAATTTGCCGTTAATAACTACCTCTGCGGCAGGACAGGTTCTGGAGAGTTTGGTATTTTTTCACCGCGCCAGTTGCTGCTCATGCGCGACACATGCAGACTTCTGTGGCCATTTAATGAGATTACCAAACTGGTCAGCCGCAGCCAGGGCATCATCAGTGACATCGTACCTTACGCCTTCTTTCTTTAGAAGAAATAACTACACCACTGAGCTGCAAATATATTTTTTCTTTTTCCGCTAAAGCACCCCACAAAAGCCTTTACAACAGATTACTGCACTGCAAAGAGACAAATGTATTTTTTCTTTTTCCGCTAAAACACCCCACAAAGCCTTTGCAATAGATTACTGCACCGCAGAGCGGCAAATGTATTTTTTCTTTTTGCGCTAATACATGTCACAAAAGGCTTTACAAGAAATAACTACACCACTGAGCGGCAAATATATATATATTTTTTCCGCTGAAACACCCCACAAAAGCCTTTGCAACAGATTACTGCAACGCAGAGTGGCAAATGTACTTTTTATTTTTCCGCTAAAACACACCACAAAAGCCTTTACAACGCAGAGCAGCAAATTTTTTTTTTCTTTTTGCGCTAATACACATCACAAAATGCTTTACAAGAAATAACTACACCGCCGAGCGGCAAAAATATTTTTCTTTTTCCGCTAAAACACTCCACAAAAGCCTTTACAACAGAATACTGCACCGCAGAGCGGCAAATGTATTTTTTTCTATTTGCTCTAATACACGTCACAAAAGGCTTTACAAGAAATAATTACACCACTGAGTGGCAAATATATTTTTTCTTTTTCTGCAAAAACACCCCACAAAAGCCTTTTTTCAACAGATTACTGCACTGCAGAGAGGCAAATGTACTTTTTCTTTTCCCGCTAAAACACACCACAAAAGCCTTTACTACAGATAAGTGCACCGCAGCGAGTCAAATATATATTTTTTGCGCTAATAGATGTCACAAAAGACTTTACCAGAAATAACTACACCACTGAGCGGCAAATATATGTTTTCTTTTTCCGCTAAAACACCCCACAAAAGCCTTTACAACAGGTTACTGCACCGCAAAGCGACAAATGTATTTTTTCTTTTTCCTCTAATACTTGTCACAAAAGGCTTTACAAGAAAAAACTACACCACTGAGCGGCAAATATATATATATTTTTTCTTCGCTAAAACACCCCACAAAAGCCTTTGCAACAGATTACTGCAACGCAGAGTGGCAAATGTACTTTTTATTTTTCCGCTAAAACACACCACAAAAGCCTTTACTACAGATAAGTGCACCGCAGAGCGGCAAATGTATTTTTCCTTTTTGCACTAATACATGTCACAAAAGGCTTTACAAGAAATTACTACACCACTGAGCGGCAAATATATATATTTTTTTTCCGCTAAAACACCCCACAAAAGCCTTTGCAACAGATTACTGCAATGCAGAGTGGCAAATGTACTTTTTATTTTTCCGCTAAAACACACCACAAAAGCCTTTACTACAGATAAGTGCACCGCAGAGCAGCAAATGTATTTTTTCTTTTTGCGCTAATACACGTCACAAAATGCTTTACAAGAAATAACTACACCGCTGAGCGGCAAATGTATTTTTTATTTTTCTGCTAAACACCCCACAAAAGCCTTTACTACAGAAAAGTGCACCGCAGAGCGGCAAATGTATTTTTTTGTTTTTGCCCTAATGCACGTCAGAAAAGGCTTTTGAAGAAATAACTACACCGCTGAGCAGCAAATATATTTTTCCTTTTTTCGCTAAAACACCCCACAAAAGCCTTTACAACAGATTACTGCACCACAGAGCCGCAAATTAATTTTTTATTTTTACGCTAAAACTCCCCACAAAAGCCTTTACTACAGATAAGTGCACCGCAAAAGGGCAAATAAGACTTGTAATAACCCCTGTTAATGCCTGTATCAAACAGCACTTGCACCCTAATAAGAATGGTTTTCTGGAATTACAGAGCTGTATAATGGCAATTTGGTTGCCCAGTCAGTGCTGCAAGGTCTAATAGAAATGTTCCTATTACCCATGCTGTCACCTCCCCGAATGAACCCTGTTCAATAGAAATGCAGTAGAATGATTCCTCCCTATCCTTTCCCTGCACCTTGAATAATCTTTCCCTGCACTTGTAAATCTTTTTTTTTAGTACAATGACGATTTTTCTATCACTGTCCCTAGCGCCTGCTGACGTCTCTCCCTGCACTAAGTACACTGGTGAATGGCAGAATCTAAGATGGCAGAATCACAGGGCTGGCTGATGATTGGCTGCATGCATGTCAGTATGAGTGATCACGCCTTCCCAGACTTCCTTTCTCCATGTCCTCACACATGCAGCAGCCATTTTAGGAAAAATGCGATTCATTACTACGAAGCGCAAGGAAATTCACATTAGGTGCAAATCAAATTTTTCATGAAATTCGGAACGAATTTCACTTCGTCAGCTTCGATTCGCTGATCCCTAATGGCAACTATAATTAAATGAAAAAAGAAAATGCAATTTTGGGCTAACATTACTCATGGGCTTCCATCAAGCTTAACCCAGACCTGGTAGGCACCTGTGGATGCTGGTGCTTGCCACCATGTCACTGTGATACAGGTGAGTACTGGAGGAAGGTAGCAGCAGCGGACACATAGGCAGCTCAGGGAGGCCCATCCAGGTATGGCAACTATGGTTAATGAAAATAAAATTAAATTTTTGGGCTACCCTTACTCAGGGACCTGCATCAACCTTAACCCAGTCCTGGTTGGCACCATACCATTTCCTCCATATAAATTTTTCTGTTGACTGTGTTCAGTCAATAGGTAGCAAAAAAACAAACCAATTCCAAGAGAAAAGTTATATTGTTTAGATACCACATATACGTTATGTTTGATTTAATGTGAAGGAAGTGTTAAGAAAATTGAAGTTGATGATTGGTGTGACTAGACTTGGCCTTGCAGCAATAAACTGCTAAAATAAATTGATAGAACTGACATCCGCACTGACAACGACTGTGGCTGCACAGCTGCAAATTTAAAGATAGTCAATTTCTTCTTCTTTTATCAGTCATATCACAGATAACAACAAAGGCTCCTCTGAAGTATTTATGAACATCTTATAAAAATCAATTTACTTAAAGGTTATTATAATGGAAAGTAGAAAACTTACCCTGCAGACCCAGTGTAAATTGCATGTGTCTAGTTTAGGGCGGGCTGAAGAATTCAGTTGTTTAGTCAGCTTCTATATAATTTAACCACTACAGGCAAAAATTCCAGATCATTATTTTCTCTGCATTAACTTTCATTGTTACCCTTCCCGTGAACAGCGGTGCCCAATATGCTGGTGGCGTGCATACATTTTCTGTTAGAAAATTAATGACTAACTGAGATGCTGGTATAAAGTGAGGAACAGAAGTATTTGAACACCCTGTGATTTCTCCCACTTAGAAATTATGGAGGGGTCTGAAATTCACATTGTAGGTGCATTCCCACTCTGAGAGGAAGAAAAAAAAAAGAAAATTCAGGAAATCACCTTGTATGATTTTTAAAGAATTTATTTGTCTTGCACTGCTGAACATAGGTATTTGAACACCTAAGAAAATCAGTGTTAATATTTGGTACAGAAGCTTTTGTTTGCAATTACAGAGGTCAAACGGGATTTTGGCCCACTCCTCCACACAGATCTCCTCTAGATCTGTCAGGTTTCGGGGCTGTCGCTGAGCAACACGGAGTTTCAGCTTCCTCCAAAGATGTTCTATTGGATTTTGGTCTGAGGACTGGCTAGGCCACTCCAGAACCTTGATATGCTTCTTACAGAGCCACTCCTTGGTTATCCTGGCTGTGTGCTTTGGGTCATTGTCATGTTGGGAGACCCAGCCACGACCCATCTTTAATGCTCTGACTGAGGGAAGAAGGTTGCTGCTCAAAATCTCACAATAAATGCCCCATTCATCCTCTCCTTAATACAGTGCAGTCGTCCTGTCCCCTTCACAGAAAAGCACCCCCAAAGGATGATGTTACCGGCCCCATGCTTCACAGTAAGGATGGTGTTCTTGGGATGTAACTCAGCCTTCTTTTTCCTCCAAACATGACGAGTGAAGTTTAAACCAAAAAGTTCTACTTTGGTCTTATCTGACCACATGACTTTCTCCCATGCCTCCTCTGGATCATCCAGATGGTCATTGGCAAACTTCAGACAGACCTGGAAATGTGAAGACTTGAGCAGGGGAACCTTCCGTGCAAGGCATGATTTGAAACAATGACGGCGTAGTGTTCTACTTTTGAAACTGTGGTCCCAGCTCTCTTCATGTCATTGACCAGCTCCTCTCTTAGTTCTGGGCTGATTCCTCACCTTTCTTATCATCAGTGATACCCCACGAGGTGAGATCTTGCATGGAGCCCCAGTCCGAGGGAGACTGACAGTCGTCTTTAGCCTCTTCCATTTTCTAACAATTGCTCCAACAGTTGATCAATTTTCACCAAGCTGCTTGGCAATTGCCCCGTAGCCCTTTTCAGCCTTGTGGAGGTCCACAATTTTGTCTCTGGTGTCTTTTCACAGCTCTTTGGTCTTGCCCATGGTAGTAGTTGGTGTCTGACTGACTGTGGGGTGGACAGGTGTCTTTAAAGAGCTCAGATAGGTGCTACTAAGTTAGATTAATGAATAGAGTTGAGGTGGGCTTCTTAAAGGAACAGTAACAGGTCTTTGAGAGCCAGAATTCTTGCTGTTTCTCAGGTGTTCAAATACTTATGTACAGCAGTTCTAGACAAATAAATTGTTTAAAAATCATACAATGTGAGTTCCTGAGTTTTTTTTTATTTTTTATTCTGTCTCTCAGAGTGGGAATGCACCTACAATGTGAATTTCAGACCCCTCCATGATTTCTAAGTGGAAGAACTTGCAAAATCGCAGGGTGTTTAAAATGATGTTCCCCACTGTATATGCGGGATCCCTATGTGATAACTATTGTACTTTGACTATTATAGTTTAAGACTTTAAGGTGGTGCAGAAGTATGTGGCCCTCTTACCATGACGTTGTATTGTATGATCTTATGATAGGTATAATGCATTGAACTGTAATTTTTTTTATATGCTGTGTAATGTTAAATTATATTTTATTGGATAAGCTGGATAGCCTCTGATATGGCCTGTCTGGTTAGGTATGGTAGTGTCCTGTGTCAGTCACAGATGCCATTGTTGATAGTGGAGTGTCAGCCCCAGACACCATTGTTGATGGGAGAGGTTCATGATGTCAGTTCCAGTGACCAGCGTGGGGATACTGAGGCACAAAGATGTTCTATCCATATGGGCTAAGTCTAGATTATTTAGGGTGGGATTGTTTTCCCACCAAGCCAGTTTTATTGCAGCGCGCTGACAGAGTGAGATTAATTGTCCAGGTTTGGCTGGGTGAGCTGGGCCCTGTGCCAGTGATGGGCTGGGGAAAAGATCTTGCCATGTGGATGTGGTGGAGAAGTTCTGAGGGTGACCCCACAGAAACCTTCCTAAAAGAAGTGATAATTATTTTCTTACTGACCCGCCAGTTTGGTGCCATCCTATATATGCTGAAAGTTGTATAAGGTAAGTGCCTCTCACTTGATCTGAGTCATTGATCTGTGATATTTGTAGTTATGTTGCTCAGTGTCTGAGAGACATTAGACTGTGTCTGAACTCCTGTAAGTTTAAAATGTTCTCATATCTACTGGTTCTACTCCTGGTCTGCTCTTCAATGAACTGTGATTACAAGGCCATAACTCTTTGGTAAGCTAAGCTAGGAGTAAGTGGTTCAGAAGATCCCACCAACCTAACCAAAAAACTCAGACAAGCTTCCAGGGCTGCTGAGCGGCGATGGAAGAAATCCCATTCTAAAGATCATTTCAAGCAATCCCTCCTCATATTCAAATCCTCACTCGCTGATGCAAAACAGGCCTACTTCTCATCTCTCATATCTTCCCTAAACAACTTTTTAACACTTTTAACTCCCTTCTCCGTCCGCCAGCACCCCACCCTCTCCTCTCATCTCATCTCATCTCATCTCAGCTGAGGACTTTGCCAAATACTTCAAACAAAAGATAGTCAACATCAGAGAAAGCTTCAGTACACAGTCCCCACGTACCCTCTACACAACTGCTCGGTCCTCTTCTCCCAAAACCCGCTTCTCCACAATTACAGAAGAAAAACTCTCCACTCTACTCTCCAGATCTTATCTGACCACCTGTGCACTTGACCCAATCCCATCCCACCTCATCCCTAACCTCACCACTGTGTTCATCCCAGCCCTAACTCATCTCTTCAACCTATCACTAACCTCTGGTGTCTTCCCCTCTGCTTTTAAACATGCTACCATTACACCCATCCTCAAAAAGCCATCTGCTTTGTCCAGTTATTGCCCCATATCACTTCTTCCGTATGCCTCAAAGCTACTTGAACAACATGTCCATTCAGAACTGTTCTCTCACCTCTCCTCCTGCTTCCTCTTTGACCGCCTACAATCTGGCTTCTGACCCCGCCACTCGACTGAGACTGCCCTTACCAAAGTCCCCAATGACCTACTGACTGCAAAAAGCAAGAAACAATACTCTGTCCTCCTTCTCCTTGACCTGTCCTCTGCCTGTTGCAAACTCTCTCATCTCTTGGAATCACTGACCTGGCCCTCTCCTGGATCACATCATACCTCACAGAATGGACATTTTGTGTCTCCCACTCCCGCACCACCTCCTCGTCTCATTTACTCTCTGTTGGTGTCCTGCAAGGCTCTGTCCTAGGACCCTGCTCTTCTCTATCTACACTTTTGGCCTGGGACAGCTCATAGAGTCCCATGGCTTTCAGTATCACTCTTATGCTGACGACACACAAATCTACCTGTCTGGTCCAGACATCAGCACCTTACTATCAAGAATCCCACAATGTCTATTTTCTATATCATCCTTCTTCGCCTTTCACTTTCTAAAACTTAACATGGATAAAGCAGAATTCATCATCTTTCCCCCATCTTGCTTAACCCCCCCAACAGACTTATCTATCACACTATCCCCGGTCAACCAAGTCTGCTGCCTTGGAGTGACCTTGGATTCTGCCCTTTCCTTCCGACCACACATCCAAGCCCTTTCCACCACCTGCCGCCTCCAACTCAAAAACATCTCCCGCATCCGCGCTTTCCTTAACTTTGAATCTGCGAAAATGCTTGTACATGCCCTCATCATCTCCCGCCTAAACTACTGCAACACTTTCCTCTGTGGCCTTCCATCTAGAACTCTTGCACCCCTCCAATCTATCCTCAACTCTGCTGCCCGACTAATTCACTTCTCACCCTATTACTCCTCTGCCTCTCCCCTCTGCCAATCCCTTCACTGGCCCCCCCTTGCCCAGCGAATTCACTTCAAAGTACTAACAAATACATACAAGGCCATCCATAACCTGTCCCCTCCCTACATCTCTGAGCTAATTTCCCGATACATCCCCAAACGCACTCTCCGATCCTCACAAGACCTCCTTCTCTCCTCTCCTCTTAGCACCTCTTCCCACAATCGCCTCCAAGATTTCTCCCGTGCATCCCCCATTTTCTGGAACTCGCTACTTCAACATATCAGACTCTCACCTACAGTGGAATCCTTCAAAATAAACCTGAAAACCCACCTCTTCAGACAAGCCTACAACCAGTGACCCTGCTGCCTCTATACCGCCATGACCAACTTTACCCGCACCTATTGTGTCCTTCTCCCATACCATGTAGATTGTAAGCCCTTACGGGCAGGGCCCTCTCTCCTTCTGTACCAGTTTGTAACTCGTTTTGTTTATGATTAGTGCAATTGTCTGTATTATGTATGTATAACTCTTCTCATATGTATGAATGGCGCTTTAATAATATGAATAATAATAATCCCAAAATGTAAACTCAAAATGAGTAAAACGGAAAGATTAATGAAAAATAATCAGACAACTTTTACAGATAAAATGAGTCTTTACAAATACAATTCAGAAATATTTGCTGGAAGCAATTGGATTACTATCAAGGTAGCAGACATGAGTTTCTTCAGGGTCCTGCATAGTACCCATCATGTGTAGTAATAATTTAATGGAGCCTTTTCACCTGATGATCAAATAGCAGCTCGTTTTAGCACTGATATGATGCATATAGCACTGGTCAAAAGCAGTGCAGTTCATATAGTACAGGTAGAGAGCAGTACAGTTTATATAGTACAGGCAGAGAGCAGTACAGTACACAGCACAGGTAGAAAGCAGTACAGTACATATAGCACAGGTAGAGAGCAGTCAAGTACAAATAGTACAGGTGGAGAGCAGTACAGTTCATAAAGCACAAGTAGAGAACACTACAGTAGATATAACAAAGGTACAGAGCAGTACAGTACATATAGTACAGGTTGAGAACAGTAAAGTACAACTTACACAGGTAAAGATATAGCACAGGTATAAAGCAATACAGTACAGGTAGAGAGCAGTATGGTACGCATGGCACATGTAGAAAGCAGTACGGTACATATACCACAGATAGAGAGCAGTACAGTTCATATACAACAGGTAGAGAGCAGTGCAGTACATATAACACAGGTACAGAGCAGTACAGTACATATGGCACAGGTAGAGAGCAGTACAGTACACATAGCACTGGTGGAAAGCAATACAGTAAATATTGCACAGGTAGACAGTAGTAGAGTACATATAGCACAGGTAGAGAGCAGTGCAGTACATATAGCATAGGTAGAAAGCAGTACAGTACATATAGCACAGGTAGAGAGCAGTACAGTAAATATAGCACAGGTAGAGAGCAGTACACTAAACATAGCACTGGTAGAAAGCAGTACAGTGCATATAGCACAGGGAGAGAGTAGTACAGTACACATTGCACTGGTAGAAAGCAGTACAGTACATATACCACAGATATAGAGCAGTACAGTACATATAGCACAGGTAGAGAGCAGTACAGTACATATAGCACTGGTAGAAAGCAGTACAGTACATATATACCACAGATATAGAGCAGTACAGTACATATAGCACAGGTAGAGAGCAGTGCAGTACATATAGCACAGGTACAGAGCAGTACAGTACATATAGCACAGTAAGAGAGTAGCACAGTAAACATAGCACTGGTTGAAAGCAGTACACTAAATATAGCAAAGGTAGAGAGTAGTACGGTACACATAGCAATGATAGAAAGCAGTACAGTACATATACCACAAGTAGAGAGCTATACAGTACATGAAGTACAGATGGATGGTCAGGGGAATTCAGAGGAGGGGAGAGGCACGGGATAAGTTCTGATTGTCACGGTCATTAGCAGAATGGAGTTTAAAGGGACTGTCTAGGATTTTAATATCTATGACCCATTAATATTAGTTCAGTGGGGGACCATCAATATTAGTTCAGTGGGGGACTGAGCCTCAGCGCCCCCACCGGTCTGCTGCAAGAGACCTTGATGCTCTGGTTAATGCTGCAGTCTCTCCATTGCTTACATTGCTCTTTACAATCAGCATGTCATACGTAAAGCAGCTGCTGCGCTGAATATTGCAGTGTTGACCCATTTAGTTGAACAAAACAATGCTGTACAGCCACATCTAAAAGCAGCTGATCAGCAAGGATGCTGAAAGTCAGACCTCACTAATCTAATACTGATGGCTAGAGATGTCGCGAACATAAAATTTTCCGTTCGCGAACGGCGAACATGAATTTCCGCAAATGTTTGCGAACAATAGTGATGGAAAAGTTGTTTCAAGGGGACTAACACCTGGACTGTGGCATGCCAGAGGGGGATCCATGGCAAAACTCCCATGGAAAATTACGTAGTTGACGCAGAGTGTGGTAAGTTGAATTTGCAATGCGATTAATATAACCTGCATTAATCGCATTGCGAATTCAACTTAGATCTGAGTTCCTAATGGTTGTATTGCTAGAATTGATGAATATAACGAATATAGCACTATATTCTCAATCTTCATTATATTCTAGCAATACAACTAGGGTTGTCCCGATACCACTTTTTTAGGACCGAGTACAAGTACCGATACTTTTTTTCAAGTAGTCACCGATACCGAATACCGATACTTTTTTTAAATGTCATGTGACCGTTTTGGGGGATCTGTGGATGACGCACTGTCATGTGGGGGATCTGTGTATGGCACTGTTATGGGGGACCTGTGGATGGCACTGTTATGGGGGATCTGTGGATGGCACTGTTATGGGGATCTGTGGATGGCACTGTTATGGGGGATCTGTGGATGGCACTGTTATGGGGGATCTGTGGATGGCACTGTTATGGGGGATCTGTGGATGGCACTGTTATGGGGGATCTGTGGATGGCACTGTTATGGGGGATCTGTGGATGGCGCTGTTATGGGGATCTGTGGATGGTGCTGTTATGGGGGATCTGTGGATGGTGCTGTTATGGGGGATCTGTGGATGGCACTGTTATGGGGATCTGTGGATGGCACTGTTATGGGGATCTGTGGATGGCACTGTTATGGGGGATCTGTGGATGGCACTGTTATGGGGGATCTGTGGATGGCACTGTTATGGGGATCTGTGGATGGTGCTGTTATGGGGGATCTGTGGATGGCACTGTTATGGGGATCTGTGGATGGCACTGTTATGGGGGATCTGTGGATGGCACTGTTATGGGGGATCTGTGGATGGCACTGTTATGGGGATCTGTGGATGCTTCACTCATAAAGTGGGCGGAGCAGGCGCTCTACGTCAGTGAGTGACGTTACTGCTGCCGTCTGCTCTGCCTGCTATGGAAGCTTAAGTAAGTGCTGTGGGGATACAGGGGGGACATGGGAGAGGGCAGCGTTAGTTCAACTTAACAACAGGATAAGGATTCACGTTTATAAATACTTCGGTGAGCGGCGGGGCCCGGTGTAAGAGTACAGTGACTGCACCGGGCCCCGCCCATAGTTACGCCCATAGTATTCTATTTATGTATCGGGGCGGGGTATCGGCGGCTGAGTACCGCCGAGAAAACTCGGAATCGGTCCCGATACCGATACTAGTATCGGGACAACCCTAAATACAACCATTAGGAACCCAGCTCTAAGTTGAATTCGCAATGCGATTAATATAACCTGTATTAATCGCATTGCGATTACAACTTAGATCTGAGTTCCTAATGGTTGTATTGCTAGAATATAACGAAGATTGAGAATATAGTGCTATATTCGTCAATTCTAGCAATACAACCATTCGGAACTCAGATCTAAGTTGTAATCGCAATGCGATTAATATAACCTGTATTAATCGCATTGCGATTACAACTTAGATCCAGTGGCGGGTGCTGTGGGTACAGGCCACACCGGGTGACACCAGTCTGATGGGGTGTCACCCGCGGCCCGCCGGCGCAGGAGTTCTCACTCACAAGTTCAACTTCTAAACTTCGCAAGCAAGCAAGCACGTTGCGCCGTCACGTGGTAAAGGGGGACGGGGGTGTGACTCACTGCAGCCTGGTGAGTGGTGGGGCGCCGCGGCAGCTGCCCTGCAGGAGTCTCTGGTGCCGGGAGGAGGAGGTAGGTAGAGCGGCTCTGACTTTATAGACCAAATTATTTTAATAATACCTCAATAATAATAAGTTAATAACCTAACCCCATTCATAAATTACTGGTGGATTATTATAGAGACGGCCCCAGGCCAGGAGACATAAGGGGTTGGGTTTAACTGTGGGTTGGGGCCATCCGGCCACATTTACTAATCTTTGCTCAGAGGGGCCCTCATAAATATAGACCCACATGGTGTGGACTGGTCATTTTTACTAAGGAATATAGTTTAAAAGTTTATGTGCAAAAGAGAAAATAAGAAGTCAGCTCCAATCAGATATCTGCACATAGACCAAGACTCTGGGTCTATGCAGATATCTGATTGGAGTTGACTTAGTGACTTCTTTTTTTTTCTCTTTATCTCTCAGGAGGTGGGAGGGTCTGGGAGGGAGGGTATGATGCTGATTGGCTGGAATGTGTCTTCTGACTGTGAGGTACAGAGTCAAAGTTTACACAATGATGACGAATAGGGGGCGGACCGAACATGTCGCCGGGAACTATAGTTCGGGACATCTCTACTGATGGCTTATTTCCCATGATCTATTTATACCCAAGACTGTGACTGTGACAAGGGGGCATCTTCTACGTCTAGAGAAAATAAAGTTTCTACACAAACATAAAAGGGGATTCTTCACTATAAGAGCAGTGAGACTATTTTACTCTCTGCCTGAGGAGGTGGTGATGGTGAGTTCACTAAAAGAGTTCAAGAGGGGCCTGGATGTATTTCTGGAGTGTACTAATATTATAGATTATAGTTAAAAGATTTTTCGAGAGGGTTCGTTAATTCGGACTGCCTCAGTGGAGTTGCAAATTAATTTTCTTCCTACAACGAGGAAAATTAGCTTTATTTGCCTTCCTCTAGATCAACTTTGCAGAATAGTAGGCTGAACTGGATAGGCATATGTCTTTTTTTCAGTCTATGTGGGAGATTTTCAAAACTGATGCAAGGGAAAACTGGCTTAGTGACCCATAGACCCATAGACTCAGATTGATCCTTTCATTTTCCAAAGGACCTCTGAAATAACTAAGTCAGTTTTCCTTTATACCAGTTTTGATATATCTCCCCCTATGTTATTATGTGACTATGTTATCCTAAGGATAGGTCATCAATGTTTAAATCCCAGACAATCCCATAACTTTGGTCTTGTATTGGGCTTACATCGGTTGGCAAAAGCTTTGTATGTTAGTTACATTAGAGGGGTTATCCCATGAGTAATGTAAAAAATGAAAATTAGATGCCAATCTTGCACTTGAAGCACCTTTGGCAGTGATTACAGCCTGCATTCTTCTTTGGTATGATGCCACAGGTTTACACATCTGGATTTGGGGCTTTTCTGCCATATTCCCCTGCAAAATCACTTAAGCTCTTACTGGTTAAATTAGGACTGTCGGTGGACAGCCATTTTCAGGTCTTTCTAGAAATATTTGATTCGGTTCAAGTCAGGGCTCTAGCTGGGTCACTCAAGGACATTCTCAGAGTTGTCCCTAAGCCACTCCTATGTTGTCTTGACTGTGTATTTAGAGTCATTGGGGGGAATTTATCATGAGGGTAAAATTTTAAGTCAGTTTTGCTTGAGTCTGCGTTGGAGTACTTTATGCCACATTTATCAAATGTCTCATGTTACTTGATAAATTTGTCTTACTCTTAGACCTAATACTTTTGTCTAGAGAAGCTACTCCAGTTTTCCTTCTCCACCCTCCTTTTAAAAAAAGTCTGAATGATAAACCTGGAGTGAAACTCATTAACATAACTAGCCACACCCACTTTCCCACCCACATTACAAAACTGAATTTGAGTGATATAAAAATGCAAAAAGTCACAAAATTTTGTGCAAGTGGAAAAAAGTTGCAAAATTTTGCACAGGCGCTTACATTTTGCACAAGCGAGTGCAAAAAAAGTCACAAAAGCCCTCTTTTGTGACTTTTTGACAAAATAATTCTGGAGTGAAGGTATGATAGATCTGGGCCATTGTCTTTTTGGAATGTGAACCTTTGGCCTAGTCTAATGTCCACAGCACTCTGGATCAAGTTTTCATTAGAAATAACTATACTTTACTCCATTCAGCTTTCTCTCATCTCTGACCAGTCTCCCTGTCGCAGCATCTAAAAAACACCCCCATCATGATGCTGCCACCATGCTTCACTGTAGGGATGGTATTGGTTTCCTCCAAACATGACACTTAGAATTCAGGCCAAAAAGTTCAAACTTGGTTTTATCAGACCAAAGAATCTTATTTCTCACAGTCTGAGAGTCCTTTAGTCTTTGTGCAAAATTTCATGTGTCTTTTACTGAGTAGATGCTTCTTTCTGTCAACTCTGCCAAAAAGCCCAGATTGATGGAATGCTGCAGTGGACTTCTGAAAGTTTCTCCTATCTGCATACAGCATCTTTGGAGTTTAACCAGAGTGACCATTGGTTTCTTGGTCAGTTTTCTCACCAAGACTATTCTCCTCCGATTACTTAACCGCTTCACGTCCGCCCATAGACTATAAACGTCCTATGGGTGGACGTCTATTTCTGACAGCACGTTTTAAAACGTCCTGTCAGAAATAGCAGCTGCATGCTAATCGTGCAGCTGCTGATCGGGTTGCCCGCTGTCAGTGACAGCAGGGCAACCCTAAGACAAGGCAGGGACAGTTCCCAGGTGTCCCTGCCTTCGGGATCGCTGCATACACAGCGCTCGGTGAGCGCTGTGTATGCAGAGAAGGAAGCGCTATGCGCTTCCTGTTCCGGCCCGGCGGTCATGTGACCGACGTGACCGGAGAGTGCAGGGGCTGTGTGAGGTCTCTCAGAGACCTCGATCAGCCCTGCTCTGAGGCTGTACAGCGCTGGATTGCTGCTGTACAGCCTCTCTAGGGGTGTATTTGTCCTGTAACTGGGGCTACTATGTCAGCCCCAGTTACAGGAGAAATCAACAGTGAAAAAAAAAAGAAAAAGTGAAGCAAATGTCCCCCAGAGGTCTTGTATGACCTTATGGGGGACGAAAAGTGTAAAAAAAAATAAAGGGTTGAAAAAATAAAATAAAATAAAGTTTCACATGTAAAAAAAAAAAAAAGTTCCCAAGTAAGGAATAAAAAAAAAAAATTAAAAATAGAAAAAATAAAATAAAATAGACATATTTGGTATTGCCGCGTCCGTAAAAACCAGCTCTATAAAAATATCACATGACCTAACCCCTCGGGTGAACACCGTAAAAAAAAAAAAAAACTGTCAAAACAAGCAATTTTTGTCACCTTGCATCACAAAAGGTGCAACACCAAGTGATCAAAAACGCGTATGTCCCACAAAATAGTACCAATAAAACCGTCACCTCATCCCGCAAAAAATGAGCCCCTACATAAGAAAATCTCTCAAAAAATAAAAAAAACTATAGCTCTCAGAACATGGACACATTAAAACATAATTTTTTTGTTTCAAAAATGCTATTATTGTGTAAAACTTTAATAAATGAGAAAAAGTATACATATTAGGTATCGCCACGTCCGTAACAATCTGCTCTATAAAAATGTCACTTGACTGAACCCCTCAGGTGAGCGCTGTAAAAATAAATAAATAGAAACTGTGCTAAAACAACCAATTTTTTGGTCACCTTGCCCCATAAAGTGTTATAATGAATGATCAAAAAATCATATGTACCCAAAAATAGTACTAATAAAACTGGCACCTTATCCCCTAGTTTCCAAAATGGGGTCACTTCTTGGGAGTTTCTACTGTAAGGGTGCATCAGGGGTCTTCAAATGGGACATGGCATCTAAAAACCATGAGGAGTTCCTTTTCTTCTGCGCCCTGCCGTGTGCCCATACAGCAGTTTATGACCACATGTGGGGTGTTTCTGTAAACCGCAGAATCTGGGTAATAAATATAGATTTAGTGTTAAAGAAAAAAATTGATTAAAATGGAAAATCTGGCAAAAAAGTGAAATTTAAAAATTTGATCTCCATTTCCTTTAATTCTTGTTGAACGCCTAAAGGGTTAACAAAGTTTGTAAAATCGGTTTTGAATACCTTGAGGGGTGTAGTTTCTACAATGGGGTCATTTATGGGGGTATCCACTATGTAGGCCCCACAAAGTGACTTCATACCTGAACTGGTCCTTAAAAAGTGGGTTTTGGCAATTTTCTTAAAAATTTTAAGAATTGCTTCTAAGGCCCCTTTCACACGAGCGAGTATTCCGCGCAGATGCGATGCGGGAGGTGAACGCATTGCACCCGCACTGAATACTGACCCATTCATTTCTATGGGGCTGTGCACACGAGCGGTGATTTTCACGCATCACTCCTGGTAAAAGATCATGTGACGTACCATGTGATGACCAGAGTGACGTCATCCCAGGTCCTTAAACTATAGTTAATGCTCTCCACAGGTCCTATACAGTAAAAGAGTCAGACTGAGATGCCCGGAATCGCGAGCAAGTGGATTAAGGTGAGTTAAATGATTTTTTATTTTTTTTAACCCCCTCCAGCCCAGTTTTACTTAGCATTCTGTATTCAGAATGCTATTATTTTCCCTTATAACCATGTTATAAGGGAAAATAATACTATTTACAGAACACCGATCCCAAGCCCGAACTTCTGTGAAGAAGTTCGGGTTTGGGTACCAAACACGCGCGATTTTTCTCACGCGAGTGCAAAACGCATTACAATGTTTTGCACTCGCGCGGAAAAATCGCGGGTGTTCCCGCAACGCACCCGCACATTTTTCCGCAACGCCCGTGTGAAAGAGGCCTAAACTTCTAAGCCTTCTAACGTCCTAAAAAAATAAAATGACATTTCCAAAATGATGCCAACATAAAGTAGACATATGGGGAATGTTAAATAATAAATATTTTATGAGGTATCACTTTCTGTTTTAAAAGCAGAGAAATTGAAATTTAGAAAATTGCGAATTTTTCAAATTTTTGGGTAAATTTGGGATTTTTTCATAAATAAAGGTGAAATATTTTGACTCAAATTTATGACTATCATGAAGTACAATGTGTCACGAGAAAACAATCTCTGAATGACTTGGATAAATAAAGGCGTTCCAAAGTTATTACCACATAAAGTGAGATATGTCAGTTTTGCAAAATTTGGCCTGGTCAGGAAGGGGGCAAATGGCCCAGATGGGAAGTGGTTAAGTTGGTGTGGTGTCCAGCTCTAGGAAGAGTACTGGTTGTTCCAAACTTCTTCCATTTATTAATTATTTAAGCCACTGTGGTCTTGGGAATTTTCAGGGCAGCAGAAATTTGTGTACCTTTCTCCAGATCTGTTCCTCTACACAACCCTGTCAAGGAGCTCTATAGGCAGTTCTTTCCTCCTCATGACTTGGTTTTTGCTCTGATATGCATTTAGAATAAAAGCACAAAGTCTCTGTATAGGAAATAAGTCCACTCAAGCGCTGCAGATCCCAAGACAATGTGGGTAAAAGTCTGTTTCTCCTATCACTGTGATATGCATTGCCAGCTGTGAGACATAAAGACAGAGGTGTGCCTTTCCAAATCATGTCCAATCAACTGAATTTACCATAGATGGACACCAATCGAGGTGTAGAAACATCTCAAAGATAATCCAGAGAAATGAGACGCCCACCCCAGAGCTATTTCAATTGTTATAGCAAAGGGTCTGAATTCTTAATTCAAATTTTTAATTTTTAAGAAATTTTCAAACATTTCTAAAATTCTCTTTCGATCTACTCATATGGGGTACTGAGTTCAGAATAACAAGGGAACACTTGAATTTTTTATTTATTTTAGTATCAGGCCACAAATCAAGAAAATGTGAAAAAAGTTAAAGGGTCTGAATACTTTCCTAACACTCTGTATGGTACTTTCAATATCTACAATATGTGTGTACACCCATTAAGATTACAGTATATTATAGATTTGCTATTGTATATTCTATTTGATACATTCATTGGTGATTTCATCTTTCTATTTTGTAGGAGATAATATCCTGTGTCTTGAAAAAGGTTCAGACTATAAGTCCCAGTGTGCCTTGCCAACCAGTCCAGCTGTATTGAAAGTCACAGGTTACTCCAATCATCTGACTATAAACATGCTCTGTGGGAACCTTCCTTTCCTTCTTGATTATTTACATAAGTCTGCTGAGATCTTTGTCTATGAAAGTGATATACAATTTGTTAAAGAAAACTCAATAAAGAAGCTTAATGGAACTTTGAAACAAAAAAAACTAAAATTTGTTAAAGTTTTAGGTTGAATCGGGGACTTTAATTGTGTTATTAACCTGGCAGTAGATAGGGTTTCCATGGGTGTCGAGTGAGACCCCTCTGTTCACGGGTGTCCCCTAGCACGCTTCTGTTCTGAGGCTGGGTTTGAGGATGTTTGGGGAGGTCTGGGTCAGGGGAGAAGAGTCTTCTCATGTATTAGTAAATTAGGTAGATCCATGTCCAGAATAGACCATGCTCTGATCAATAAAAAATATGTACGATATGTAACACGAATGAAGTACGAGACTAGGCCACTCTCGGACCATCTACCGTTACTCCTTGAACTTTGCCTGTCCCAGGATAAACAAATAGGGAGGCCTCCTTTTAGATTAAATCCTTATTGGCTATCACTAATAAAGAACCATAAACCTCACATTGCAAACCTGAGAAAGGAGTACGGGAAAAATGAGAAAAATTTAAAAGAACAAGCTTCCTCAGCCACACAATTTTTCTATATAAATAGGACAGAGGAAAATAGGGAAAATATGCAGAAGACTGCGCAAGCATACTCTGACTTCTTGCTGGAGAAGCACAACAGAGTTTATTCTTTAAAGGGCAAAAATATTTTACTGAATCGGGGCAACCAGGGAAACTCCTGTCTAGGGTGATCTCGAGTCAGGAATCCCAAATATATATATATATAATATACGATTGGCTAATGGGAGGATGGTCAGGGGACAAGACTCCATAGAGAAGGTCTTCCTTGATTACTTTTCAGACCTTTATAGAGCCGACTGCAGGATCACGGATGAAATGATGGACTCTTATCTTGATGGTATTGTCTTTCCTACTATTACTCCGGCTCAAAGGAAGGTACTTGAGGCCGATCTCTCTATTCAGGAGCTTGAAGGCAAAATTAAACTATGCTCAGGCAACTCCACCCCCAGTTTAGACTCCCATATAAATATAAAGAGTATTTTTTTTCTAGATTGTTGGAGGTCCTTGCTGAATCGGTGGAGGGGGGGAACCTGCCGGGTTCAATGATGGAAGCTGTAATAATATTAATTCCAAAAAAAAGTAAGGACCCCACAGATTTGGGATCCTATAGACCGATCTCACTGTTGAACGCGGATGTAAAGCTCCTGGCGAGGATCTTGGCCACAAGACTTTCTGGGGTTATCTCCTCCATTGTCCATCCGGACCAGAACGGTTTCATTCAAAACAAAGGTACACATTATAATCTTCATCGGCTTTTTGCCAATATACAGGCTCCTGGGGGGTCTGCTCGCTCCATCCTGTCCTTAGATGCCTCTAAGACCTTTGACAGGGTGGAGTGGCGGTTCCTATGGAGGGTTCTGACGAGGATGGGCTTTGGGGAGAGATTTATAAATATGATTAAAACACTCTATAGATCCCCTACGGCCAAGTTGAGTCTCAACGGGAGCCTTACTGCCAGTATTGACCTAAATAGAGGTACTCGCCAGGGCTGCCCATTATCCCCACTCCTATTTGATATTTATTAGAGATGGGACGGGGGATTCGTCGAATCCACGAATCCCTCGAATCTTGCTGGATTCGTGGGATTCGTGGACCCGAATCCCGACGTAATTTACCTGAAACGAATCAGACGAATCCTGGTGGGAGGGACTGGGAGGAGGAGCTGGGGGCCGGTGCGTTCACTGTGCTCCGGCCCCTCCGCTCCAGTACAGTTATAAAATATGTAATTCTATTAATAATAATTCATGCTGCCCCCTCTGTCTGTAGTATATTCAATATATCCTACTTACAGGGCTACTGACATCGTAATGCAGGCCGGCCGGGCAGACGAGCGGCAGAGTGACTGGCTGACGTCACCTGCCTGCGCCGCCTGCTTCATTCATAAAGCAGGCTGCGCAGGCACGTGACGTCAGTCACTGCCGCTCGTCTGCCCGGCCGGCCTGCATTACGATGTCAGTAGCCCTGTAAGTAGGATATATTGAATGTACTACAGACAGAGGGGGCAGCATGAATCATTCATTATTAATTAAATTACACACTTTATAACTGTACTGGAGCGGCAATGGGGGGTCTGTGGATTACACTGTTAAGGGGTGGGGGGGAGGTCTGTGGATGGTACTGTTAAGGGGTGGGGGGGAGGTCTGTGGATGGTACTGTTATGGGGTGGGGGGGTCTGTGGATGGCACTGTTATGGGGTGGGGGGGTCTGTGGATGTCACTGTTATGGGGTGTGGATGGCACTGTTATGGGGTGGGGGGGTCTGTGGATGGCACTGTTATGGGGTGGGGGGGTGGTCTGTGGCGGCACTGTTATGGGGTGGGGGGGGGTCTGTGGATGGCACTGTTATGGGGTGGGGGGGTCTGTGGGTGGCACTGTTATGGGGTGGGGGGGTCTGTGGATGGCACTGTTATGGGGTGGCGGGGTCTGTGGATGGCACTGTTATGGGGTGGGGGGGTCTGTGGATGGCACTGTTATGGGGTGGGGGGGGTCTGTGGATTGCACTGTTATGGGGTGGGGGGGTCTGTGGATGGCACTGTTATGGGGTGGGGGGTTCTGTAGATGGCACTGTTATGGGTGGGGGGGTCTGTGGATTGCACTGTTATAGGATGGGGGGTCTGTGGATGGCACTGTTATAGGATGGGGGATATGTGGATGCCAGGGGGAGAGGTGAGAGGCACTATGATACGGGCACATTGGGGGGGGGGGGCACTATAATACTGGCACATTATGAGGGGAGATGGCACTATGATACTGGCACATTATGGGGGGAGATGGCACTATGATACTGGCACATTATGGGGGGAGATGGCACTATAATACTGGCACATTGGGTAGGATATATTGAATGTACTACAGACAGAGGGGGCAGCATGAATCATTCATTATTAATTAAATTACACACTTTATAACTGTACTGGAGCGGCAATGGGGGGTCTGTGGATTACACTGTTAAGGGGTGGGGGGGAGGTCTGTGGATGGTACTGTTAAGGGGTGGGGGGGAGGTCTGTGGATGGTACTGTTATGGGGTGGGGGGGTCTGTGGATGGCACTGTTATGGGGTGGGGGGGTCTGTGGATGTCACTGTTATGGGGTGTGGATGGCACTGTTATGGGGTGGGGGGGTCTGTGGATGGCACTGTTATGGGGTGGGGGGGTGGTCTGTGGCGGCACTGTTATGGGGTGGGGGGGGGGTCTGTGGATGGCACTGTTATGGGGTGGGGGGGTCTGTGGGTGGCACTGTTATGGGGTGGGGGGGTCTGTGGATGGCACTGTTATGGGGTGGCGGGGTCTGTGGATGGCACTGTTATGGGGTGGGGGGGTCTGTGGATGGCACTGTTATGGGGTGGGGGGGGTCTGTGGATTGCACTGTTATGGGGTGGGGGGGTCTGTGGATGGCACTGTTATGGGGTGGGGGGTTCTGTAGATGGCACTGTTATGGGTGGGGGGGTCTGTGGATTGCACTGTTATAGGATGGGGGGTCTGTGGATGGCACTGTTATAGGATGGGGGATATGTGGATGCCAGGGGGAGAGGTGAGAGGCACTATGATACGGGCACATTGGGGGGGGGGCACTATAATACTGGCACATTATGAGGGGAGATGGCACTATGATACTGGCACATTATGGGGGGAGATGGCACTATGATACTGGCACATTATGGGGGGAGATGGCACTATAATACTGGCACATTGGGGGGGAGATGGCA
This sequence comes from Bufo bufo, assembly GCF_905171765.1. Classification (NCBI taxonomy): domain Eukaryota; kingdom Metazoa; phylum Chordata; class Amphibia; order Anura; family Bufonidae; genus Bufo; species Bufo bufo. The sequence goes on along the minus strand of NC_053396.1, from coordinate 171,026,170 downwards.
CTATAATACCGGCACATGGGGGGGGGGGGAGAGGCACTCCGCACTTGATACTGGCACATGATTAGGGGGGCATCTATGGGGACACTTACTGGCACATTATTGGGTGGCACTGTGGGGCCACTTCTTATTGGCACATTATTGGGGGGCACTATGGGGGCATCTACAGAGGCCACAAAGAAGGGGTATTTTATATGGGGGGCTCTGTGTGGTACTAGTATTATCAGGGGTATTATCTGTTTCTGCAGTATAGTATTGGGGAGCACAGCGGAACAGTATTGGGGGTGTTAGGATGATTTGTCCAGAAGATGGGAGGATGATGGAAAAGTAGTAAACTAAGATTTTTTTTTGTCAAACTGCAGAGACGAAAAATGGCCAAAAAATGGTGTCTGGTCTGAAGGTCTGAAAGGAGAAGATGAGGAAAGAGAACATCTACATCAAAGGAGACGTCACTGGATGTAAGAGGTATGTGGCGCTGTATTACCCTGTATGATCTGTAGTGATAGGAGCAGGGGTCATCGCGGTCATATAGGGTGCGACCATGACTGGGAGGTGGAGGTTCAGACAAACTGATGCGGTCTGACTTTGTTTCTTACACCGTGCGTTCACACAATTATGTACAGGATTCGTAGGATTCGAGATTCTAAAGATTCGATATATTCGAGAACCTTTTCGGATTCGAAAAAAATTGGATTCGTCCCACCTCTAATATTTATATTTGTTCTTTTTATTCTGTGTCTTGTCATTTCTTAAAAAAAAAATTTAATGAATCCATGTGTAATAAACTACCTTATATCCAGATGTCTTGTTCTTTTTATTGTGAGTCTTGTCATTTCTTCAAAAAAATGCTTCTTATGATATGCAAATGAAGCTGTAAGGAGCCCAGAGGGGCGTTATTCTTTCTCCACGGTGCCCAGGAACGCCCCTCTAAATTTGAAAACTAATAACTCCTCCAAGTTCAGCTAAATCGCCTCCCAGAGGCGAGGCTAAGTGCTCCCTCCCCCCCCCCAGCGCCGTGCTCAGCGGCAAACACCCCCGATCCTCCTCTCGCCTGCAACAGAAATCCCGCGCAGGCGCAGTGCCGGCGATTTCCTGCGCTGATAAGATGACTGAGGGCAACAGCTTCAACAGCGTCACTGGGCATGCGCCGATCCCAGTGACGTGTTCGCTGTTTCCTCAGCCAGCTAAATCGCCGGCACTGCGCCTGCGCGGGATTTCGTTTGCAGGCGAGAGGAGGATCGGGGGTGTTTGCCGCTGAGCGCGGCGCTGGGGGGGGGAGCACTTAGGCTCGCCTCTGGGAGGCGATTTAGCTGAACTTGAAGGAGTTATTAGTTTTCTAATTTAGGCGGGCACAGCACTTCAGAGGGGCGTTCCTGGGCACCATGGAGAAAGAATAACGCCCCTCTGGGCTCCTTACAGCTTCATTTGCATATCATAAGAAACATTTTTTGAAGAAATGACAAGACTCACAATAAAAAGAACAAGACATATGGATATAAGGTACTTTATTATACATGGATTCATAAAAAAAAATGTTTGATAATATGCTAGTGATCGCTTTAAGTCTGTATATTCATGTAGACATTTCCTGTGCAGGAACCGCAGCAGCTCTTAAAGCTATAGAAACAAACAATCCTATTGAGAACACAAGGGTTAATCTCCTGCTGATCTCTTCCATTTTTGACAACTGGCTGGCTGATGGGTTAGGACTTAGGCAAAGTTGGCAGGGCTAAACTATCTTTTTGTCCTACTTCAGACAGAACACAGCAAGAAGACTCCTGCTGCAGCCACTTTTCTTGTAATTCTTTTCTTTTGCTTGAGTTTCCGTGAAACCTATAGCCAGAAGATATTTTTCATCATAGCAAAGACATTATTGGATTACTTTCCCTGCATTGTCAATACTCTAAAGTTCAAAGTTACCGTATATCATAGATATCAGTGAATAAAAACTGGAAGAATATGTCTGTCACAAAGATTGATAAATATATGAAAACGTTAATATTTTAATTGCAATAATGCTTGGATTTGTAGTTAGGGTGTTCCAGAAAGTTTGCAACCAGTTGGCCTTGAGAACTAATTTGGCATATGCTTGGAAATGTTTTATTCTATACTTTTACATGGTTATTAGGCATTATGCATTGGATCCAGTGACAGCAGGTGCAGAAATATGCAGACATGTGGACATAACAATGCCATCCTGCACAAGGAGGAGGTGTGACCAGTCTTAGTGCATGTGCTGAGCTGAATGTGGATCTGGTGACACCAGAAGCGTTGTGCCACATTGTCTGTAGGTTGAGATGTATACATTTAATTATGTTTTGGTGTCCCAAATGAGTTTGTGTCTGCACTAAGGCACAGGAAGACAGAGACCTGCTTAAAGACTGAGAGGAGGTCTTGGACTAGTCAGCCACCAAGGAGATTTCTGGTTGGCTGAGTCAGAGGTAGCTGGAGTCTGAGACTACCATTTCAGATGGTTAGAGTGAGATTGGTCCTGGATCTGGAAGCCTGAGGAAGAGTGACTTGTGAAAAAGGAAAGCAAGCCACAGAAGCATGTGAATCTGAGGGACTGTTGACTAGGACGACTGTGGCTGTATACTGTCTGTTTGTAAAAATGGGGCAAATCTACACGCAATGGATGATGCAAACCCACAATCAATGTTTAGGCTAGGCACGCTGTAGGGTAGCATCAATTTGGCCACACTCTGATCTCGAGAAGGAATTGAAATGTTGTGTACAGTCCTCCAAGCCCCAGAAGGAGACTGCTCTTTGTTCTGCTACTATTTTCAATGCATGCTTTCCATTATATGTGTAACCAAAAATACTTTGGACAACTTAAAATTACTTTAACTATCAACCTTATTGTGCCTCTGTGTAAGAAAAATAAAGTTCTAATTTTGAACTCAAGTGTATGTGATATTGTAGCGATACGTAAGAATTGTGAGTGTGAAAGTTCTGAGCATGTGTTACAATCAGTGGGTGTGGAACCATTATATTTGTCCAGCTAAATCAATAATAATCAATAGAGAAGGATCACAAAGTCAATATAATGTCCAGCAGTATTGATCCCTTTAAAACATAACTTTTACTTTTCAAATTATAAAATATTACCACCGTAGTGGTTCACCAGTGAACAGTGATAAGACGAACAACAATAATCACAGATACAGATTTTCCTTGGAGCCAGTCATGGATACACCTAAAGAGTGGTGAGTGAACACAAGGCAGCTGAGGGGAGCAGTGGGCAAAACTATACTTTCCCTATGCTCACCCTGGCTAGAACCTCAGCCCAGGGACGTCCCCTGATGGTGGAGACTCCCTGTCCTCGTTCCTGGGCTGACTGCCCTGCGTTTACCCTCCTCTCCAAAAATAACAAAATGTGCTCCCCAGGAAACTGACGGGTGTAGTGATGCGTCCCTGGTAACTGAATATCGCCAGGGACACCAATAGATAAAGACCAGTTCAATATGCCGGTGAATAGGATAACCACCCACATATACAAGGGACCGAGCACAGGGGCATCAAACGATGCGTTCCCAGGCCGGTTCCACAAAAGCCCCTACGCGTTTCCCCTATTGCTAGGTTCATCAGGGGGCATTCATGGTCAAAGATACAACCATCAATCAAGTAATAAAACAAAGATACTTAAGATATTGTTGAGGCAACAGGACCAGAGACGCAGATGATATTAAGCATAGGACCAAGGGACCCGTTTGATATGTCCCACCTGTAAGAAATAGAAACATTCTCAGTTCAGGTGCTGGATATAAACTATATATATCCCCTACATCTCCTCTATATCAGCACTTACTTAATGTCCTGTGCAGTCAGGAGGCTAGAGGGCCCACCAGATAAGGGCCAGTAATTCACCCAGGAAGCTGTGAGCAGAAAATTGTATGTAGTATAAAACACACTACATGCCCTCATGGTTTCGATTTTTAGTAAATGGTCCTTACTTACATTTAAGCTGCGTCCTGATAGCGTCCTGTTCCTCCTTTCACTCACTCTCACTTTCATTCCCTTAAATAGCCACTTACCAGCTGTGCAGAGTTCACACTAATTCATATGCAAATTCAGCTTGTGCCAAAAAGTAAGGCACCACAGCCGGCGTCTCTTCCGGTCTGTGAGCCGCATACACATGCAGCCCAAAGCGTTCCACCTATCTCTGGGAGCCGACCAGACCAGGTGGAACGCACTCTGTGACGGCATCCGGTCGCGTGGAACGCACAGACGTGTCACTTCCGGTCTGTGTGACGCCTATCCCAGGTGAAACGCACAGAGCGGCCGCATCCTGTTCTATGGAACGCAGAATCGCGTCACATCCGGTCTATGAGCCGCACCATAACCAGCACATAGAGATCCTATGTCAGGGGGGGCAGCCCAACAGGCAAAACGACGCTCAATACATATATACATATGCAGCCAGACTAAACTGGCATACCGGTGTATATTAAGGCATATTCATAATAGGGGCCGAGAAATAGAATGTGGAGGATGCTAATAGTTCACTATCATACTTTTCACTGTGGTGTATTCCCTATGATAGAGGTGACACCTAAGGCACATTGGATAGCTAATGTGCAGTCTGGATACAGAGTGTATCCTGATTCTTTCATCTTGGCCATTGATAAAGTTACCGGTAACTTTATCAATGGCCAAGATGAAAGAATCAGGATACACTCTGTATCCAGACTGCACATTAGCTATCCAATGTGCCTTAGGTGTCACCTCTATCATAGGGAATACACCACAGTGAAAAGTATGATAGTGAACTATTAGCATCCTCCACATTCTATTTCTCGGCCCCTATTATGAATATGCCTTAATATACACCGGTATGCCAGTTTAGTCTGGCTGCATATGTATATATGTATTGAGCGTCGTTTTGCCTGTTGGGCTGCCCCCCCTGACATAGGATCTCTATGTGCTGGTTATGGTGCGGCTCATAGACCGGATGTGACGCGATTCTGCGTTCCATAGAACAGGATGCGGCCGCTCTGTGCGTTTCACCTGGGATAGGCGTCACACAGACCGGAAGTGACACGTCTGTGCGTTCCACGCGACCGGATGCCGTCACAGAGTGCGTTCCACCTGGTCTGGTCGGCTCCCAGAGATAGGTGGAACGCTTTGGGCTGCATGTGTATGCGGCTCACAGACCGGAAGAGACGCCGGCTGTGGTGCCTTACTTTTTGGCACAAGCTGAATTTGCATATGAATTAGTGTGAACTCTGCACAGCTGGTAAGTGGCTATTTAAGGGAATGAAAGTGAGAGTGAGTGAAAGGAGGAACAGGACGCTATCAGGACGCAGCTTAAATGTAAGTAAGGACCATTTACTAAAAATCGAAACCATGAGGGCATGTAGTGTGTTTTATACTACATACAATTTTCTGCTCACAGCTTCCTGGGTGAATTACTGGCCCTTATCTGGTGGGCCCTCTAGCCTCCTGACTGCACAGGACATTAAGTAAGTGCTGATATAGAGGAGATGTAGGGGATATATATAGTTTATATCCAGCACCTGAACTGAGAATGTTTCTATTTCTTACAGGTGGGACATATCAAACGGGTCCCTTGGTCCTATGCTTAATATCATCTGCGTCTCTGGTCCTGTTGCCTCAACAATATCTTAAGTATCTTTGTTTTATTACTTGATTGATGGTTGTATCTTTGACCATGAATGCCCCCTGATGAACCTAGCAATAGGGGAAACGCGTAGGGGCTTTTGTGGAACCGGCCTGGGAACGCATCGTTTGATGCCCCTGTGCTCGGTCCCTTGTATATGTGGGTGGTTATCCTATTCACCGGCATATTGAACTGGTCTTTATCTATTGGTGTCCCTGGCGATATTCAGTTACCAGGGACGCATCACTACACCCGTCAGTTTCCTGGGGAGCACATTTTGTTATTTTTGGAGAGGAGGGTAAACGCAGGGCAGTCAGCCCAGGAACGAGGACAGGGAGTCTCCACCATCAGGGGACGTCCCTGGGCTGAGGTTCTAGCCAGGGTGAGCATAGGGAAAGTATAGTTTTGCCCACTGCTCCCCTCAGCTGCCTTGTGTTCACTCACCACTCTTTAGGTGTATCCATGACTGGCTCCAAGGAAAATCTGTATCTGTGATTATTGTTGTTCGTCTTATCACTGTTCACTGGTGAACCACTACGGTGGTAATATTTTATAATTTGAAAAGTAAAAGTTATGTTTTAAAGGGATCATTACTGCTGGACATTATATGGTGTGGAACCATTGTGTCAACCAACCGTTTTGACTTTGAGCTAAACTCAAGAGTGTTATCCTGACAGTCCCCTGGTATTCACCCTTTACAGTGATCTGGACTTCACTGAAGGGGAGTCACCAGACCACTATTTTCTGGAGTAGTCCCAGTGTGGTTGATAGCCAACCCACAGGGGTCAGAGACACAACGGTGCATCAGGAAACAGGCAGGGGTTGGTACACAGGCAGACAGGGGTAACAGCACAACTTACGCAGGGATTAGCAAGATAGAAACACCTACTGCTCACACATCCCCCCCTAGGGGAAGGTGCCTTAGGTACCCTAAGGTGGCCAGTCATAGGCTGGTGAATATTATGCTTCCTAAGAGCCAGATAGTGCGCCTGAGTGCACCCTCTAGGCAGACTGGGGAGGACTAGGCAGACTGAGGCATGAAGCAAAGGGACGAGCAAGAATCTACGGCGGTCAGGCCTGCTGCTCTGGGGCAGGGGAGGGACAACAGAAACAGACCGGTCTTCTGGTACAGAAGAGCCCACAACCACGGAAAAGTGAGTGTACTGGTGCCCTGACCTTCAAGGAGGAGCATGAGAGAAGCAGGCATGGTCTGCCAGCATAACAGCATGCTCTATAAAATGTATAGAGTCATTGTGCAGAGAGGAAAAGGATGCAGGAGGAAGTAAGCTGTCCCCATCACCTATTGGCAATGGTGGAAGCCACTGCACAACCACTTTAAGCAAATCCACAGGGTGTCCAAGTGGTACAATGTTAATATAGATGCTAAAATGGGGCCGAACCCCAACTATCTGAACCAGGCCAAAAGGCTGTGTTTTAACTGAAACTTATGTTGGATCTAAATTTTGGCAGTGTTTAAGACTTTCCTTTGCACTTATTTTAGGTTTGCTTATTTTATAATTCCACAACTAAAGAAGCCCCAGTTATTCTCATGTAAGAAAAAAATTATATTACTAATATTCAAGTTGAATTAATCAGCTGGCAAACCAGGGAAAAAACCTTCTTAAAGCTTCTTGTATCATGTAGACTTTCTGTAGGAGTATTCCTGACAGATGGAGGGGTCATGTTGGAGGACAATACCATCTCTCTCATAATCTCCTTTATTTGAAGTCAGTTTTCTGCAGCAGCTGCAGGAGAAAAATTACCAGGAAGATTGTTTCTGTACCACAGACATCCCTGACTGACACAGACCTTTGTGCATTCTAATGAGCAGGTGTGAGAACTAATCATGTCAAGAGTTTCACAGGTCTTAAACTTGTGAGGCACAGGTGCAAAAACTCATTAATTTAGGTTTCCTTAAAGTGGTTGTCCAGCTTGGGAGAGGTGCGGGGCTCGGCCAGAATGGGTGCTGCTGGGCTCCAGTAACCGCTAGAACAGCCCCATGGACTCTTTTTGCAGATAATAAGCATAGATATAAAATAGTTTTTTAGGGCAAACCACAGCATTCTTTTGTCAGAAAAAGGTATATTTCTAACATACTCAAGGAGGCCTCAGTGAACCTGTTGGCAGTTTAATATGAAAAATCATGCTGACAGAATCCCTTTAAAGTGTGCTTGACATTTCAGATGGCTTTTCATAAGCTGCCATTTGTGTATACGTGACCGCTATCCTTATACCCTGCCATTGCATGACTTATATGTAGCATTTTTTTGTAATTTTCTACTGCATTCTGCATCTCTGTTTCTAATTTGTCTCTGAGCGGGTGGGTGGAGGCTAGTTGGTCCTCCTAAAATACACATAGAGACAGCAGATTACGTTTCTTTTATTGACTCATTCAGAATAACTTAGAAGCAACACCTAGAGCATTACAGAGGAGTATTGAGTGCTATCAATGTGAATAAAGCACTTAACATGAGTTATAGCACTTACTGTTAGCTTCTGAATCATGTCTCTCTCTATGTTTGCTTGTTTCCCTCTGTACGTCCTCCTTTCTGTTCCACCTCCCCATCTTTATAAACTGCTATGGGATGATGTAATATGATCCTTCAGTGTGAGTGAAAGTTAGTTAGTAAAAGTTTCACCTATATTCACCTATATAATCAATTTATGGCACACATGACTTTTTTTTCCCCTCTAAAACAATGGATCACAGACATAAATGGCTAAAACCGATGCCAAATGTGCATAATTGAGCATAACGGATGTTTAAAAAACAGGATCCGTTTTCTCCTTTAATTTTTTGATGGATTAGAAGAATGGAAAAATAAATGGTGATGTGACTTGGCCTAAGACAGATTCCTGGTGTTTTTGTCGCTTGATGTTTTTTCCAAATCACAGCATGGTCTAGAGGTGGCATTTATTTTAGATGTTTTACCATAAAGAAAAAACATCAGAAAAAGCCTAGAAGAACAACTTGTGACTAAAAGACACCATTGCCAAAAATGCTTGTAAAAAATGTGTAAATTTCATAGCATTTTTTACAAGCAAGAATAAAAAAAAGTCCCAAAAATAACTATTGAAAATAACCTTAAAGGAGTTTTCTGGGATTACTTTAAGTCTTACCTCATAATCATCTTCCCCATATATATATATATATATATATATAACCCATGATTATATATATATATATAATGTGGTTTGATTACATCCTGCACGTAGCACCTGTTGCTGTATCCAACCAAACCCATGATGCACTGATTATCTAATGTTAAAAACAAACACTATATCAGTAAATCTCTTAACTCCTAGAATGTTTCTTCTCCATTGACTTGACTTCTGAAAGGATAAACTTTAATCTGGGATTAAGAGCACAAACTTTGGTCCTTTGTGCGTTTAGTACGCGTGGGATGAATAATCGAGGAGGTAAACAATAAATCAATTACCGGCTTTTGTATTAATTTCTAAAATTCAATTCTGTATAATGAATTCTTAGCTTTCTTATTGGTTGCAGCAATGGGCTTTGAAGACTCCTTAAGGAAGTCATCGCTTTTAGCCATAGTAATGGATTATTATTTGTTCATGAATGAAACACATACAGTGAAACAAAGCAGTTGATGAGTTCCAGGTCTTTTATACAAATGTTTTTTTTTTTTTAAAGTCTCTACATTGGTTTTAAAATTTTTAGTGACGCATAAGACAAGTACACAAAGAAAAGTGCAATGAAACACCTTAAACATCAAGACATGGTAAAGCTGCCAACACTATGATAATCAAGAATGCAAGAAATCTGTAGGTACCTTTAAAAGGTATTCTTTAGACATTAGTAATTTTTTAATCTAACTTTTAAAAGGGTTGTTCTGCTTTTTGGACTTTAGAGCAACTCAAGCTTGATGTACATGTTAAAAAAAAATCATACTTGCCTGCTCCCCACAGCTCCATTTTTGCTCCCTGGGCTCTAGCTCCATTTAGTGTTCCCGTCAGACGAAGTCATGTGTATCACTGAACGTGACTCTGTCCATCTGGAAGTTTACAGCATGGGAACTAGAAGACTGCTGAAGGGAGCCAAGTACCCAGGGAGCCTGAATGTTGTGCAAATTTGTTTTTCTTTTGGAATAAGATATTGATGTGTGATTAATATCTGTGTGATGGTGGGCTGACTTCCAGCATCCCTACCCATCAGCAATTTAACCCCTTAGGGACTTAGGACGTACCGGTACGCCACGTTTGTCGAGTTTAAAAGTAGATTGTGGCGCGGCGGGGGTTAATAGGAACAGGATGCCCGCTGAAATCATTCAGCGGGCATCCTGTCACAACGCTGGGGGGGTCATGTGACCCCCCGTATCGGCGATTGCCGCAAACGGCAGGTCAATTCAGACCTGCGGTTTGTGGCTTTTACCTGCGGTTGCGGCGGCGGCGGGCTGTGCCATCGGGTACCCATGCGGCTGTGGGGGGGACCCGATGGCATGGAAGGCAGCGCGATGTCTAAGGAAGGCATAGCGCTGCCTTCCGGTGACGAGCCTGTGAGATCCAGCCCCCTAGATCTCACAGGCCGGAAGCTGTATGAGTAATACACACAGTATTACTCATACAGCCAATTCATTCCAATACAGAAGTATTGGAATGCATTGTAAAGGATTAGACCCCCAAAATTCAAGTCCCAAAGTGGGACAAAAATAAAGTGAGAAAAAAAGTTGAAAAAATAAAGTTTTCCACCCAAAAAAATGTTAAGTTTCAAGTAAAAATAAACAAAAACGTCATATTACCGTAAATAAAGTTAAAAAAAATTGGTAAAAAAAAGGATACATATTAGGAATCGCCGCGTCCGTATCGACTGGCTCTATAGACATATCACATGACCTAACCCCTCAGATGAACACCGTGCTAAAAACTGTGCTAAATAAACCATTTTTTTGTCACCTTACATCACAAAAAGTACAACAGCAAGCGATCAAAAAGGTGTTTGCCCACTAAAATAGTACCAATCTAACCGTCACCTCATCCCGATTGTCTCAGCCCCTACCTGAGACAATCGTCCAAAAAATAAAAAAAACTATGGCTCAGAATATGAAGACACCAAAACATCATTTTTTTTGTTTTAAAAAAGCTGTTATTATGTAAAACTAACATAAATTTTTAAAAAAAGTATACATATTTGGTATTGCCGCGTTCGTATCGACCGGCTATATAAAAATATCACATGACCTAACCCCTCAGATGAACACCGTAAAAAATAAAAAATAAAAACTGTGCTAAATAAACCATTTTTTGTCACCTTACATCACAAAAAGTGTAATAGCAAGCGATCAAAAAGTCATATGCACCCCAAAATAGTGCCAATCAAACCGTCATCTCATCCCGCAAAAAAGAGATCCTACCTAAGATAATCGCCCAAAAACTGAAAAAACTATGGCTCTCA